>NC_082728.1:47604209-47924645 GCF_030144855.1 Hypanus sabinus
TGATGTCCAGTGTAATGTAAAGGATATACTGTTGGAAGTGGATCTCAGGGTCTAACTGGGAAGTCAGTACTAAGAATCAGAATTGGAAAATTATGAAGATTTTGTTTTAATTTGTGGAGTGACATGATCAATCATTTTGGTGTTAATCAAAATTTAATGTCCCAACATGCAGTTGTTCATCTCCCAGTGTTGTTGGATATTTAAAGTTGTAATAGCAAAGTATTTTCAATCTTAGTTTTGAATTGATAATTGTGGTATTGAATGAGGTCAATTGTATTACCTCATGATGTAATAATGTACTAAAAGTACTAATAATTGAGAAAAATACTGATTTATTAATAGTGTGCCGAAAGAGACAAGACATTTTAGCTAGTCTAAGTTGATATGCAGTCGGGGTTGCTAAGTGGTGACAATTGCATAATGTAGATCAATATCCTTTTTATCTCTGTCAGGTTGTGGATGACATTCTCTCTGTAATCCACGGCAACCAAGTGCACAGCAGTGATCTTGTCCAAGGTGGATGTGGGAAATGTGTGTCAGTTCAGGTTTGTCATCTAGGGAATAAAAAATGTCTGGTGCCTCTGTGTGAAAAAACTCATTGTGTAAACACATGGTTGATGTGTGCAGACAATAAATCAAACACTGAACTTTGCATCTCCCCATGGGTTGTATCAAGTTGATATGAGTATGCAACTTTTCTGTCAGGTTCTGAGATTATATATAACATCTCAGAATGAGAGGTTGGAGAACTTTGCACAGATGCATGCCTCTGTAGAATATCTTTCCTTCATTAAGTAAAGTTAAAAGACATTGGCTGTCTTAACTGTTATTTAAGCCAACAACTGCCCTATAAAATAAATACTCAGAAGCAAAATATCCCAGTTATCAGTTTGCTGAGTTAAAAACAGAAAATTCTAGAAATACTCGATATGTCGGGCAGATTTTGAGGAGACAGAACCTGTAAATGTGTTAGTCTGACAACCTAGTGGGCACCTACAACCTTCTACTCAAGAAGTGTGCATTTCTGAGTTTATTCAAGCCACAGATAACCTTGTCAAGCAGCTTTACGATACTCCCGTATGGGGATCGGCAGTCATCAGCTTTACTCCTTCTGCTCCATACTATGGTTCTTGTATCTCTTGATATTAAGAAGCAAATTGACTTAGTTGAAGACTGGAGAAGCTGAACCACGTGAAAATATTTGTAGGTTCTTCAGTGAAGCTAGACTGAGGATGTAGTCGTCTTTAGAGCTTTCTCCTCTCATTCTTGAATGAAGGCACTACGCCTGTAGACTTCTGCTTGGGCCATGGGCTTGGGGTTTGCATAGGTCTGTCTGTGGAAAGCTGCCATTGCTCAGCATGCATGTAGCTTCATTAAGTCAACTTGACTTCTGTTTTAAATCCCAATACATTCTCCTGTACTTGTTAAAGCAGAGTTTCGTTATCTGAATTGATGGTGATGGCAGATTGAGGGATAGACTGTGTGCAACTTAAGATCATTTAACATAATTTCCAGTACACAAGTAGAAAGGACCTACTCTGGATCTAATACAGGACAGAATTAACACAATAAGAGAGAGATAACAATAATACAAAATAATAATAAATTTTGCTGTATACCCCTAGGGTTCATATTTTCTGTGGACTATCACTTTAAAATGTCAGGAGAATGGGACTGGATTTTGGACTCTGTTTGAGCTGTTACAGAGAGAGAGAGAGAGAGAGAGGACGAAGCCTGCCTTGAGATGGTGTTTAAACGAACTCTAAAGCTTGTTTGGAATAGACAAGGATACTGCCTGCTTGTGAGTTGTTACAGAGAGAGAGCAATGAGCAGCTCGTGGGTCGCCATGGTGACTGAGGGCGGCATTATTTGATGGACGGCTGGTGTTCAGCATGCCGAGATAAATACAAGGTCAGCTGGTTGTTAGACACACACATGGTTTTGGACATGGATGAGCTTTGTTGTGCCCACAGAAGGGTGGATTTTGGAGGATCGACCAGGAGAATCTATCAGTGGCTCTCGCAGTGTGAAAAAGGGGTGACTGGTGGGAAGTTATTAGAGCGTCCAACCCTCACCTGAGTCGATAACTTCACCACAGAAGACGGTTCCCTTGTTGTGGCCACATTTGGTGACTTCTGAAGGATTTCGGAGGACAACAGAGAATTGATGGCATCTGCTTACCTGAAGAACTAAACAGCCCTCTCTCTCCAACACTACTCAATTAAATACTACAAATTGAACTGATTCCCTTTACCCATCATCGTAAGACTCTATCCATTTACCTCCTAAGCTTGAAGAAGCTTGGCTTTTATGTACTTCCACAGTTACATATGCATGAACTTTGCTAACCTGTATGTTACTGTATTGCGTAGTTATAAACAAGCTTTATTAAATAGCAATACCGGACTCCAAAGAGTTTTCCATTTCTGCTGGTTCTTTAATCCGTTACGGGGTACGTAACAATATAAATACATAAGTTAGATAGATGGTATGTCCATAAAGAGACACTGGGCACAGGTGTGTCTGTACGTAAAGTACTCTGGCAGGAAACAATAAATTAGTGGTGTTAGATTAGTAGGTGGAGGTGCTAATCAGCCCTCCTGCTTGGGAAAAGAAACCTGTTATTGAGTGATGGTCCTGGTGTGAATGCTACGTAGCCTCCTCCCTGACGGGAGTGGGTCAGACAGTGATGAGCAGAGTGGGTGGGAACCTTCATGATATTACCGGATTCTTTCTGGCTCTATTCTGTATATATGTCCTTGATGGCAGGTGGGCTGGTGCCAGTGATGAATTGGGCAGTTCTGACTACTTGCTGTAGAATCTTCCTGTCTGCCACAATGAGACTTCCATTCCATTCAGTGATGCAACGTGCTGAGCAGTGTACAGCAGTGGGCCCAGCACGAAGACTTGGAGGGTATCCATATTGAAGATGATGGGGAGGGAGGAGCAGTTGTGGATCCTGAAGCTGATAACAATTCCCTTTGTCTTGTTGACATTGAGGAAGAGATTATTTGACTGGCATCAGGCCTTGAGCACTTACGCCTCCTCTCTATAGGCTGTCTTATCATCATTGGTGATGAGCCCCAACACCATTGTGACATTGGCAATCTAAACAATGTGATTACTCAGGTGTTTGGCCGGGCAGTTGTGCATCCTGACTATCTGAGGTCAGTTGATTAGGAAGTCTAATACCCAGTTGCATAAGTAGAAAGGAGAACAAAATAATTATTACTCTGGACATGATGCAGGACGGAATTAACACAGCAAGATAGAGAACACAATAATAAAAAAAATCCAAATAATTATGAATACAAAAGATAGATTGACTGTATAAACATAAAGTGATGCAAGTCACAGGTATGTCTTTACATAAGTGACCAGTTGTACAGAGGTGCATTTCAACAAAGGAGTAGGAATTTGTTCACCAAGGTCTGTGGGACAATAGTTTTGATACTGAGCTGAAATCCAGAAACTGTATTCTGGTCAAGTGTCATAGTTTTCTGGGTGTGAGAGGGCCAGGTGCATAACAGATGCTATGGCATCTGTCATAGAGCGGTTGTGTCGGTAAGCATATTGGTCAGTGTCCAGTGTGGCAGGAATAGAGTTTTTGATGTGTGCCATTACCAGCCATTCAAAGCGCTTCACAACCATTGGTATCAGTGCCTCCCAATGGTAGTTATTTAGATCTGAAGGTGTAGAGTTCTGGATGATGATGGATGATTTGAAGCATGGTAGGACAGCAGCTATGTTGAAGATTGTAATGGTTTATGGGAGGTTGCATGAAATTTAAAATTCTGCAAGCTGTTGAGCTTAAAGTGACTGCTGTGCTCATGCTAATTGGCCTATGAGCAACTGTAATTTTGGCACTTACCCAGAAGTCAGAAAGTCTTTCAAGGACAATTGTGCTGAGGGGAACTTCCTTAAATCTTTTGTTTAAGTGGTTTTAAACATCGCTTGTTAATTTTAGAGCCATGTTTGTGTATTTCTTTGAGAGCTTGTAATCTAATGCAGAACTGAGAAAATGTTTTCCCTAATTGAGTGTGACCTTGATATTTTTTGAAACCTGACTCTCATGCCAGTAGATTATTCCAAGGAGTCAGAGGATATTCTGCAGATGGTAGAAATCTTAAACAACATACATAAAATGCTGGAGGGTCTCAGCAGGTCAGGGAGAATTTATGGAGGAAAATTAACTGTGGACAGTTTGGACCAAGACCCTTCATCATGACTAGGAAGGTAGATGATGAAAGCCAGAGTAACACACTCAATCTGGCTTCATTCTGGCCACTGTCTCTTCCTCTCCAGTCCTGATGAAGAGTCTCAGTCTGAAATATTCACAGCTCATTTCCCTTCACAGATTGTTCCAATGGTTAGTTTATCTCTGGTTTCCATTCGACTTCAACACCCTTTGAACTGAATCTCTCTGGGAGATGTAATTCTTTCAGCATTTTATCCTCCTGCCATTTTGTTTTCTCTCTTTTCCTTTACTAGAACGATAGAGGGTTCGAAATGCAGCACTCACACCAGCTTTTTCTTTCAATGGCCCATTAATCATTATTGTTAGATGCACCTGTGCTTAACAGAGTTGTTAGGCATATCCGCCATATAATCCTTGCAGAGAAGAAATTCTGCCAACACACCAAGGACTTGCATTATGCCGTGTATCACAACCGCTATGTAAAATGAGTTAGATTCAGAAGTTTGCTCGGCTTCATTTTCATTGCCTCTATCACATCATTGTCTCAAACTCCCTGCTGCAGTGATTATCAAATGTTAATCACCAGCTAAGTGAAAAATACTTCTGTGTTCCCAAATGCATTTACTAATGGCTAACATATTCTCAACTGCTCTGACCTATATGTTGACAGAGCCCCAGCTCAAACCGCTATTAGGTCACATCTGTCTTCTTTTTCTGGAAGTTCCAAACTGTTGAATCTTTCCCGAAATGGTATTCTATTATACTTTTACTTGTGCCATTTTTAGTGTACCTAAGTTCTTTTTTAATAACTGATTGATAAAGATTACTATACTGGTAGTGCTTAATGGGCAAGGCTCCATTGTGGTGTAATGCACCTACTGTTCCTTTCATTTCACTCTCTTTGCAACTGGCTTCTTTTTAGGGCTATTACAAAATTGTGTCATTACTCTTTGTTCCTCAACTCCATCCAGTCATTTATTTTCAAAGAACCATCATCATTTATTATTCTTCTTATCAAATTTGGGCCCTTTTTCCTTCCCATAATGACGACAATTTCAAAATTATAGGTTTATTTCTGTCATAGAATCAGTGCGAGATACAACATGGAAAATAGCCCTTTAGTGCACCAACTTCTACACTGACAGTCACTAACTGTCAATCCTACATTCATCCAATTTTACCCCCTTATTCACTTCAACTCTACCCAGATTCTACCCACTCACATATTCATTTGGAGCAATCCAGTGTGTTTTTGGAAATGAGAGCACCTGGCAGACAACACATGCATTTTTCTCCAACTTTGTTCTGAATCAACAATGTTCGAAGTTCAAAGTTTGAAATGCATTTATTACCAAAGAATGTATACATTATACAACCTTGAGATTCGTCTGCTTACAGGCAGCCACAAAATAAGAAACCTGAAAGAACACACACAAAATGCTGGTGGAACACAGCAGGCCAGGCAGCATCTATAGGGAGAAGCGCTGTCGACGTTTCGGGCTGAGACCTTTCGTCAGGACTAACTGAAAGGAAATATAACAAGGGATTTGAAAGTAGTTGGGGGAGGGGGAAATGCGAAATGATAGGAGAAGACCGGAGGGGGTGGGATGAAGCTAAGAGCTGGAAAGGTGATTGGCGAAAGTGATACAGAGTTGGAGAAGGGAAAGGATCATGGGACGGGAGGTCTCAGGTGAAAGAAAGGAGGGGGGGGAGCACCAGAGGGAGATGGAGAACAGGCAAACAACTAAATACGTCAGGGATGGGGTAAGAAGGGGAGGAGGGGCATTAACGGAAGTTAGAGAAGTCAATGTTCATGCCATCAGGTTGGAGGCTACCCAGCCAGTATATAAGGTGTTGTTCCTCCAACCTGGGTTTGGATTCATTTTGACAATAGAGGAGGCCATGGATAGACATATCAGAATGGGAATGGGACGTGGAATTAAAATGTGTGGCCACTGGTAGATCCTGCTTTTCCTGGCGGACAGAGTGTAGGTGTTCAGCGAAATGGTCTCCTAGTCTGTGTTGGGTCTCACCAATATATAAAAAGCCACACCGGGAGCACCGGACGCCGTACACCACACCAGCTGACTCATAGGTGAAGTGTCGCCTCACCTGGAAGGACTGTCTGAGGCCCTGAATAGTGGTGAGGGAGGAAGTGTAAGGGTTGGTGCAGCACTTGTTTCGTTTACAAGGATAAGTGCCAGGAGGTAGATTGCTGGGAAGGAATGGGGGGGGGGGAACGAGTGGACAAGGGAGTCACGTAGGGAGCGATCCCTGTGAAAATCAGAAAGGGGGGGAGGGAAAAATGTGTTTGGTAGTGGGATCCCGTTGGAGGTGGCAGAAGTTACGGAGAATTATACATTGGACCTGGAGGCTGGTGGGGTGGTAGGTAAGGACAAAGGGAACCCTATCCCGAGTGGGGTGGCGGGTGGATGGGGTGAGGGCAGATGTGCGGGAAATGGAAGAGATGCGTTTGAGAGCAGAGTTGATGGTGGACGAAGGGAAGCCTCTTTGTTTAAAAAAGGATGACATCTCCTTCGTCCTGGAATGAAAATCCTCATCCTGAGAGCAGATGTGGTGGAGATGGAGGAATTGTGAGAAGGGGATAGCCTTTTTGCAAGAGACAGGGTGGGAAGAGGAATAGTCCAGGTAGCTGTGAGCGTCTGTAGGCTTATAGTAGATATCAGTAGATAGGCCGTCTCCAGAGATGGAGACAGAAAGATCAAGAAAGGGGAGGGAGGTGTCAGAAGTGGACCAGGTAAATTTGAGGGCAGGGTGAAAGTTGGAGGCAAAGTTAATGAAGTCGACGAGCTCAGCATGCATGCAAGAGGCAGCGCCAATGCAGTCGTCTATGTAGCGAAGGAAAAGAGGGGGATGGATACCCATATAGACTTGGAACATGGACTGTTCCACAAAGCCAACAAAAAGGCAGGCATAACTGGGACCCATGGTGCCCATGGCTACACCCTTGGTTTGGAGGAAGTGGGAGGAGCCAAAGGAGAAATCTGAAAGAACCTACTTTTTAAAAAAAAACCAACATCCAATACAGAGAGAGAGAAAATAAACACAAATCATGCAAACAATAAAAGCAAGCAATGACATTCAGAATAATAATGAGCCAATTGACCCAAAGCCCAGAGCAGCCAGAGCAGGCCCATAGCCTCAGGGTCAGCTCATCACACAGTGGGGCAAATCATCGCGAAGCTCGCAGACACTGTCTAACGCCCCTAAACTGTCCAAGTTGTTTGTGCAAATTGTAAACAACAATACTACCTGCATAACCTTGTGAAAAATTACTTCCAAACCTCTGCCAGGCAGGGCAATTATTTGTAATCTCAGCCATCTGCCATGGTTTTGCAATTCAGTCTACTTTTAACGTCATGAAGTAGTTGAGAGTCATGACCTTACTACCTGGCATCTTCATGAAGTCTTCTGAAAATTCAAATATATTACATCATATTCTTTGTACTTCTTCAAAGTGTTCATTCTTGCTATTCAAGTCTGTATTTAGCATTCTTCAATGAGTTTTACATTTTCAATCTCTATTGCATTTTTCAGTAAGTATTCCACATTCTTTCTTCTCATCAGCTTAACATGTTAATCCATCGTTCCATGGTCTTGAATTATCTACATTTTAAAATATCGGAATTACATTACCTGGCTGTCAGAATTCTGACATTATTTTCCTTTCTAATGAGATTCATATATATTTAATACTACCTCTGCGGTCTCTTTCCTTGCCTCTTTAGATATGCATGGTGCAGTCAACACAGATCAAAGGTTTTATTCATTTTGGTTGGCTAATTTTTCAGTTCTATGACTGCTTTTTTATCAAAGATACCCTAATGTTCTTTTCAATCACTTCTATAATGTCCAAGTTCTCTTAGTAAATACTCATTCAATTTATTATTTTTGCCATTTCAGTGGCAATTTGTGAGAATTCAATCTATCTCCCTTTGTACTTTTATTATAATCCTCATTTGCCTCTGAAGTTTCTTGGTTGGTAATATACAGAATGTAATTCATTATTAATATTTAAATCCTTGCAGTTTTCACTTTTGTATTTTGTGTGTAGCTTCCTCATTAGCATTTCTTTCTTTAGCATTCCTTTGTCGTCTTTTCTAACTATCTTCCTCATGTTACCTTCAATTCTTTATAACCAACCTTGTTCTGTTTAACTTTTCACAGAGTTTCACTTCTCTTGAAGTCTGACAATTATATCAGCCTTTAATTATACACATCCTTCCAAATGCCTGACCTGGAAGTTACCCCTGACTCCATCTACATACCTGACCTGCAATCGGTATCCCAGCCCTGACCATTGACCAGACCCCCAACTCTGGCAGAACACTTCACTTAAACTCTGGGTCCCTGGCTCTCATTCCAGACTAAGGAGAGGGCTGAATGTTAGATTATCAGTTGGCTGCCAGATATTGAGTTTTACTGCACACTTTTAATAGTTCAATACTTCTATTTAATATCAGAGAACTAAAGGGCCCTTGATCCCTTATCTTCAACAACAACCCAAACAGGTTGAAAGCAGAACAGACTGCTCCTAAAGAACTGTTAAAATGAAATACCTCTAGCATAGCAGTAAAAATGTGAACCAGGGTGTTACAAATACAATGTACAACCTGAAATTCAACTCTCCACAGATAACCTTGAAACGGAAGAAAAACCCCAAAGTATGAAAGACAGATAAAAATGTAAGAATGCCAAAGCCACCTGCCCCTCCATGCACAAGTAACAGTGAGCAACATCAACCCTCCCTCTCCCCATACCCCACTTATTCTAGCATAAAGCATCTGCACTCCCACCACCCACCAACATCAAAGTCCCTTAGGGGAGATAATGATTTACAGTACATCAAAAACTAATTGTTCACTCCAATATTTTTGACATCCCACAGGCACAGTTTCTCACTAACAAGGAGAGACAGGCATCACTCCTTCTTCAGTGACAGGGAAGACAGCAGTCGCTGTTTTGATGTTCCGGTCAGTCTCAAATGTTGCTTTTTAATTTGAGTTTCCCATCCCGAGAATCAGAAGCATACTCCCTCACGAGAGAGAAAGAGAGATCAATCGATCAATCAATTACCGAGCGCAGAGCCCTTCGACAGCCACTCTTGCTCTCTTTTAGCTCCTGCTACACTTCAGTTTGTGACACCGGTGAGAAGTCTTGTCCATGGGCCTGTGCAAGGCCCCGGAGTCGCTCAATTTCAAGCAAGAGCTGGACATACTGAAACACAGCTGACTGGCAAGCTCCAAGAACCAGAACATGCTGTCTGCAGAACCCCACTTCTGAGTGCTGCTTCGGATCCAAGATCCTGATAGGACCCCAGGCACCCTGAAATGGAAAATGGAGACATTAGAATACAAAGATTGAACTGTTTCACTGATGAGCTGGGAGAAATCTCTCTCTGGTGCCATCCTTAGTTCTGCCCTGTATTTCTCCTTAAGCAAACTTCCTTAAATCATCAACGTTCTCACACCACAAGCTCAGTGAGAGTTGGAACAGGTTGATGGGATAAAGATCAACCCTTGATCTTACAAAGGTACTCCCTAGCTTACATATGCTAGTATGACATCAGTAGGATGGATTTTTCAGCTCCTGACAGCTGTAGCATAATTTCGCCATTCACAGGTTCAGTTTGTGGCCACATTTCTGACTTGCAAACTTTTCAGGTTATTAACAGTTTACGGGAATGGAACCCTATCATAATGTAAGTGCAACCTGTAGCCCTAAATTTAACTTCTGGCCCCAAAGTTTTTCCCATCAACTTTGCTTCACCACGTTTAGAAAGTTTCTACTGAATCCAGCTTTAATGCCTGTGTTTGCAATTCAAAGAATGATAAGCTGAAACCAATCAAGTTAAATTGTGAATTCTGTGTGTTTTATTGGTGTAGAGGATTGTAAAGGATGTTTCACTTTATAATCAATAAACTTGTTGAATGGTAGTGCAGGAAAAGAGATCCTCCATTTACTTGTGAAGTACAAAATACAGGGATTTAAAACAATCAAATGAAACTTTCCATATCTTGAGGTGCTAGGCAGTCTGAGCATTAATCAGAATTGTATCCAATGATCACAGAAAGGGCTATTGGATCACTAGAGGGTAATGGATGAGTTAAAGAGGAGGGTCCAATTTTCATCATGTCACCTCTGATGAATGGTCGTCAGAGTTAACACATTTGTTGGGTCTGCATCATCTCATTCAGAATGAGGTTTATAAAATAAATTTAGTAAAATAAAGTTCTTAAATAAATCAAGATACTGTATGTACAGTAAATTGCTCAGTTCCATTACAGCTAAACAAGAAAAAACAGCAAGGGTCTGGGAAGATATGGTCTTAACTTTCAGTCCATGTGATAATATGAATTCACTAATTTCCATGTTTGTATCTTTTACTTCCATCTACAAGGTTAAACAATCTCAAAAGTGCAATTCACATCTCATTGACCAATGGTTATAAACTCAGCTGAAATGCAAGCATTTTCTGCTGATCTATTCTGAATGAACATACTGCAATCTATTGGACTTCATTTGTCTATTGTCTCAAGGTATTACATATTCTGATTCTTTCCTTACAACAGATCTGCTAGATTCCCCATTCTGACAAAGGATCATTGACCTGAAACATTAACTCTGGTATTGCCGTCTGCCCTGCAGAAGATTTTTTTCCATTTTCTATGTTTACTTCTAGTAGTAGTAGCTGTGGGTGAAGTGGATGTTGACAACAATGCCTTTTCATGCATAACTTTCTTTGTATCTCATTTACAGCCCTGGAAGTGTACTCAGGGGTAATGACAGCCATCTGTTTGACAGCTTGAACTTCAAAGATGAACTGCTATAAAGAGATCAAAGGTGGGAACTCTTTAGCATGGATGTCACAAAGAATACTTGCAATATTTTAATTGCAAATACAGAAATCATGAAGTAGAATTGAAGGGAAAGAATCTTGCTTCTACCCTGAGTTATTGTCTACCCATCTCATGCACTAATACAGTGATGAGATCTTTCAAGCCCCTCCTGATTATTCAGAGTATGCACCAATGCTCTGATTTCATATATGAGCATAGGAGGTGAATGAAGCATTCAGATGCTTTGTTAGTCCATCCCACTGCCATTCCATTTGGCAGAAAATACAAATACTTAAAAACATGCATCACCAGGCTCAAGGACAACTTCTATGCTGCTGTTGTAAGAATCTTGACCAAGCCTTTTGTGTGTTAAAGATGATCTCTTATTTTTTTTTATAGCCCTTGCTCTCATTTTGAATCCCCATAATTATAACACTATATTGAGCATTCAGTTATTGTTTTTCCATCTGTATTGTGTCATTTCATTTGGAATGATCTGGCTGGATGGTATGCACACAAAACTTTTCACTGTACACGTGACAATAATAAACCAGCTACTAATTACTATCAGGCAGCTCAAGCCAAGGAGAAAGCTCCTTTTCCAAAAATAACACCTTCAGTGATTGGAAAAGTCAATAGGATGTTGGAGACATGTTAGGAAAATTTTGTCATTATACACATATTTCCCATTGAACGTACGACCTTATCCAAGGTTGGTTCCAACAGAATTGAAAGAGCTGAAAAGTCAAGGTCCAGCATTTAATTGAGATGTTCTGGGGCCTATGAATTTTAGGGAATCTAACCTTACAGGTCCTGATTCTGTTGAAATATTAACTCGAATTGTCTCTCAACAAACTAACTTCATTTCTTTTCTTTCCTGTTGTTGATAAAGAGCCCTTGTCTGAACCATTAACTTTGTTTTTCTCTCTCAACTTTACAGCTTGACTTGCAAAATTTCCAGCATTTTCTGTTTTATTTCAGATTTTCAGCATCTGCAAGTTCTTTCTCTGCAACCTCAAAGAGATCAATTGGACAACATTCTGAAGTTAACATAGAGTTTCTAAATCAAAGTTCTGAAACAAAAGATTTAAAGCTCTAATATAAAACAATTCTTCATCCAGAATGGCAGAGAGATGTTTGAAACAAGTTCCACAAAATGAGTGAGTTGAACTATAATCCAGCATAAATTATAATACAATAAGCTTGTGTTTGGAAGGGAATATTCCTTGAGGGAAGGAAAATCAAGCCTTTCCTTTTATATGAGTATTGTGTAGAAAGCTATGCTAATAACAGGTTGAATAGTCTCCTTACTTGAATCCACGTGGATTAGGTAATAGTAAAATTCCCTGACTTCGTCGCATCATCATCCCTGAGACCTAACATGGTCATTCTGTCAGAAACCTCGAAGCAGATCATATGGTAGAACTGCGAGTTCTTGGGGAAGACCGGATAAGGAGGCATTTGAGTGTAAGGAAGCCAAATACCAGTAGCTGATAGACCTGTGCCAGAGTCAGGGGTGGAATACACAATGTGAGCCTACAGAGGTGGGATGTAGAGGCTTTGCTGGCTGCTCAATGTGTAGAACCTACTCTCTCCTTGGCATTATGGGAGCAGGCAGGAGAAGAGCCATCAGGACCATCACAGAGGCTGCTGAGCGAGCCTCCAGATGGCTATGGATCAACTGGTGTGACCTGTGGACCGGTACGGCTGGGACACAAGCCAGGGCAATCAACCCTGGCTTGGTTGCTTGTTTAAGAGTGTCTGATGTTGAAAGACCTGAAACACCTGATGATCTCAGGTAGCGTCACTGATGATGAGTCCGAGAGCATCTTAGGATGTATCTCAGCAACATTCATTCAAGGAGCAGGTACAGCAGTCTTGTGATCAGACACATATGTTTTAAATAAAAGTTGTGAATAAAGTTGGCTTTACCTGGGAGAGATTGCAGTAGTGATCACTTCTGGTTGAAAATGCTTCACCTGCAAAATTGCATTGCCATGTGCAATTCACCTTGAAAGGCTGACATTTGCTGAGCATTAGTTAGTCATAGTCATAGAGTAAAACAGGGCCTTTCAACCCAATTCTTCCATGCCTTTTCAGGCCTTTCCATGCCTATCATGTGGCCCATCACTCTAGTCACATTTGCTTGCACTTACCTTATATAAGGAGTAACCAGAAAGCAGAAGCACATCATAACATGAACTGCAGAGTCCAATCCACTAACTCTGTTGATTAAATCTTGCCCAAAAACCAAGACTCTGGCACCATCCTCCAACGGTATTGAGCGAGAGGGGAAGAGAGAGACAGGTCACCTGCGGGCCAATGGCACTGAGCCCACACCCGGCCACTGCTCTTGCCCTTGTTGATTTCAGTCCTGCTTGATGTTTTAATTGGTGAGAACATCAAGAGATGGAGCTGATCATAGGCTTGCACTGCACCTCCAGGCATCTAGAGCTCCGCTGGAAACCACACGAAATTCCGTTGAAGACAGCAAAGCACCAGATTGCTTAAACAGCCCATAACACACCATCAAAATGTAAATCACAGATTCCAATCTTAGTAGTAGAATCATATTTGAAAGAGGAGGAAGAAGGAAAAAAAGGCAGCTTTATGAACTGCACAATACCACAATTGCACCAATCTGAGTGAAAAGTTTATCACTCAGATTCCCTTTAATGCTAGAGTGGTTTATTGGCTGCTCTAAGTTACTCCTAGTACAGGTGAATAATAGAATCTGGAGAGAGTAGTTGGGAATGTGGAGAGAATAAAATGACATCAGTGTGAGATTAGTACAAATGGGTGCTTGATCGTCAACACAGACTCAGTGATATCAGTGATATCAGGAGCCTGTTTCCACACTGTGTGTCAAGAAACGACTTCAAATCCCATGCCAACTTTGGATAGAATCATTCTTCAGAATCAGTCCAAAATGCCTGTCAGTCTCCTGCTGACACCTTACATACCCATTATACTCACTGCTTAATTATATTACCAAATCTTTGCAAACTTGTGACTTACTGAATCCTGCTTTGTGATAAATGACTAATTATTAAGTTATCAGAAACCTACCTCAATCACAAGCTAACATGAGGAAATCTGCAGATGCTGGAAATTCAAGCAACACACACAAAGTGCTGGTGGAACACAGCAGGCCAGGCAGCATCTATAAGGAGAAGCAGTGTCGACCTTTTTTTGGGCTGAGACCCTTCGTCAGGACTAACCTAAAGGAAAGATAGTAATCACAAGCTACATCATTCAGGGATGGAGGAAAGAAAGAGTCATAATGAGAATGAAATATTTCAGGAGCTTTAATGTATTTTAATTTGTCAATGTTTTTTTTGTATTGTTCTTATAGAATCTTAGTGTCATAGAAAATTACAGCATAGAAATGGGCCCTTTGGCCCATCTAGTTCATGCCAAACCATTTAAACTGCCTAGTCCCACTGACCTCTACCTGGACCATAGCCCTCATTCCTCTCCCATCCATGTACCTATCCAAACTTAGTGTATGTGTTGAAATCGAGCCGCGTGTGCTAGCAGGTCATTCCACACTCACAGTCAATGAAGAAGTTTCCCCTCATGTTTCCCTTAAACTTTTCACCTTTCCCCCTTAACCCATGAGCTCTGGTTGTACCCGCGCACAATCTCAGTGGAGAATACAGTTTGCATTTACCCTATTTAAATATCTCTGCTAGGGCCCCTACAGCTTTTGCACTTGCTTCCCACAGGATTAGATGGAACACCTTGTCAGGCCCCAGTCTTCTTAAAGTCTATCATCAGTTATGTTCAGTAATAATGAAAAATGAAAATGCAGGAACACTCAGATGTCAAGCAGTCTCTATGAAAAGAGAAACAAAATTTATGTTTCAGGCCAAAGATCCTTCATATCATACAAGTGTGTTTGTAAGCATACAGCCATCCAATAAAGGCTTAAATTTCTGAGTGACAGCAGATTAACTGAAACAATTAAATGAATGGTTTACAATAAACTTTTGATAATCCTTACATTGTGTTCATACTGTCCAAAACCTCTATAATAAAATTGTCTGAAAATAGGGTCATGTGTTGGAGCAAGGACAGTGCCTGCAAAAGAAATAAGAACAAAGTTCCTATGTAAATTTTTAAAACAGCTGTGCTCACCTAACCTTGTTTTGTGATGGAAGCCTTAAATTAATCCAAAGGGATAATTGGGAGTAAGTAAAAATTGTAATGCAGAATGTAATCGCATTTAACACACTATCATTGAAACTGTAGATAGCAAGGGACAAGAGACTCTTTTCCATTCAAGTGGCAATCAGTACCCAGTAACTAACTCTGAGTGTCACAGAATGGCAACAACCCTTAATTTACACAATGGAAAGTGATGTATTAAATGTAATGATAGACAAAAATACATCCCAAGGCCATGACTGAACAGAGTTTGATTGAGTCTAAGCTATAAATCTCAACTTGTATGGGTATTTTCAGATCTTGCAATAATTACAGTGAATTATGCTTTGGATTTTTATCTCTGGTTTGAAATCCGTTACCTACATCTGGTGGAATAAAGTGGAATTGCTTCCGAGAGAGATATGTTTTCCTGCATTTTAGGCTTATTGAGTTATACAACATGGAAATAAATTCTTCAGTGCAACTTGTCCATCTGACCAAGGTGGTTTCCTGAGCAGCGTTTGGCTCATTTTTTCTCTAAGTAACGTCAACAAATTGAGACAAGTAATAAATACATTGATCACTTATTCAGATCATTTTCAAAATAGAATCCAGACTATAAATAAATCTTTTTGATACCTTTGCATAAAATCTAATCCTTGTCTTGTCCAAATCTAAGCAGACAATTCATCTTTTTTTAACTTTTTCACCACTGTTTTCACCATGTATGATTTTCAAGGAAACTTGGCCAGTGACGTGTTAAATAAAAGAATTATGCAAATATTTTACCATGGTACGATAATCATTGCATGATAAAAATTGGGGTCAACGTTTATCAGGAAACATAGGTCCCCACCATTTGCTTTCTCAGAATCAGCAATTCAATTTATCCTATTTAACAAGAATCCTTCAGGTCTTACTGATGCATCCAGCATATCTGGAGTGAGCCATGTCTCTGTGAAGCATAGAAGACAGCAATTCCTTATTTTCCTCTGATATAGCAATCTTGCCCTTAGGTCCTCAATCATGTTTTCCAGTGACTGTACACTTGCTAACAAGATGCTGGATAGAGGAACTTTCATTGCTTAGGATTTCAGTCTGGCTTGAAATCCTCACCTCCTCCCTCTCTTCCATTCAAGACAGTGTACCTTTATCTGATTAAAGGTGCCATACCTGCATACATGAGAGTTAAGTACACCAAGTCCTGCAGAAGATTAGTTCATTAAGCCAGTTCAAAAGTGCATTGCCTGAAGAGAGGTTACAGGCTGCAGATTGCAGTGAGAGTAATTCAGAGGAGGTATATTTAGAAGCTTTATAATCAGCTTACAACACACTTCTGTGGTCCACTGGCATAAGTTTCTTCAATGAAATGCTGATAAGTCATGCTCTCACTCTGGCCATCCTCCTTTTCTTCACATACATGTTTGCAACTTTTCTTAATCCTATTTGCCAAGACATTCTCTTTCTCTCTTCTAGCTCTTCTAAGCCCTTTCTTCAGCTCCTTCCTGGCTACCCTTTAACTCTTTAGAGTCCTGCCTGCCTAAATTTAAGCTTCTTTCTTCCTCTTGACTGGGTGTTTCACATTTCTTGTCTATCATTTTTTCTTCACTTTACCATCCTTTTCCAGCCTCAAAGGGACAAATCGATACAGAACTGCAAGAAGGTGCTCCCTAAACAGCCTTCACATTACTGTTGTGCAATTCCCTGAGTACATGATTTCAATTTATGCCCCCCAGTTCAATGCCCAATAGCATTATAATTCGCTATCCTCTATTTAAATACGTTCTCAATACATCTGCTCCTATCCCTCTCCAAAGTTAGAGTAAAGGCCAGGAACTCTGTCCACTGTCTCAAAAATGCTCTCCCACTGAGAAATCTGACACCTGACCTGGTTCATTGCCTAGCATTCAATATGGCTTTTCCAATAGTCAGTCTGTCTGCATATTGAATCAGGAATCTTTCCTTGACAGACCTGCCCCATCCAAATGTCTTGCACTAAGGAGATGCCAATCAATATGAAGGAAGTTGAAGTCCCACATGATAAAAATACTGTTATTCTTGCACTTTTACAAAACCTGCTTCCTGATCTGTTCCTCAGTGTCTCTATTGCTAATGAGTATGTCTACAGTATAGAATTCTCCCAATAGCGTGATTGCTCCCGTCCTGTTTCTGACATCAACCCAGTCTTCCATCTTCTATTTAAGATGGTGCTGGTGACTACTTTCTGGTGGTAAACAAAAGAAAGAAAATCAATTATTAACTACCTTATTAATCACATATTTTCTGGTAAATGATCACTGCAATCAATAGCCTGCAATGTCCTTTTCAGAGCTGAGCTTTTGAACCACCTAAGCAACCTGGTATTATTGAGGTGTGAACTGAAGTCCAAAGGTACAGGAGGGTTGCGGCATGGTGTGTATCGGCTGAATCAAGATGTGGCCTCTTGTATATCGATGAGACCCAACATAGATTGGGAGACTGCTTCGTCAAGCATCTAAGCTCCCTCTGCCAGAACAAACGGGATCTCCCAGTGACCACCCATTTTAATTTTACTTCCCAGTTCCATTCTGATTTGTCCATCCTTGGCCTCCACCACTGTCGAGATTAGGTTGGAGGAACATCACCTATATTCCGTTTGGGTGGCCTCCAACCTGATGGCATGAACATGGATTTCTCAGACTTTCAGTAATGCCTCCAAACCCACCCTCACCGTTTCCCATCCCCTCTGTCCCCCTCTCATGTTATCTCCTTGCCTGCCCATCTCCTCCCTCTGGTCCTTCTCCCCTCCCCCTTCTTTCTTCCATGGCCTTCTGTCTCTTTCACCAATCAACTTCCGAGATCTTTGCTTCCTCCCTCCAAGTTTCACCTTTTGACTGGTGTTTCTCTCTCCCCACCCCCACCTTTCAAATCTACTCCTCAGCTTTTTTCCTTCAGTCCTGCCGAAGCGTTGGGACCGAAACACCAGCTGTACTTTTTTCCATAGACGCTGCCTAGCCTGCTGAGTTCCTCTGCCATTTTGTGTGTGTGGCCTGGCCCCTGAATGACAGTGGGGAATGAGCCAATGTCTGACCATTGCTAGAGTGGACGAAGGCAATTCGATGTGGTATAACCAAGGCGAGACAGAGTCCAGGCAGAGCTCGGGGCTGAGAGTGAGGAAAGACCCAGGGTTTGATTAATTTAAGCACAGGGTTAAATTGGGAAGGTTGAGTGCAGGCTAAATCAAGGTGGCACAAAAGCAAGGAATGACCCGTCGTTTAGATGATTTAAGTGCTGGGCCAGATTGAAAAGGTCAGGGTCTTGGGGCCAAAGTCGAGGGAGGGATGGGCTGATTCTGCTCTCTGCTTGGCGAGGTTTACTTATCTCTGTGTTGAACTGATGTTGTGGCTTGAACCTAATGGGCTGCTAGGATCAGTTGGTTTGCGTAATTGGACGCACTTTCATGAACTTCAGCTCAGAATGCTGTTTGCTTACTTGTATAGTTCGCACGATATTTTTTCTGCACATTGGGTGCTTGATGGTCATCTTTTTTTATTGATTCTATTAGGTTTCCTTGTTTTCTGGTTGCTTGTAAGGAGACAAATCTCAAGATTGTAAATGGCATGCATATTTTGATGATAAATGTACTTTGATCTCTCGAACTGACTCTGCAGCATCTTCCCTTTCTGCAGCTGTGATAATATCCCTGATTAGCAATGCCACTCACCATCTCTTTTATTTCCCTTCTTGCTCTTTTTCAAATATCTAAACCCTGAAACATGCAGCAGCCATTCCTATTCTTGAGACAGCACTCTGCAATGGCTGCGACATCATAGTTCCATATACTGACCCATGCTCTAAGTTCATCATCTTTGTTCCTAATACTTGGTGCATTAAAATAGGCACACCAACGCAACACACTGACTGCACTTTTGCCCTATCAACTGCCTGTTCTTCTTCCCAGACTCTCTCCATGCTGCAACTCCCTTTAACTGATGTTCATCTACTCCAAAGTATAGGACTCCTTCAATCCCATCTACTTACTTACAGACATTTAAAGATTCCAAACATCTCTCTTTCCTTCCCCTACCTCCCTCTCACATACATACACAAGTAAACTTAATATTTCACAGATTTGCTTCCATTCTCTGAAAAACATTCCAACCTTATATTATTCTCTATTTACTTTCTGAATTTTAATTTTAATTTCCTCCAGAAGTACTGAATTCAGTAACCAATTTAAGCTTCTCTCTTTGGCATTATCCAACCCACAACAATCACTGAATCATCTACAGACTTCTTAATCATGACTTGTATTCTTCTGTGCCACAATGAAATTTGTAAAACATTTGTTGAGTGTCTGGAGGATCAAAATAACAATTTAGCTCTTTCAGATCTTGTGGCATGTGGAGTCTGTAAGCGAGTAATGTTTGTGAAAAACTAATCATTAAGCTTCAAGATCTTGGCCTCAATGCCTCTCTGTGCAATTGGATCCTCAATTCCCTTACCCTAGTCAGTTGGATTGACAACAACATCTCCTCCTTGATCTCCATCAGCACAGGTGCACTGTAAGGCTGTGTGCTTAGCCCCTGCTCTACTCATTTTACACTTATGACTGTGTGGCAAAACACTGTTCCAATGCATATTCAAGCTTGTTAATGATATCATGGTTGTATGCCAAGGTGGTGATGAATCAGCATAGAGGTGGATGATTGAAAATCTGGCTGAGCGGTGCCATAACAACAACCTCTCGCTCAATGTCAGCAAGACCAAGGAGCTGATTATTGACTTCAGGAGGGGGAAACCAGAGGTCCATTAGCCAGAGCATCACAGCTGGAGAGGGCCAGCAACTTTAAATTCTTTGGTGTTATTATTTCGGAGGATCTGAACTAGACCCAGCACATACATGCAATTAGGAAGAAAGCAGGGCAGCACTTCTACTTCCTTAGCAATTTGCAAAGGTTCAGCATGACATCTAAAACTTTGACAAGCTCTAAAGCTGTGTGGTGGAGAGAATATTGACTGGCCACATCACGCCCTGCTATGGAAGCACTAAAGCCATTGAATGGAAAATCCAACAAAAAGTAGTGGGTGTGCCCTAGTCCGTCACTGGTAAAGCCCTCCTCACCATTTGAGAACATCTCCAAGAAGCAACATCCATCATCAGGAACCCCCACCATGCAGGTCATGCTGTCTTCTCATTCATATCATCAGGAAGAAGGTACAGGAGCCTCAGGACTCACACTACCAGGTTCAGGAACAGTTATTACCCCTTAAACATCAGGCTCCTGAAGCAAAGGAGTCATTCAACTCCACATGCCCATCAGTGAAATATTCTCAAATCCTATGGACTCATTTTCAAGGACTGTTCATCTTATGATATTTATTGCTGATTTATTATTATTATTATTATTATTATTATTATTATTACATCTTTCTTTTTGTATCTGTGCAGTTTGTTGTCTTTTGTACACTGGTTGAATGTCCAAGTTGGTGCAGTCTTTTATTGATTCTATTATGCTTATTATTCTATTATAGGTTTCTTGAATATGCCCATAAGAAAATGAATCTCAGGGTTGTATATGGTGATATATATGCACCTCGATAATACATTGACATTGAACTTTGAAGTGTCTGTACAAAGAAAACACTAGGTTTTTTAATGTCTGTTAGTGACTAAGTGTCTGTTGGTCACTTTGAGAGCTGGGTTGTTGGATTCTATCTTAGTGTCTGATTTCAAGCTTATCCTTTATGTGCATAAACATTAATATTCTTTTAAAAGCCTTGAAGAATGTTGTGTCCAACACATTGGGGTACTAATGGATGTAGAGTGACAATTAAAATGTCTGATTGATTTCTGAGGACTGGGTTGTTTGGTGAACAGGCATAGCTAATATAGGATCAAGGAGTTTGTCTCTGTGGGTCTCTATGGGTCTCTTCACTTAAGAAACTTGCATTTATTGGGGTAGCTTTCCCAGTTTCACCAGACTTCAACTGGGACTGGAGATCGCAATCAGTGCCTAGGACCCCGGGGTGGTTTCACAAGTCAGAGTTTGGAGTTTCCCAAACAGCAACAATCAAGTGGTGACTCAGAATCGTGAACCTCAAAATCTTTGTACCTTGCGGAAATCTTAATGACTTGTTACGTAGTATTTTGTGTGCTATGTACTTTATTAGAACATTAGAAAATTTTTGACACCAACAGGCTGTTCAGCCCAACAAACTTGCCAAGTTCCTGTTCACATAGTGTGTTGAAATAATTATCGAGTTTAGATTAGAAAGTCTCTAAGGTACTACTCTGAACTACACAACTAGGTAGTTCATTCCATGTATCCACAACTTACTGTGTAAAGAAATGCTTCCTCATGTTAGTCTGAAATCTCCCCTTAACCAGTCTCTACCTAGAGTCCTGTGTCCTCGTTGATGGATTAACTTTGAAGCAGCAGCTGGCATCCACTTTACTTATACCCTTAATGATTTTGAACATTTCTATCATTTGTCCTCTCATTCTATGTCATTTAGGCTAAAGAGATTTAATTATTTCAATCTTTCTTCATAGCTCATACCCTGCAGACCTGGAATTAGTTTCATTGCCATTCTCTGAGCTCTCTCCGGTGCCTTCACATCCCTCACAAAATATGGAGACCAAAATTGTACACAGTATTCAAGCTGTGGCCTCACAAACATATTATACATGAACAAAAGGAATGTCCCTAGACTTGGACTCCACTGAGCGCATTATATAGCCCAACATTAGCCTTCCTGATCGTTTCTCTGCATTCTCGATGTTAATAGTGATGAGTCTACCAGGATGCCCAAATCCTTCGCATACTGTGTACTTTCTAACTCAACCCCCCATTGTATATTTATATCTGATTATTTCTACTTCCTACATATAATATTTTACATTTACTTACATTAAATTTCATCTGCCTTTTATCTGCCCACATCTGGAGTTTGTTTAGATCCAACTGTATTGATTCTGCATTCCATTGGGATATGTCCATTCATGGCCTCCTCTACTGCCATGTTGAGGCCAAACTCTGGTTGGAGAAGCAACACCTCATATACTGTCTGGGTAGTCTCCAGCCCCTTGGTATGAACATCGAATTCTCCAACTTCCAGTAATTCCCTCCCTCTCCCTTCCACCATCCCACTTTCACTCTTCCTCCTCTTCCAGCTGCCTATCAACCGTCTCATGACTCTGCCTTCTTCTACCACCCATAGTGCTTTCCCCTTACATTCCTTCTTCACTTTTCCTGCCTATCCCCTCCCTGCTTCCCCTCCCCCACCCCTTGATCTTTCTTCTGACTGGTTTTTCACCTGGCACATTCCACCCTCCCCCCACCTTCCTTATAGGGCCCCTGTCCCCTCCTTTTTCCTGACGAAGGGTCTCGGCCTCCTTTTTCCTGACGAAGGGTCTCGGCCTGAAACGTTGACTGCTTGTTTCCATGGATGCTGCCCGACCTGCTGAGTTCCTCCAGTTTGTTGTATGTGTTGATTTGATCACAGCATCTGCAGTGTACTTTGTGTTTAGTATTAATTCTGCTGCCTGAATGTTATCAGTCTGTCCTCCGAATTTTGTGTAATCTGCAAACATTGCTAGTTTATTTGTTAAATGCTTAACAAATCTTTACTGTAAATTAAAAACACCAGTGGTCCCAAAACTGATCCATATGGAACTCCGCTTTTAACATTTCTAGGTGTGAAAATGATTCCCCATAATGTTCTGTGTTTGAGCCAAATCTGCACCCATGTGCACACCTTACCCTGTATCCCTACCTGCTGTAACTTGATTATTAACCTTTGGTGGGGTATCTTGTCAAAAGCCTTCTGAACATCCAGGTAAATTATACCAGCCATTTTACTGTTATCATAAAGTTATTTGACTCTTCATAGAACCTCAGCATATTAGTAAATTCAGCATATTTTGGGGCTCACTTCATTTTCTCTTTCTGAACCCATGCTGGCTTTCTGCTAACATCCCTGTTCTTATCATCTGCTTTTCCATCCCATTCTTTATTAATGTTTCCATTATCTTACCTACAATACACGTTAAGCTTACCGGTCTATAGTTACTAGGGTCAGTGCAGGTAACTGACATTATATAAGGGAGAGGGAGGGAATTACTGGAAGTTGGAGAATTCAATGTTCATACCAAGCGTCTGGAGACTACCCAAATGGTATATGAGATGTTGTTACTCCAACCGAAGTTTGGCCTCATCATGGCAGTAGAGGCCTCTCCCTCTCCCTTCCCCGTCCCACCTCTACTCTGTTTCTTCTTCCAGCTGCCTATCACCTCTCATGACACTGCCTTCTTCTACTACCCATAATGCTTTCCCCTTAGATTCCTTCTTCACCTCTCCTGCCTATCCCTTCCCTGCTTCCCCTCCCCCACCCCTTGATCTTTCTTCTGACTGGTTTTTCACCTGGCACATTCCACCCTCTCCCCACCTTCTTTATAAGGTCCCTGCCCCCTCCTTCTTTAGTCCTGACAAAGGGTCTCGACCCGAAACGTTGACTGCTTCTTTCAATGGATGCTGCCCGACCTTTTGAGTTCATCCAGCTTTTTTTGTACGTGTTGACCCTTCTTATATACCAGGACAATTTTAGCCCATTTCCAGTCCTAAGGGATTTCACCAGTCTTAACAGGCATTTGAAAAATACATGATAGGGGTTTGTACATATAATTACAGAACTCTTTAAGTACCTTTAAATATATATTGCCTGTGTCTGGAGATTTATTAACTTTCAGCCTTTTCAGCTGAAGGAGGACCTCATTACTGGCATATTGCTAACAGGTGAATACTTTAGCAAAATATGAGTTAAGAGTATATGTAATGTCCTCCTCTGCATAATTTATCAACCCACTATTATTTCTAATACACCTAACTTCCTCCTTGACTTTTCTTTTACTACCAAAGTATTAAACTCATCTTTTAGGGTCAG
Organism: Hypanus sabinus; assembly: GCF_030144855.1. Taxonomy (NCBI): domain Eukaryota; kingdom Metazoa; phylum Chordata; class Chondrichthyes; order Myliobatiformes; family Dasyatidae; genus Hypanus; species Hypanus sabinus. The sequence goes on from NC_082728.1 coordinate 47,628,342, forward strand.
CACCAACATTATCAGCAAAATCCTTCTCAAACTGCCTTTTAGCAATCCAAATTCCCCTTTTGACTGGAGCTCTCAGATTTTCATATGCCCTACACTTAATATCATTACTATTTTTTCTGTAGTGCTTATATACAGTAACTGTCTTTTCAATATATTATGTATATCTTTATTCATCCATGTACTTGATCTATTGTTTTTATTGCTTCTCCCGATCTTGGGTATGAACAATTTCTGCACTGCACGATATTCTTTAAATCGACTCCATTGTTCATCAACTGACTCAACGTCAAGCATTTCCTCCCAGTTTAACTTTTGGTGTCTTTGTTGAATCTGCACAGACTTGGCCTTTCTGAAATACAATTTAATGCCTTTACTTTTTACTGATATACTCTCCCAATAAACTTCGAGACTAACGATGTTATTATTACTTGTTTCTAAAGACCCACAATTTCTGTACTCTAACTTCTATCCTGATTGTTACAGAATATCAAATCTAGACAACCTCTTGTTGGTGCATTTACATACTGGGTCAAAAATAATCTCTCAATAACTCAATGACTTCACTTTCCTGTAATCATTTAGTCATTGGGTTCTCCCACTCAATATTTGCGAAATTAAAGTCTTCCATTATGATAACATCACCCTCAGAACTTGCTTTTCTAATATTCCGATAGAGTTGCATATTAAAATCACTATCATCATTAGGGGATCTATAACATTTATTCAATGTTATTCCTTTATCCTTATAGCTTTCAATTTTCACCCAGATATCTTCACTGCCTCAATTCATCTGCTATCATAAGCAGTCTCATACTTAAATTCTCTCTTATGTATATGGCCACTCCTCTACCTTTACAATTTTGCCTATCTCTCCTAAGTAAAGTATATCCTTTAATACTATTCATCACCATCTATTGAGGTCAGCCAGATTTCAGTTATGGCTATTGTATCATACTTACATGCACTTGCAAATAATTCCAGCTCATTTATTTTATTTACTTCTTGCAATTATATTAAATTAAGCTTAAGTTACTCTGTTGTGTTTGCATGCTTATTATCACATCTCCTGGATACTTGAATAGATTCGGTCTGATCATCTCAGCCCATTACATCTCCAAATGATTGAACTTCATCACACAAAAATATATTATTGGTAAACACTTAGGTTTGTCTATTTTTTTTGAGGAGCTAAGGAATGAGCTTCTCTCTGAAACAACCTGAGTAATAACATTTCTGGAGATTTCCGTTAATGCAGATTTGTTGGAGCAAGGATTTCAGAGTCTTGTGGGCAGGTGAAGACAAAGGTTCTGAGAAGGAAAGATGGTACAACTTCAGCCTCTTTATATCTCCTTCCTGTCATAATGTGTTCTTTGACAATCATTGTAACAGGGGACTGAAATTTTAATAAACAAGGGAAAACTAGAACATGAGAGAAAACTAGACAGAAATATCAGAATGGTTAAAAAAGCATTCATGAGGATATTTAAAAAAGGGTGGGCGAAATGTTGCAGAAGTTATAACTGGTGAATTAATAATGCAAAGAAAGGAGACGGCTGATGAATTACATGAGTACATGGTATCACTCTTCATTATAGAGGACACAAACAACATTCCCAAAAAATTGCTGTAACTGTGGAAATGGAAGGGAATTAGGAATTTAGGAAATTACTATCATCAGGGAAGTGGTACTGAACAAAATTGTTGAAGTAGGTACTAACCAACAAGCTTAATGCTTGTACTCCACTCTGCAATTGGACCCTTGACTTCTTCATCAGGAGACAACAATTTGTGCTGATTGGCAATAACAACTCCTCCTCACTGACAATTAACATTGGCATGCCTGAAAGATGTGCTTAGCTGGCTGCTCTATTCTTTCTACGCTCATGACTGTGTGACGAGGCACTGTGCAAACACCATTTATAAATTCACTGATGACAAAACTGTTGTCACCAGAATCTCAGATGGTGACAAGGAGGAGTACAGGAGTGAGATAGATTGGCTGGTTGAGTGGTGCTGCAGCAACAACTTTGCACTTAATGTCAGTAAGTCCAACAAATTGATAGAGAATTTCAGAAAGGGAACACGCACCAGTCAGAACCAAAATCAGGTTTGATATCACCGGTGTATGTTATGAAATTCATTTTTTGCTGCAGTACATTATAATACATAATAATAAAAATTCTATAAAATACAGTAAGAAATACGTATAAATTAAACTAAATAAATAGTACAATAAGAGAACAAAAATAACGAAAAAATATATGAAGTAGTGTACATAGGTTCATTGTTCATTCAGAAATCTGATGATAATGGGGAAGAAGTTGTTCTTAAAATGTGCCTTCAGGCTCCTGTACCTGCTCCTTGATGGTAGCAATAAGAACAGGGCATGTGCTGGATGATGGAAGTCCTTAATGATGAATGCCACCTTTTTGAGGTATCACCTTTGAAGGAGTCCTCCATTCTGGGGAGGCTAGTGCCCATGATGGAGCTGGCTGAGTTTACAACTTACTGTAGCTTTTTCCGAACCTGTGCAGTGGCCCCTCCATACCAGATGGTGATGCAACAAATCAGAATGCTCTCCACGGTACATCTGCAGAAATTTGCTGGAGTCTTTGTTGACATACCAAAAACTCATTGAGGGCTGAGCAGTTTCAAGTGCCTAGGTGTCAACATCTCTGAAGATCTATCCTGGGCCCAACATATTCATGTCATTATGTAGGATGTCTTCAAAAGGTGATGTTTCAAAAAGGTGGCATTCTTCATCAAGGACCCCCATCACTCAAGACATGCTTTTACTCATTACTACCATCAAAGGGGATGTACAGGAGTCTCAAGACACACAGTCAGTGATTTAGGAACAGCTTCTTCTCCTCTATCAACAGATATCTCAACAGACAAAGAACCTATGAACACTACCTGACTTTTGCTCTTATTTTACACTACTTATTTAATTTATTGCAATTTATAGCAGTTTTATGTGTTACACTGTACTGCTGCCTCAAAACAATAAATTTCACAGCATATGTCAATGATAATAAATCTGATTCCGATTCTAGTTCTGAGGTCCCGATGGCCTTCATTAGCAGGACCCCATTATAGAATCAGCATTCAGGAGGGATATTGAAATTTTGGCTGAGTGGTGTAGTAACAACAACCTTCACTCAATGTCAATAAGACCAAGGAACTGATTGTAGATTTCAGGAGAGGAAAACCATAGGTCTATTAGCCAGTAATCATTGGAGGATCAGAGATGGAGTGGGTCAGTAGCTTTAAATTCCTGAGTGTCACTATTTCAGAGAATCTGTCCTGGACCCATCATGTAGGTATTGTTGTGAAGAAAGCACAACTGTGCTTCTACCTCCTCAAGAGTCTACAGAGGTTCTGCATGTCATTGAAAACCTTGGTAAGCTTCTATAGATGTATGGTGGAAAATGTGCTGACTGGCTCCATTATGGCCTGGTATGGGAACACCAAAGCCTCTGAGTGGAAAGTCCTAGAAAAGATAGTGGATTCAATCCAGTACATCATGAGTAAAGCCCTCTAAACAACTGAGTACATCTACATGAAACACTGCCATAGAGAAGCAGCATCTATCATCAAAGGCCTAGGCCATACTCTTTTCTCATTGCTGCCATCAGGTAGAGGGTACAGGTGCCTCAGGACTCGCATGACCAAGTTCAAGAACTGTTACTACCCCTCAACCATCAGCAACCTCAACAACATGTGGTGACATGTTGTACTCTGATAATAAATTTTACTTTGAACTTTGAATTTAATAGTTGTTTAATACTTTTGTTGCAATTTTCCCAAATTCTTCCTAATCCATTTTCTTATTCTAAAAGAAAGACACAAAAAAGGAAACTGCAGGAAAGTTAGTTTAATATTTGAAACTATTTTAAATCAAGTAATTTAGAAAATAATGAAAGTAACCAGGAAAATCAGTATTATTTTAAAGGAGTAATTATGTTTGGCCAACTTCAAGTTAATTGAAGATCTAATAAATAAAACAAATAAGGGGGTACTGATAGATGTACCATATTTAAATTTCAATAAGACATTTGATAAGATATTGCATTAAAAGTTATTCTGGAAAATATATACTTATGAGCCAACATTATGGCATGAAAAGAAGATTGGCTTGCTAATGAGAAGCAGTGAATGGGTTCTTATATTGGTTACTAAGATGTAAAATGTAGTGTTGTCAGGGATTAATGGTGATGTTTCAACATTTTACAATGTATGTTCAAGGTATATTAACTAATGACTCAGAAAGAGGTGTGAAAGGAAGTTGTGAAGATATAAAGAGACCTACAGTTAGTTTAATTGAGATATTATAGCTCAACTAATGGGGTATAATGTGAAGTGAATGAGAAATTGCCCATTTTCTAAAGAAAACACAAAAAATGAAGCATATTATCTAAATATTGAGAAAATACCAAACTGTGTGAGGCAGAAGGTTTTGACTTCCCTAGTGTCTGATATATGAAAACCAGTATACAGTCACAGGAAGTAATTTGGAAAGCCAATAGAAAGTTATTATTTATTGCAAACTGAATACAAAAGAAGGGAGATTATGCTTCAGTTATATAGGGTGCTCTCAAGAAGTATTGTGAATAGCATTGATCTCCTATTTTAAGGAATTATATAAATGCATTGGAAGCCTTATTGAGGTGGTTTACTCTTGATAGTTGGATAACTGGTTGGTCTGCCCATATCAGAGATAATCATAGACAGATGCTTGATTCACACGATACAACTTGTTATTTATCATGCCAAGAGTAAACTTTTGCAAGGTCTTGTTACGTGTGCTGGAACCATGTTGGCCATTACTCAATAGGTGGGGATCCTCAGCTGAACTGTGAACAATCTATCCACTGAAGGCCTCATATTATCAGTGGCTTGCTTGTGCTAGCACCTCTTTCATCTTCTGATATGGCATCCTTTGACAGTAAACACATGGACCTATGATTATTCATTTCATTTACCTTCCATTCACCTTCCATTTACTGTTGTGGACACAGTAAAGAACATTGCTGTAGGCAAGCAAGATGATGGAGAAAAGTAAGGGAAACAAAAAGAACAGGGAAGTCCAAATTATACTGCAAGCAGATGCCGCAATGTTCTCAATCGCTCCCTCAACCTGATTATGGGACATTCTTCAACATTTACTGGTTAGAGTTAGATGTTGTGGATTTAAGGATTATGTAATTTTTGGCTTCAGGAAACTAGTCTCCTTCCTCAAGGTTCATTTATTCATGATGCAGTGGCTGGAAGAGGCTGAACTCAGCTGACTACCTCAGAATGAAAGAGATATTCCCAACATATTATCTATTAAAATCTCACATTCATAGAGAGCTAGGTTCTTACATTTCAGATTGGGATAGGATTGTGGATGGTGGCAGAATAGACATATTCCTTGATTCTTTGGGAATGTGTACATTCCATATGCTGATATGCCCACTGCTCCCTACACAAGGAAGAAGAGACAGACTCTCTTTCCCTCAAGTGGAGACTCGAGGGGCTTTCAAAGACAGGTGGAATGACATGAGGCTTGGCAGATCTGCACATGGGAAGGAAAAGACAGAATTCTATCCCTTTGTTGGTGCAAGCCATCCCTCTCCCTTGAGTGGATTGAAATGGGAATCAGATACTGTTCTGAGCCCTAAGCCATTGTGCAATGTGCTGCTATGTACCAGTAAGCATCCTCCATACCTTCATAGGGTGAGTGAGTGACCCCGTCCCTACTGCTCTGCAAGGCTACCTTTCACAAACTGACAAATGCCAAAATGACAAGTGTCTGGCTGGCACTGGCTAAAGTTCAAATGATGCAATACAACGTCAAAATTTTGAGATGAAACCAGACTTCCAAACATTGCATTCATTTTCAGTTCATTTTCTCCTTTTTAGCAAAGAAGCCATTTTAATATCTGGCTTCAACATCTGGTGAACTATCATTATATACCAATTATTAATTCAAGACATCAAAAACTAATTGAAGATCTGATTGTATAGTAATCAACAGGCCTTCAGTGTGTAGTGGTCTGGATGTCAGCATGCAAGGTTAAAAGAGTTATTTACCAAACTGGTGGAAATGTATGGTGTCTGTTAAAATGATGCATGATACCTGCTATTCTATGGTTTACGAAGGATGTGTATTGGATTAGGCACTTTCAATAATTGCATGTTAAAATCAGCAGAGACAGCTTCATCTCTTGTACATGTTTGGCAACAACTAATTAGGGCAGACAATGAAGAGAGAGGCTTATTACTATCTGCACTATTAATCTATGGATCAGAGCAATAAAATTACAAACAAAATTCCATTCTATTGAAAATAAATATCTTTAACTTTTGTTTGAAATCAATATCCCAAACAATAATTTTAAAGCTGAAGACAGTGCAATATCTCTACGCTCCAATTTGTGAAAGGGTTTGGATTTTTATCAGCTAGTGTCACTTCATTAATAAACCACTCACTATATTTTCTAAATTCATCTCCATACATCAACCAGATCAGACCAATAACACCCCATTTGTTCCCAAAGCAGGTTTTAAATAACTTAATTGTACAGACTAGCAATTCAATTGTCACTTTCTCCTTGCTTTGTGGTGCATATCAAATAGTTGTAGACAGTCTACAAAAACAACATTACTTTCAGACATCTTTCAGAGGAGACATTAAACTGTCTGCCTGGATAAAGTGATGCCATAATACTTCTTTGAAGAGGTGAAGGGAATACTCAATATGCATTGATCAGCATTCATCCATTAGATGGAATTATCTGTTTATTTTATTTTGCTTGACTCATCCAAATTATCTGCTACAGTTGAGCACATCAGAACTTCAAAGCAACATATTGACTTTGAGGATTTTGTGAAGTGTTTCCTTAGTTAACCAGTGATGTTTCCTGCTGTTAATAGAGTCATAAAGCTTGGAAACGTGTCTCTATGCTGACTGTGATGCTTACCAAGCAAGCTCAATTGCCCTATGTCCAGTTCATATCTCGCTAACCAGGAGCTCCCAACCTTTTTTTATGAACTGAGGGGTTCATGAACCCCAGGCTGGGATCCCAGCTCTAAAACTATCTTATTGATGTATTTATCTAAATATATTTTTAATGGTGTTACCGACCCTGCCTTACCTACTTCCTCTGACAACCTATTCCATTTACTTACCTCCCTCAATGTGCAAAAGTTGCCCCTCCAGTCACTTTTAAATCCTTTACCTTTTACCTTAAGCACATGCCCTCTCGTTTTTAGTTCCCCTTCCTTAGGAAAAAGACTATGTTTGCTCATCTTGTACCTCTCATGGTTTTCTACTTCCCTATATGGTCATCCGTCAGTCCCTTCATTCCAAGAAATGAAACCTTAGCCTGTCCTGCCTACCCCTATTACTCAAGTCCTTGAGAACTGGCAGCATCCTATAGCGGGACAACCAAGATTGTACACAAGTGTGATCTGACCAAAGTAATGTGCAATTGCAGCAGCAACATAGATGGAAAGAGAAAAGGTGACAAAACTCATATCCACATCCACTGCCAATATATATGCACCTCTTGGTACTCTACCAAATCAAACAAATCCTGGTACTCTGGATTTTCTGCCATCTTGCTTTGCTTATGTCATTTAATACCTGCTTAAGGAGGACTGGTCATTCTCAACAACGGACGTGGGGTTGACATGTGGTCAGAGATCCTTTCACCAGCAGAGTTTACCTGATTCAATGAGAAGCTGAAGATCATTGACCTAAAACATTACTCGTACTTCTGTCTCCATGAGAGCTGCTTCATCTGCAGAGTATTCCCAGCATTTTCTGTCTCAGTTCAGATTACCAATATCTGCAAACTTTTATTTTCATATTAGCAGTCACAAAGAAGAGAAGATTTGGTTAGGACTGTGATATTGAAAGGGTTTAGAGGGATAAGGACTAAATACAGGCAAATGGAAATAATTCAGGCACCTTGGTTGGCATGGATGAGTTGAGTTGTGCTGCATAATTCTATGACACTAAAATTAATCTTCTTTCTGTTCTAGATGAACCAGAGTTTAAATTCACTCACTCTGTTGACACTCTTAATCAGCCAGGTAATAGCTGGGCTCCACAGTAATGAAAATGTTTTGTTTCAGATTCAGACATGTGTTATTTCTCTTTTAAACATCACAATAAAAGACAACATAAATCAACTCTACAGAGCAGCCAATAGCCCAGCTTATAGATAGAAGCATAATTCAATGGGAATACTCTTACATCAATCCTGTTTCAAGACTATTTAGTTTTTACTCTCCAGTGTTACATCTACAAGAAACAGAGCCCTTGGTCAATAGACAATAGACAATAGACAATAGGTGCAGAAGTAGACCATTCGGCCCCTCGAGTCTGCACCGCCATTCTGAGATCATGGCTGATCATTCACTATCAATACCCAGTCCCTGCCTTGTCCCCATATCCCTTGATTCCCCTGTCCATCAGATATCTATCCAGCTCCTTCTTGAAAGCATCCAGAGAATTGGCCTCCACCGTCTTCCGAGGCAGTGCATTCCACACCTCCACAACTCTCTGGGAGAAGAAGCTCTTCCTCAACTCTGTTTTAAATAACTGACCTCTTATTCTCAATCCATGCCCTCTGGTACTGGACTCTCCCAACATCTGGAACATATTTCCTGCCTCAATCCTATCAAATCCTTTAATTATCTTAAATGTTTCAATCAGATCCCCTCTCAATCTCCTCAATTCCAGTGTGTACAAGCCCAATCTCTCCAATCTCTCTGCGTAAGACAGCCCTGCCATCCCAGGAATCAAGCTAGTGAATCTACGCTGCACTTCCTCAATGGCCAGAACTGGAGACCAAAACTGTACACAATATTCCAGGTGTGGTCTCACCAGGGCCCTGTACAAATGCAAAAGAACATCCTTGCTCTTGTATTCAATTCCCCTTGTAACAAAGGCCAACATTCCATTTACCCTCTTCACTGCAATCAAAAATGCAGTTGAAAAGCAGAGTTTTCTTCCTTAAACTACAGAAAGTCATGATTCAAGTTCCTATTTAGTATGTCCCTTTGTGATAAAAGAGCTTTTGTAGATAGTCATAGAGTCGCACAACATGGAAACAGGTCCATGATTCCATCTCAGCTGGTCTCATTTGCCTGCAGCTGGTCCAGATCCCCTATCCTTTCCTATCCATGTACTTGTCCAATACTTCTTAAATGTTGTAACTGTACCTGCCTCTACCGCTTCCTCTGGCAGCTCATTCTCTGGGGAAGTAAAGTTTCCCCTCAGATTCAGATTAAATCTTTTTGCTCTCAGAGGTTCAGAGAATTCAGCAGTCCAGAGGTTTTGTGAGGAGGAGGCAGTTTAACAACAAAGAAGCACACACAAAATGCTGGATGACCTCAGCAGGTCAGGCAGCATCTAGGAAATAAATAGACAGCCGATGGTTTGGGCCAAGACCCTTCTTCAGGACTGGGAAAGAGGAGGGAAGATGCCAGAATAAAAAGTTGGGGGCAGGGGAAAGAGGCTAGCTGAAAGGTGATAGGTGAAGCCAGGCGGGTGGGAAAGGTAAAGGACTGGAGAGGAAGGAACCTGATCAAAGTAGAGAGTGGACCGTAGGAGAAAAGGAAGGACAGGACCCAGTAACGGGCAGGTGAGAACAGGTAAGAAAGTCAGAGTGGGAAATATTGGAAGAGGAGATGGAAATTTGTTTACCAGAAGAAGAAATCGATATTCATGCCATTAGGTTGGCAGCTACCCAGATGGAATATAAAGTGTTGCTCCTTCACCCTGAGGGTGGCCTCATCAAAGGCCCTACTTTCAAACTGCATTGAGCAACATTGCAGGGAAAGCAAGTGTGAAGCGGCAAACTGTAAATGTATTCAATTAGTAAACTGAGATGAGACAGGAGATTAGTAGGAAGAATGGAGAAAGTGGTGGCAATGTGTGTAGAACTGAAAAGAAAATGAATCGCAACTCATGATGAATGTGTTTTGGTGTTCAGAAAACTCAATATGCACAACACTGTTTCCAAACATCTTTATCTGAAAAACATTCCTTGTAGTCATCAGAAGTGGTCACTCCTGTGTATTGGTAACACAATTCTTTCAGTCTCCGTGGTCATTAAAAAGACAACATGGTTATATTTACTATAATGCTCTAGAATGGACACTTGCTCGACCTTTGACAAAATTGCCTTTTCACTTTAACAAGTCTACAGGCTTCTAGTAATTTAAATCAAGTGTATTACTTTAGACCCCTGAATTATATTCAATGAACAGTCAATTTCCTCCACAACCAACTGGTCCCTGTTCCTGACCTTCACCCGTTGATGATGTATCATATTAAAGGTGAAATTATTAGGATAACCTTCTGAATAACAAGAAAGAATTGTCGATCACGTGCGACAGCATTGATCCTCTTCTGGTGGTCCTCTCACTTCGCAACGTAGCAGAGTGGTTAACTGAACCTACAATGGTCCTTCCAGCTGAGGCAATATTTCACCTGCAGATCTGCTAGGATCATCTGGTGCTCCTCATGCTGCCTCCTTTACATTAGCAAAACCTGTTGGGGGAACCACTTCAATAAGAACTTCTGCTCTATCTGCCACAAGCAGAACTTCCCAGTAGCCAAATATTTTAATTCAGATTCCCATTTCAGTTACAACATATTGGTCTATGGCCTCCTCTTGTGTCAAGATGAGGCCAAAATCAGGGTGAAGGAACAACACCTTATATTCCTTATATTCCGTCTGGGTAGCCTCCAACTTGATGTCATGAACATGGCAAGAATGTAGTCTTTATTCCATATATTCTATTAGCTTTTGGAAATATTAACTACAGCGTTTGTCTGAATCATGATAGCATAAAGATTAGCATGATGCTGTTCCAGCTCAGGATGTTGGGGTTCAGAGTTTGATTCTGTAAGGAGTTTGTACGTCCTCCCTGTAGAATGCGTGGGCTCTCCTCACGTGCTCTGGTTTTCTCCTACAGTCCAAAGATGTACCAGTTGGTAGGTTGATTGGTCATTGTAAATTGTTCCATGGTTAGGCTAGGGGATAGCTGAACAGTGCGGCTTGAAGAGATATAGGGCCTACTCACGCAGTATTGCAATGAGTAAGTAAATAAATAAATATACAAATAAACATATAAATATAATTAAAGGTGGCATTTCTTGCTTCAATCAGAAGAATAAGACCATAAGACATAGGAGCAGAATTAGGCCATCTTGCCCCTTGAGTCTGCTCCGCCATTCAATCATGGCTGATCCTTTCTCCTATCTCCTCCTCAACCCCATTTCCCAGCCTTCTCCCCGTAACTTTGATGCCATGTCCAATCAAGAACCTATCAATCTCTGTCTTAAATACACCCAATGGCCTGGCCTCCACAGCTGCATGTGGCAACAAATTCCACAAATTCACCACCCTTTGGTTAAGGAAATTTCTCTGCATCTCTGTTTTGAAAGGGCGCCCCTCTATCCTGAGGCTGTGCCCTCTTGCCCTAGGCTCTCCCACCATGGGAATCATCTTTTCCATATCTACTCCGTCTAGGCCTTTCAACATTTGAAAGGTTTCAATGAGGTTCCGTCTCATCCTTCTGAATTCCAGTGAGTACAGACCCAGAGACATCAAACATTCCTCATATGATAACCTTTTCATTCCTGGAATCATCCTTGTGAACACCCTCTCTAATGCCAGCACATTTTTTCAAAGATGAGGGGCCCAAAACTATTCACAATACTCAAGATGAGACTTCACCAGTGCCTTACAAAGCCTCAGTATCACATCCCTGCTCTTGTATTTTAGACCTCTTGAAATGAATATTAACATAGCATTTGCCTTCCTCACCACCGACTCAAATGTTGGTCCCCTTTGGGTTCAGGTGCAATCCGTCACTTTTGAACAGGTCATACCTCTCCTAGAAGAGGCCCCAATTTCCCAAGAACCTGAAGCTCTGCCCCCTGCACCAGCCTCTCAGCCACGCATTTATCTGCCAAATCATCCTATTTCTACCCTCACTGGCACGTGGCAGAGGCAACAATCCAGGAATCACTACCTGGGAGGTTCTGCTTCTCAACTTTCTACCTAGCTCTCTAAATTCTCTTTTCAGGGCCCCTTTGCTTTTCCTTCTATGTTATTGATACCAATATGTACATCTGGCTGCTCCCCCTCCCTCTCCAAAATGTTGTGGATGCGATAAGAGACATCCCTGACCCTGGCACCTGGGAGGCAACATACCATCCAAGTGTCCCGTTCATGTCCACAGAATCTCCTGTCTGTTCCCCTCACTATTGAGTCCCCTATCACTAATGCTCCCTTCTTCTCTCTCTCTTTCCCTTCTGCACCACAGATCCATGCTCAGTGTCTGTAACCCGGTCGCCATCGCCTTCTCCCGGGAGCACATCCCCCACAAAAGTATACAAAGCGGTATACTTGTTTTTGAGGGGAATGGCCACAGGCGTGCTCTGCTCAAACTGCTTATTCCCATTTCTCCTAACGGTCACCCAGCTACTCGCCTCCTGCAACCTTGGGTGAATATCATCCTGTAATTTTGATCAGTTATATCCTCACTTTCCTGTACAAGCCGAAGATCATCTAGTTGCTGTTCCAAGGTCTTCAAGGAGCTGCAGCCGGATGCACTTCACACAGATGTAATTCCCTGGGAGACTCTGGGTCTCCCAGCTCTCCAACTTCCATCACAAAGAGCACCACACCCATTTAAATGATAGAGTTGGAGGGAAAAAGAACTATAAGGAAACCTTAACAGACGCTTTGCCCACAGCCGATGCCTCCACTGAGCCATAGCCTGTCACTTTTACTCTCACCACTGACAATGGCTTCTCTGCTTATTGCTTCTGTACTTTTATTTAGATTGTAGATCTCTGTTGATGCCGCTGATAGGCCACGTACAATGGACAAACACTCTCGAAGCTCCCTTCTTAAATACTTGCCGCCAACTTGCAAGAAATCCTTCTTGGTAGAGCTCTGTTGAAACTGCTGATAGGCCATGTACAAATCCTGTAGACTAGATGCTGAGAAAGATTTGTTTTACATTTCTCCACTAAAATGTTTTTTTTTGCTGTCATTCACTACAGATCCCTATTCTGATCTTCAACACAGCACCTGCCCATAGGAAATATGAATTGGCCAGGGAGAAACACAGCCCTGCTTGAGACTAGAGGGTTTGGGTTGAACATTTCATACAGAAAGGAGAGTACAAACCATGACAATGCAATAACAAGTGAGTGTTCTGGTGTCACTGTGCCAGAGATCCTGTCTTTCTGATAAGGGTATGAATGATCCAACAGAAATATTTTGGATGATGGTGCCATAATTTTCTTAGTCTAACTTTATCCCCAGTTAAATATTAAACAAGGATAAGGATTAAATCTGGTCATTATTACTGTTTGTGGGAGATTGGTGTAAATAAATGGTTGCTTTTTTCTCCAATACATAAGCCAGCAACTTTCAAAGTCATTTAAATAGCTCTAAAATGCTTTGGATGCTGTCTAAGATTAAGAAAGGTACACTTGAAATTAAAAGGCAACAAGAGTGAATCTGCAGATGCTGGAAATAAATAAATAAACAAAATGCTGGCAGAACTTAGCAGGCGAGACAGCATCTATGGGAGGAGGTAGTGACGACATTTCAGGCCGAAACCCTCTTGAGACCCTCCCTCCACCCCCAAGTGCCTGGAATCATCATGCAGGGCCTGGAGCACAGTCCTCTGATATTTCTCAGGCATGACCAGTTGCCAACACCTGGGTTGGTCGGGGGGGGCATCTTGATCAGGTAAAAGACTTGGTTCTTCAACTTTAACCAAGACCATTCCTTCAATAACAGCGGCACTAAAGTGTGTTTTGTCCTCTCTACCCATGCCACATCCCCCTTCTCCACTGCGCTCCAAACAGTGCCAATGCCCGGGTCATCTCGCTGAGCAGCTGTCGCTTCCCCCAGACTCAGTTCTAGCAACTGTGTAGTCTTCAGTGCAGTCAGGTCACAGTAAACTGGGGACAGGGCATCATCAGAAGCCCCCAAGGGGTCCACTGCTTGCTCCGGCCTCGGCCTTATCCTCGGCCTTCACGGTGATAGCAAACTGACACATGGTTTTCACTCCAGGGGCAGGAATGCTCTCCCACTCCCATTTGTCTCCTGTTCCCCTGCTCCCACTGTGACAAAGCATCCGCATCGACATTCCTGCTTCCCTGCTGGTACTTTGGGCTGAAATCATATACGGACGAAGCTGCCAACCACCGATGGCCTGTGGCATCCAGTTTTGCCGAAGTCAGGATATAAGTGAAAGGATTGTTATCCGTTCTCACCTCAAACTTGGCCCCGTATAGATAGTTGCTCAACTTGTCCACCACTGCCCATTTTAGCACCAGGAACTCCAACTTGTGAGTGGGACAGTTTCTCTCAGATGGCGACAAACTTCAGCTGACAAGCGCCACCGGCCTCAATGAATTGGCCTGTTCCTGGTACGGGACTGCCCCTAGACCCTCTCAGCTGGCATCAGTGTGCAGCACATACGGCTTCCGGGGATCGGCAAAAGCGAACACCGGGGCCTGGGTCAGCGCCCTTTTCAGAGATTGGAAAGCCTCCTCAGACTGATTATCCCATGTCAATCCAAAAGGCTCCATCGGGTTCCAGGGTCCTCCTGCTTCCTGCCCTCAATCCCCCTTCCTTTTCTTCCCCACAGGGGGATAGCCACACAATAGCTGGGTCAACGGGTGATTCATTTTAGCGTATCCTTTCACGAATCGCTGGTAATACCACAGAACCCCAAAAATTAGCGTAGAGTGCTCTCCTTCTGGGCTCTCAGCCAGGTAGCCACTCCGCGCGAAATTATGTGGCCAACATAGTCAACTGACGGCTTACAGAACTGGCATTTTCCTAGAGAAAGTTTCAAGCCTTCCTCTTTAAGCCAGCCTAACACCTTCAGCAGTCACTCATCAAGTTCCTCCAAAGTAGATCCAAACACTATCAGATTGTCCAGACACACCAGCACTTCGAGCAGGTTCATATCCCCCACAGTTCTCTCCATGAGTGTCTGGAAGGCGGCTGGGGCCCCCGATATGCCTTGGGGCATTTGTTCAAACTGAAAGAACCCCAGTGGGCAGATAAAGGCCATCTTCTCTTTATCTGCCTCACTCATCGGGATCTGGTAATATCCACTCCTCAAGTCCAGCACACTAAACCACTTCGCTCCACTCAGACAAGCCAGCGCTTCTCTGATCCTCGTGACGGTATACTGGACAGGAACAGTTTGCCGGTTCAAGGTTCTGTAGTCCCCTTCTGTTCTTCTTCCGGGCCACCACTATTGGGGACGCATAGGGGCTTCAGGACTCAGCAATGATTCCAGCTTCCTTCAACTTGCACAGGTGCTGCTGCACATCTTCCACATCTGCAGGGGCCAGTTGCTGTGACCTCTCTCCGAATGGGGTGTCAGTCACTCGGATGGTATGGCGAGTGCTCTTGCAGCAACCCACCAAGAGAAAAAACTCACCAAGAATCTCACCAAGAGAAAAAACGTCTTCCAGCTTCGACATCTTCTCCACCAGCCTGCATTTCCACACCAGCAGCACAGGAGAGCCCCTTTGTCGGCCCAACACGCTCTCTTCCTCCCACACCTCTCTAATCAGCTATACCAAATGATGGATGGGGGCCCTTTTTATAGGACTGCTGGAGACTCCAAGCCGCTTTGTCCTCCTCCAGGGAACCACTAAATATTTGACTCATCCTCACCCTCACCACTTCGTCCGCCTTCACTACACCCCGGCACCGCAACCCAGTAAGCATTCTCTCCAGCCAAAATATGTATTCTGAGAGCATTTCCCCCCTCCCGTGCTCCATGTGGTGAAACTCCGCTAAAAGCTCCGAGGGATCCCCTGACATTCCAAATGCTCCCTCCAAGGCTTCTAAATACTCCGCCAGTGAAGCCGAGGGCTGTTCAGCTTTCAGCTCCTGGACAACTCCAGCTGCCCTGCCCCTCAAACTCCCCACCAATTGCTGTCTCTCCTCCTCATCTGAACCTGGCCACGCCTATAACAACAGGGACGTGTTTTCGATCCAGGTATCATAGCCAACCTCCCCGTCCGGGGTAGGCGTGGCTCCTGATAAAACTCCCAGCTTCGGAGGTGGCCTCTCGGCCACTCCCACTAGGGAGTTGCCAGTTCTGAGTCCTCCCCACCAGCTGGGGGGTGGGGCCTGGCCAAGCCTTCCCACTCCGAACCTCCCCTGGGGTCACATCTAGCTCCTCCTCTGGTGTCTCCTCAAATTCGTCCTCCGGGAGGGTGTGGAGACCACACGGCCCCGCCTCCCCCGGAATGCTGACCGTCACTGGCAGTTCCAACATCATGGCATTGGCACTCGTATGAACTAACACCCAGCTAGTCTCCACTTCTTTACCATACCTTCTAGTCACCAGTTCTACCGGCCCCATACCTTTAACCAAACTCAACTCCCGCAGTAACATAGCTTCCAAAATGCAGAAATCCACCCCATGTAACACAAACGTATAATTCACCGGTACATCCTCTAACTCACACCAGTTTACAATCTTATCTCGATCCATCTCCGCACTACTGAACGTGGTGATTTACTCAGCTTAGTGATAACTCAATCCCGGACGAGCCCCCACAAATGTAATGCTCACACAATCGGCTGATGTATGTCTAGGGGAAAATTTGTCCACCCACCAAACCGCGCCTCCCGTATACATGGATGCTGTGAAATACACACTCGTACAAACTTGGACACACAATATCAAACCACACACCATGTACGTTTACAGAATACACTTTATAAATCTTATTAAAACTAAGTGATTAATAGTGATACAATATATGTGAGAGAAAAGAAAGGAAAGAAAAGGTGCCAGAACTTATCAGGGTTCAGTCAATTAGTGCACAATCGTTGGAGCTCAACCATCGACGTCTTCAGTCCTCTATTCGATCTTCTCCAACCTCCATGACCCGCGTGCCTGGGACCAACCTCAATGGTCGACCAAAGCGCATCCAGCACCATCCACCTTCCTTGTGATCGCCTCTCCAACTCCCCAAAAGTCCATGCAACAACAGCTCACAGACCCACAAGAGAGAACAACATCTATCCCAATTGGTTAACAAATGAATACAATTCTCATTATCAGTAATTATAACCCAAACAAGCTGTGAGAGAAAGCTCTCTCTCACCAGTTATCATAACAAAGAAGCATTCCTACTTTTACTTAACAAAGAAGCCATTTTGATTAACATACGCAGGAATATAAGAAACTCCTTACACAGAGTCAATTGTTAGGGAGTATTCTGGAGTTAGGTTATACAGCAAAGTATTTACTTCAGAAACCAGTCTTTATACCTGAGCTTAGCTTGTCAATTAAATTTAAAATGCAGTCCTGGACAATAGGTTTCTAGAGCTGTGGACAACAGGTAACTGAATAACCAGACATTGCGATTAATGCTCATTTTGGGTGTCTGGAGTGAGTGTTTGAAGAAGAAGGTATGCAAAAATGGCATGTAAATTAAAGAAATATATTGTAGATACAGTGTGATTATAGAATTGTCCTTTGATCTTCAGCATATAAACTGTCATGTAATATTGGGTTAACAAGCCTCTTCCTCCTCAATATGATGCCTGTTGCTCATTTTTGTTGGAAAAAATTCTCTAAATCCACTAGCTTTAGTCTGTCTCCAGTGACTTTCTTCACTTTAAAACATCAATTGCAATGTTTAAAAGACATTTGGATAAATATATGGTTAGGAAAGGTTTAGAGTGAAATGACCAAACATAACCAAATGGAATGAACTCAAGTAGGCTACGTGGTTGGCATGGAATGGATTGGCTGTTAAGCCTGTTTCTATGCAGTATCACTCTATCACCCTGTGTACAGTACATCTCACTCTTTCAAGGACCCAGCTTTATAAGAAGAGCCAGGACTTTGATTTGTATTTACATACAACATGGGCTCAGCTTTTCAATTGGGCAAAAAATGTACATATAATTTCCTTCTTGCTTTTTTTTAATATGACATGTTAACTTCAGTTGAAAAGAACAGTCTCCTGTATACAAAGTCTTAATATATACATCGCTGGTTTGTTCTAGTCTGGTGACATCTCTGCAGAATGTGGTAGTACAGATAAAAAGTGTCCATCACTCCTGTCAGCTGTTCCTGACACTGAAATCATCTTCATCATCAGTTAGAAATAAATGTGATAATAGGAGAAAGTCATTATATTTTTATTTGGACCTTTATATATTATCTAATTGACTCTGATGAATCGGCCTTACCAATCTATAAAGAATAAGACTGACGGCAGTGTAATGGGTATTGATTTCACAATTAGTGATCCATTAGCTCTCTGTTCAAACCTTTTTGGAGAGGACATAATTCCTAAAGACTGTTTCAGTGCTCATTAGGATAAGGACAGATGTGTGACTATTTCCCAATTTCTATCCACTCTGTAGAATTCACAGTGCAAAAATAGAGGCAATATCAATGGTGTTGATACTCTCATACATCTTTTGCAATGTTCTGTCAGCCCAGAAAATAGGTGATTATTCAATAAGTGTGTGCATGCGATTACCCTTTTGGTCATTCTTCCTAAAGATACTGAGGGGTTTGGCCAGGGGTGTAGATCATAAGATCATAAGGCATAGACGCAGAATTAGACCATTCAGCCCATCGAGTCTGCTCCACCATTTGATCATGGCTGACCCAGTTCCCTCTCAACTCCATTCTCCTGCCTTCTTATATGGCTGTGCACTTCTCTCCAGCACATGTACTGTTAATATGCTTTGGCTGAATTGTACAGGAAAGGTCCAGCTAATGTAATATCTGTCCAGTAGTCACACACATACATATTTCAGAAGTAAAAGTCAGCTGCAGCATTAAACAAACTGCGTTAAGTAAAGATCAGCCCCAACTCCTTCCACACCCAACTGTCATCATTGAAAAGCTGGACCTTAAAGGGTAGTTCAAGTGTGGAATTAACAGTACAGCTCAAGAATAGATCATTCAGCCCACATTGTGTTTCTAAATGATCCTGCAGAACCACTTAAGCCAAATGATAAACCAACCCTGAAGTTTGGATGTGAAGTTAAAGGAATAGGTTTCTGACCACCCTACCTCACCACGTGGAACTCCTGCATTCGAAAATGGTGAGACAGCATCACTGTGACTTGGCGTTACTCCTATTTGCGTGCTGCAAGACCAGAAGTTCCAGTGAGAACTGAGTCCATCTGAAGTAATGTATAGATGAAAATGGAGGATCATTTATCCCATTTAGGATAGTCAGTTGAGAAAGTTGAGAAAGCTCTAGCATTGTCCAGTTCCTCCTCAGTGATTCCAGAATTATATTCTCCAAGTGTTGACATCAGGTGATGTCTATGTAGAGTTCTCACATTTTCCCTTACCTTCAAATACTCAGAGTTCCACCTACATCTTAGAGATGCAGGCTCGCTGACTACCATAATTTATCACTAGCGTTGGATATAACTGAGTGGTGGATACAGAGATGGGTAATTTGGTAGTGGATGAAAATAAGAAGAAAATTTAAAAATGGATTAATGTCAAATTCATGTAAAATTGTGGTTGCTGCTCAGCAGAGACTTGATGGACCAAAGTACCAGTTGCCAAGCAGTATCTCTCCATGATACTTAAGTTTACTTAAGTTAAACTTACCCTTAACTTTGTCAGCAACTAGTCAAGTGTCACTCCTTATTTTTCTCCTAGTGTACAATTCTGTACATATGCTTGCTTATTATTTCATCTGCAGTTGTTTGAGAGTTTGGCAACGTATACATAAAGTAGGAAGGAATGAGATTGTCCACTTGAGTCAAACATACATAGTTTGATCAATGTGATTTCTAAAAGGCACATAGTTAGGAACTCAGTAAGACCTTGGAAAATCAATGTTCTTCATTTCAAGAGGCAGACATCAATTTGAAGAAAGTACAAGTTTTCATTCCATTTCAATACTCATTCAATTTCAGCCACTGCCTCTCAGGGAGGACGTGCTACTCTTGGTGAGAGTTCAACTGGAATAGCAGCAGGGCTGACATTGTTTCAACAACATGTTGTGAAAGGTTTAAATGGCAATGATTGGGTGCATTGATAATGTTTAAATTCTCTGGAATATAGGAGATTAAAGGATCTGATGGAATCAATAAAGAGAAAGTGTTGCCTCTGATGTGAGAACCCAGAATAAAGGAATAACATTCAGAGTTAATCTGTTTAGAGGAGGGACGTGAAAATAATTCTTCTTGCAAGGAGCATGGGATTTATGAACTTTCTGTTTCAAAAAGCTCTTGAGATTTGGGGTCTCAAATTCTTTTTTAAAATTTTGTAATTTTGTAATTTTAAAATTTTTAATTGAGTTGAGATGATGGTCACAGTGGCAAGGCTAATAACAGGAGCAGCTGACTCCAAACATTCTGCCTGTTCCTATAGTTCATTCGTTCTTCCTGTTTATCTGTATGCTGCCAGCAAACATACAGTACTGTGCAAAAATCTTAAGCACATGTATACTGTCTCCTGTAGCTATGGTACCTAAGACTTTTGCACAGTACTGTATTTGTGAATGTGGAACTGAGATTGATTTTGTATGTCTAGCAGGAGCAGAGGATGCTGGGAATGGCGAGGGTGGACACCGCAGGAGGGGGTGTAAGACTGTCAAAGGTTGGGAGTGGTGCGGGTGGAGACAAACCCTGCCATGAGACACCAGGCAATTGGTTTATTGATGTGGCTCTGGTGCTTTCTGCTCCCTACCCCTTCCTTCCCTGTTACCCAACCATGATTCCCCTCTCCCTGTCCCTTCCCACTCTCAGTCCACAATAAGGACCCATATCAGAATCAGGTTTATCGTCACTCACATATACAGTACTATGCAAAACATTTTAGGCACCCTGGTTATACATACATTCCTAAGACTTTTGCACAGGACTGTACATTTTACTTGAACTCGCTCAGTCTTCCTCAGTTGTTTCACTTGGAATTCAATGTGCTCAAGAAAGGTTGTAATACTAAAGATTCCAGCAGATGGCACCATTAATACATTTATACCTTAATTACAGCTAAATTGTGATCTGGACAAAAATCAAGGACTTACTTATTTCTGACATCTTCCCCTTTCTTTTCCAGTCCTGAAGTAGAGTTTTGGCCCAAAACATCAACTGTTTATTCATTCTCATAGATGCTGACTGACCTTCTGAGTTTCTCCAGTATTTTTCAAAATCAGAATCAGAGTCAGGTTAATTATCACCGGCACGTGACGTGAAATTTGTTAACTTAGCAGCAGCAGTTCAATACAATACATAATATAGCAGGGAGTGAAAAAAAAATTAAATTAAACATAATAAATGAACAAGTAAATCTATTGCGTATATTGAATAGATGTTTTAAAATGTGCAAAAATAGAAATACTGTATATTAAACAAAGTGAGGTAATGTCGAAGGTTTCAATGTCCATTTCGGAATCAGAGGGGAAGAAGTTGTTCCTGAATCACTGTGCCTTCAGGCTTCTGTACCTCCTACCTGCTGGGTATTTTGTGTTGCTCTGGGTTTCCTGCATCTGCAGGATTTCTCGTGTTTAGGACTTCTTTTGATTCATTAACAAGCTGCTTAAAAATAATAAAATTCCTTCCCTGCAATTTGGAATAATATTCATGAAATAAGACCTTGTTAAAAATAACTGGCAAGATACTGCTTCCTTGATTTGAAACAATAAAAATAGGTTAGAGTTCATGGACGAATGTTCCCCATTTGACATGTTATGAAATCAAACTGATCTCCAAAGACCTCACTCATAACCTAGGAGATGTAACATTTGTTTATCAAGTGCCTCAAAAATCCTTCCAGATGGAACACTAATTTACTTGTACTGCTTCCAATTTTCTTTGTGATACACTCTCCTCTTCAGTACAGAGAGCAAACCCAGAAAAGGCAATTGTTTCATGCAGAACCTTTGCTCACGTGATCCCAATTTTTCCAGTCACTTGCCAATTTATTCTAGTCTGACTCTGATCTCTGTCTCAGCCTCCTGTACTTAATTACCAAGGTTCAATAGAAGTTTGTCTCACCCTAACACAATGTTGCAGCTCTTTGCTCACTGCACTCTTATTGAGTTCAACGATTCCAGATCAGAACCACTGTGTCCATCTTTTCAGAAACAGTTGTTCTGAATGCTTTTGATTTTTTTCTTTGCTTTTACTTCTATGACCCATCTTCAGTTCTTTCATTTTTTGATTTATCACTTTTGATAGATTTGGTCATTGCTGACCAGACCGATGTTTCTTTTCCATTGTTAACTGCCGTTAGAAAGATGTGAACGAACTGTTTTATTGAAACATTGTGGTCCAACTGATGAAGGTCCCTCCACCATGCTATTGGGTAAACAGGTCCAGGATTTTGACCTGCCATCATGAAGGAACATTGATATACTTCTCCTTCTTGGCTGTAGTAGCTGCAGGTTTATGATATGGTGACAGAGGAGACCAGACAAGTAACTGCTCCATATTTTGCAGAGGGTGCATTCTTTGTCCCACTTCAGGTAACTACATCAAATCCTCAGTTATTTAATTCTGCTATGTTTCTTCCAAAACTGGCCCTGATCACTTTGGCCCTCTCCTCCAGGCTCCTTGGTTAAGATCTGCTACTTCTCTGACCATTCACAGTTTGACCTGAACTGGCTTCTTTCTCCATGGAAATGACCTAACCTGCTGTGAAATTCCAGCATTTCATGTTTTGTTTCAGAATTCCAGCATCAGGGATATTTTGCTTCAAAGCAGCTTTTGTCCTGCTGGATAAACACATCATTATTATTACTATCAAAATGCACTTCATTGAGTTACTCACTGAGGACTTTAAACTTCATTAGAATGGGTGGATTTTCCATGTATCTGTGGAAAGCCTTCCCAGATTGGCAGCAACAAATCTGGCCATCCATGTCAAAGACCTTAATCCTTCTGAAATAAAAAGCCTAAGTTATTTTTGGTGATGCTCGGTTACAGACTGGCCTGGCCTGAAAAATGCAACTTCACATGACTGCTCTCCGCTCATAGAGAATAGTAAATTGGGTGTGCAAAGAACCCCGCTTGATGTAACACTGAGTTGAAGTAAGATCACATCTGCAATCTATGTCTTCCCAAATGCAATTTAAATTCCATTCGGCTGAGGAAATTATGGTTCTCAGCTTCTACGCCAATTATTAAAGTAGCATTGCTTCTCAAATACATATGTTAGCAATTATAGCATCCATTTACTGCAAGTTATGGTTGTTTATTCAATTCTTAATCTTCCACAAAGTCCACTGTAGAGTGGACAGACTGAGGTACAAGGATCTCAGGCAAGGCATGCCATGTTTATTCAGATGTTGTCTGTGGAGTGTCCCTTTGCACAACTAATATACACAGAACATAATACATCTTAAGTAACACCAGGCATATTCAGAACTTAGAAAAGTAGACTGGAGACACAAGCAACTACAGATGTCAGAATCTGGAGCAACAAACAATCCACTGGAGGAACTTAGGAGGTCGAGCAAGATCTGAATGAGGAAAGGAACTGTCGACTTTGGGTTTGAAAGCCTGCATCATGACTTGCTTCTTGCCTCCCACAGATGTCGCCCGACCCATTGAGTTCATCCATCAGATTGTTTGCTCTGGAATAGTGCAATACAGGAACAGACCCTTCAGCCTGATATGATGCTGATTTAAAGTAAGTCTGTTCTGCCTGCACAAAGTTATGGGGGGTGGGGGGAGTCAGTGTGGTATGGCTGCATAGTGGTTAGCACAACGCTTTACAGTACAGGTGACCCGGGTCCAATTCGCACCACTGCCTGTAAGGAATTTGTACATTCTTCCCATGGCCATGTGGGTTTCCTCCGCGCGCTCAGGCATCCTCCCACAGTCCAAAGACATACCAAGTTTGTAGGCTGACTGGTCATTGTAAATTGTCCTGTGATTAGTCTTGGGTTAAGTTAGTGGGTTGCTGGGTGGTGTGATTCATTGGGCCAGAAGGGCCTGTTCCATGTTGTATGTCTAAAGAAATAAATAAATACCTAGAATTCTCCATTCCCTGCATATGCATGTACACCAAACTGCCTCTTAAATCCCACTATTGTATCTGCATCCATCACTACCCCATTAGCTTGTTCCCTCACTTTCGCCTCACTGTTGCTCTGCACGTCTCTTTTAAGCTTTGTCTCTCTTTCCTTAAGTGCATGGACACCGGTATTTGATATTTCTACTCTGGGAAAAAGATTTTGGTTGTCTACACTATCTATGCTTCTCATAATATTATAAACTCAACCCTAGCTTCCAGTGCTCTAGAAAAAAACACAGAAGTTCATTCTTCTTCTCTCTCCTTTTCACTCACGTCCTCTAATCTTCTTCTGTACCCTTTCTGAAGCCTTCAAATAGTTTTTACATAGGGTGACCAAAATTGCATATAATACTCTAAGTGTGAAAAACCAATGATTTATGCAGTTGCAATATGACTTCCTGACACTTACACTCAGTACCCTGACCAATGAAGTCAAGTTTGTCATTTATTTACAAAAATACTCAACTTCTCAGGCAGTCAGTCTGGATTGAGGATGATTCAGTCAATGCTGGGTTTGCAAGCTCTGACGTGGCTGCTGATGCTACTGTGGAAGTTGCAGGTTCTTCCACAGCTCGGGCCAGAGGTAGTGTAAGGATGCGTAGTTTGTAAGGCGGTATACTCTTTCTGGTGTTAATGTGGGATATGTTACTGTTGCCACATTTCTCCATCTATAGCAGTATTTATTGCTGTTTGGAGCTTGTAAACTTAGGTTTTTGGATATGAGTGCAGAGGAGATCTTGGTCACTGTGTGATGTCATTTTGTCTGATGTCAACTATCAGCTGACATGAAGACATTCATCTACATCCAGGAATTTTTCCTCTTATCTGAACTAAAATTAGGCAGCAAGCATTTGAAACTGCCCCTCAGAGTAGCCTGTTTACAAAATCTTTTTTCCCAAACTGATGAGTCTCACAGTTTGTGACATCAGTGTGAGAGAGAGGCTGTGGTTTCAGTTTGCTTTCAAGATTCTATTCAAGGGCTTTGAAAGTGCCCATACAGTTACACAACATCTCAGTTCAAAAAAGAGCAGAATATAAAAACACGAGGAGAGTATTGACCGTTCTAGTTCAAGGATAATCTGCTTTATAGCTTAGCAGTTGATTGTGGCATCAGAATACAAAACAGCCTCGCTCTGTTGAAGAATCTCTACCAAATGGAATGCAGGCAATGTGGTGGTTAAAGTGAGGTGGTTACAGTGTGGTAGGTACAGAGTAGTCGTCGCTGTGTTGTGAGTAGAGGTAGAGGTAGAGTACTCTACTGTGGATTAGACTAGTGTGTAGAGTATAATGGATAGAATGTAGTAAATGCATTATGGTGGAGACAGAGTAGTGGATGCAGAACAGTAGATACAGTGTAATGGTAAAGTTCAAAGTTTAAACCAAATTTAAGATCAAAGTTTCAAAGTGAATTTATTATTGAAGTAGATATGCAGTGTACAACCCGGAGATTCGTCTTCCCACAGACAGCCATGAAACAAAGGAACATCATAGAATCCGCACAAAGAAAAAAATCCAACACGTAACATGTGAGAAAAAGAGAACTAATCACGCAAACAGCAAAAATGAGTGAAAAACATTGAACCACAGACTTACTGAAACCGTCTAGGAATAGTCAACTTCAGTTCAGATCAATGTAACACTGTCTTTTGCTGACTGAAAGCCACAGTGCTAGTCCATCTTGATCAAAATTGCACAAAACAGCAACAAGAAAAGGAGTACAAGAAAGCAGAAACTCATATAACATGAACTTCAGAGTCCAATCCACAAACCACACCAAATAAATCATGCCCAGGACCCTAGACCCTGGCACCATCCTCCAGCCACATAGAGGGGAAGAGGGGGAGGGAGGGAGAGGGGGAGGGGGAGAGGGAGAGGGAGAAAGGGGGAGGGAGGGGGAAGAGGGGGAGGTGGAGGGGGAGAAGGGGGGAGGAGGAAGGGGAGGGGAGGGGGAGGGGGAAGGAGAGGGAGGTCACCAGATACTATGCTGAGATTTATTTTCTTGCAATCATTCACAGTAGACAAAGAAATAAAGCAGGATCAATGATAAATCACACAGAAAGGCTGGCAAAATAATATAAACTGCAAATTAAGGAAGAAGAAGTGCTGGATCTTGTTAAAAACATTAAGATTGATAAATCCCCAGGGCCGGATATGATACTCTCCAGGTTGTTGTGGGAATTAAGAGAAGAGATCACAGGAGCATTAGCTGTGATCTTTGAACCCTCTTTGGCTACAGGGGAAGTGCTGGAGGACTGGAGAATGGCAAATGTAGTTCCCTTGTTTAAAAAAGGTAATAGGGAGAAACCTGGGAACTATAGACTGGTGAGTCTTACGTAGGTGGTCTGCAAACTACTGGAAATGATTCTAAAGGATAGAATCTACGAGCATTTGGAGAAGTACAGTCTACTCATGGATAGTCAACATGGCTTTGTGAAGGGGAGATTGTGCCTCATGAGGCTGATTGAGTTTTTTGAAGAGGTAACAAAAGAAATTGATGAGGGTAGGGCAGTGGATGTGGTCTATATGGACTTTAGCAAAGCATTTGACAAGGTCCCTCATGACAGAATCATCTAGAAAGTCATGAGGCATGGGATAAGTGGAACCTTGGCTGTTTGGGAAAAAAAAAATTGGCTTAAAGGAAGAAAGCAGAGGGTAGTTGTGGAAGGAAAGTATTCTGCCTGGAGGCTGGTAACTAGCTGAGTGCCATAGGGATCTGTCCTGGGACACCTGCTATTTGTGATTTTTATAAATGACTTGGATGTAGAGGTGGAAAGATGGGTGAGTAAGTTTGCAGATGACATGAAGATTGGAGGAGTTGTGGATGGAGCTGTAGGTTGTCGAAGGTTACAAGAGGATATAGACAGGCTGCAGAGTTGGATAAAAAAATGGCAGGTGGAGTTCAATCTGGAGAAGTGTGAGGTGTTGCAGTTTGGAAGGACAAACCAGAAGACTGAGTACAGGATTAATGGTGAGTTACTTAAGAATGTGGATGAACAAAGGGACCTTGGGGTTCAAATCCATACATCCCTTAAGGTTGCTGCACAGGTTGATAGGGTAGTTAAGAAGGGCAATGGGATGCTAGGCTTCATTAACAGGGGGATTGAGTTCAAGAGTAGAGAGGTCATGTTGCAACTCTACAAATCTCTGGTGAGACCGGATTTAGAGTATTGTGTTCAATTCTGGTCACCTCATTATAGGAAGGATGTGGAAGCTATGGAGAGGGTGCAGAGGAGATTTACCAGGATGTTGCCTGGTTTGGAGAACAAGTCATATGAGGCAAGGTTAGCAGAGCTGGGACTTTTCTTTTTGGAGCGTAGAAGAATGAGAGGGGACTTGATAGAGGTCTACAAGATTATGAGAGGCATAGATAGGTTGGATAGTCAGTACCTGTTTCCCAGGGTGCCAATAACAAACACCAGAGGGCATATGTACAACATTAAGGGAGGGAAGTTTAAGGGAGACATCAGGGGTAAGTTTTTTACACAGAGGGTTGTGAGTGCCTGGGATGACTTGCCAGGGATGGTGGTGGAGGCTAAAACATTAGGGGTATTTAAAAACCTCTTGGATAGGCACATGGATGAAAGAAAAATGGAGGGTTATGGGGTAGTGTGAGTTAGTATTTTTTTAAGGATTATATGGCTCGGCACAACATGGAGGGCTGAAGGGCCTGTACTGTGCTGTAGTGTTCTATGGTTCTATGGTTCAAATAGGAAAAAAAACAAATAATGAGAGTACTTCACAGGAGCATAGTGGTTATTACAATACTTTATAGTTATAGGCGACCTGGGTTCAATTCCTGTTACTGCCTGGAAAGAGTTTGTTCTCACCGTGACCTCGTGGGTTTTCTCTGGGTACTCCAGTTTCCTCTAACAGTCCAAAGATGTACCAGTTGCAGGCTGATTGGTCATTGTAAATTGTACCATGATAAATCAGGGAATTGCCTTCAAGGGCCGGAGGGGTCTATTTAGCACTGTATCTCAATAAACTAAAATTAAAATTAAATAAATAAGTAAATAAATGATACTGAGATTGTGAATTGTAGAATCCTTGAAAGTGAGGCCATCGGTTGTATTAAGTATATTTTATTAGAGTACCTATATGTCACCACATACAATACTGAGATTCATTTCCCTGTGAGCAAATCTATAGAATAGTAACTATAAACAGGATCAATGAAGATCACGCATAGCATAGAAGGCAACAGTGTGCAGATGCAATATAAATAAATAGCAATAAATAACAAGATGAAGAGTCCTTAAAGTGAGATCATTTTTTATGTAATCATCTCAATAGATGAGTATAGTTACCATTTTTTGTTCAAGAGCCTAATGGTTGAGGGGTAGTGACTGTTCTTGAACCTGGTGGTGCAAGTTCTGAGGCTCTTATACCTTCTGCCTGATGGCAGCAGCAAGAAAAGACCATGGCCTGGGTGGTGAGGATCTTTGATGATGATTGCTGCTTTTCTATGATAGCACTTCATGTAGATATGCTCATAGCTTTACAAGTGATGTACTAGGTAATCCATTACCTTTAGTACTATTTTCTGTCCAAAGTTATTGGTGTTCCCATACCAGGCCGTGATGCAGCTTTCCATACTATAGAAGTTTGTCGAAGGTTTTTGATGTCATGCTGAATCTCCACAGACACCTAAGGAAGTACAGGTTCTTTCTTTGCAATTAGATTGACTCAGAAAGGTCTCCTGAGATAGTAACAACCAGGAACTTAAAGTTACTGACTGTCTCCACCTCTGAGGACTGGCTCATGGAGTTCTGGCTTCTCTTTCCTGAAGTCTGATTGAAGTTATCCGTACTGATTTAGGAGCCCGATGACTGAAGGATAATAACTGCTCCTGAACCTAGTCACGTGGTATCTAAGTCTCCTGTACCCCTTTCCCAATTGCAGCAGTGAGAAGAGAACAAGGCATGGATGGTGGGAGTCCTTGATGATCAATGCAGCTTCCCTGTGTCTGTGCTCCTTGTAGATGTGCTCAAGAATGGGGTGGGGGTGTCTTTCCTCTGCAGACTGGCTGTATCCATTACTTCTGGTAGGTTTTTCTGTTCTTGGTCATTTGTGTTTCCATACCAGGCCATGATGCAACCAGTCAAGAAACTCTCCCGTGTGTACCTTTAGAAGTTTGCAAGGTTTTAAAAGACATGCCAATAACTACACTTGTCCAATGAAATAATAGCCACGCATCATACAGGTGTCATTGAAGATTTATTTTTATCTCTCTCTCTCTCTTTCTTCAGCAGACACCATGCAAACTACAAGAAAATAAATGACATAAAAGGTTTGAAGCATACATCTCTCAGTGTTTTAAAGTCTCTCAAGCTAGTGTCTGCCAGTAAACAGGTCCAAAGCACGTTAGCACAACAGAAGCATGCTGAAATCAAATAAAATCACTGAAAATGTATCACACTGTCTATGTAAAGGCATATCAATAACATTACACACAATATAAAACAAATGAAAACAATTACCATGTACGCCTCTTGGACCACATACAGAATATGGTTCCATGTTGGTTCTGACCCATAATGCCACAGTCATGCTCTTACTAAACTCTGGTCATGTGGCCCGTTACACTCTACATTAAATAAACCTTATATAAAGAGCACAAAATTCTTAATCAAACAATATTTTAAGGTGTTACGTTTTAAACAAATTTTTTTTATCAATGTCACCTTTTTAACATCTTATTTATTACATTTTTACTCTCTTTTTACAGCTGTATGAACTCAAATTATCATGAATTTATGACAGAAACATATAAAATAAACATCTCAATGAAACATGTCTCTGAGACAGCTACACTCCCACCAAATTACTATGATTTATGATAACTTTTATACAAATATTTGAATAAATCTAGTAATTTCCAGAACCAAATAATTGGTATTTATAACAAACTCTGAGATGAAGACTGATACTTAGAACATGGAACATAGAATAATACAGCACATTACAGGCCCTTCGGCCCACAATATTCCTCCACACACATAGTTTAAACTCTCCACACAGGTAGATGTTTAGAAATTAGTTCCATTGGAACACATTTTAGTTGTTTTCTGCAAAAAAACTAATTAATGAATAGAACATTCAAGAATGGATTACACCATCTCTTGGTAGGATTTCTGGGTGCTTCAAGTCGAGAGGTAAAGAAGACTTCTTTAGTCACCCTCCCACTCCGAGAATAACAGATTGCAATACTGGGTCAAGTTGGAACAATGGATGGTTGTGTGGCAGTTTGTTATGACTCAGTATTCACATTTTCTCTTTGAAAGCATCCCTTTGTGCCAATTTTACAAGCACAGGACTGGCCTTCTTTCTGCCTTCATTTATGGGTTTTGTTGCTTTGGCTCTCTTTGCTAATTGCTGGATCCGGGCAACCACATTCAATGCCATATGCCATTTTGAGAACCGTTCAAGTCTCTCCAAGAAATCGTCCTCTTTTACCACCTGTGTTTATAGTACTTGTGTCGTTTTGACTTCAGGATCGCCCATCGGACATTCTGGCATTCTGACAATCTCTCTTCCCCACAGAAACTTGGGTCCAGTGAGCCAATTTGAACCAATCAGCTCTGGAAGCATGATCTGCTGGATTTTGATCAGTGTCGATATAGTACTGCTGTGCTGGATCAGTTGCTTCTCTGATTCTTTGGACTCGATTTGCAGCGAAAACATTAAACCTTTGGGCTTCATTATTAATGTAGCCCAAATACTCTTGGTCAATTTTGAGCTCCAGCTCCTCCTTTACCATACTGCTGACCCCTGAGGAGACCACTACAGCCGTTAGCTCCAGCCTTGCTTTGGTTACAACTTTTGTGGGTGCAACTCTTGCCTTACCTATGACTAAGGAGCAATGCACTCAGTACTCGGGTACATGATCACTGACTGTACCCATGGCTACTCGCATCCAACAAGTGATGCAATTCAATTCTCTAGACCTTCCCTAGGTTTTCAGGAGCAAAGCATCTTGGAATATGGAGTTTTTGCAGATTATTTAGACCGTTCAGCCAGCTTTCCCGTTGTGGCTTTAATTCTCCAGGCAGAGGTTCGTCTCATCTAATGCCCTTTTGGCACTTTTCCTGTAGTACTTTCTTCCCTAGTAGGAGGAAGGGAGCTGGAAAGCCTAGTGGGTCAAACACAGAGGCTACAGTCGAGAGGATTCCCTGCCGTGTTGTTGGTTTCTCATCTGGGGCAACTTTCTAAAAGAGAAGGTGTCACTGATCCCACTCCACTTTACTCCCAACACGGTCTAGACTGGGAGTTCATCAAATTGAGATCCATATCCTGAGCTCCACTGGCTCGTTCACTGTCAGGAATTGACTCCAAGACTTCTCTGTTGTTGCAGATGAACTTGTGGAGATGTAATCTCCCATTGGCACACACATTTTGCGCTTCTCTCACTAGTTTGATGGCTGTGTCTGCAGATTGTACACCAATGAGGCCATCATCGACATAGAATTTGGAGCATCTTTTGATTCTCTTCACAGTCATTTAACACCTGAAGTCCTTTGATATATGGTATGGCATTGCTGCAGCTGTCAGAAAATCACTGGATTGTCTCAGTTTAACTGACTCCCTTGAGCCAATCTTTCCCCAGGTATTCAGTCTTTCTCTAAATGCAAGCTGCATTACGAAGGGGTGGCCATACTGAGCATTCAAAGCCCCCTATGCCTGGTCGTAGGCTTCATCATCCTTTCTGTAGAAGCTTCCTTCCAATACAGATCGTGCCTCACCACTGATGTATTTTTGTAGGTCGAATATCCTGTCAGCTGGATTTGTGCATGGCCATTCTATCAATGCCTGTGCTCCACTCTAAGATCCTGAGAAGACTGAGGGTTCGGGTGTAGGAAGTCTGGTGAGAACCATTGTGTTATGTAGGGCCTGTACTAATGATTCTTCATTGTTAGTATTGTTTGTTTGGTCACTGTTATTGTTCTTACATGTCTGTTCCCTTTTAACTTCTTTATAAGGTGTTGGAGAACAATTAGCCGGCTGACTGCTTGCTGTTCTACTTTCCTCCAAGGCCTCACCTGAGTCAGCCCTAAGCTTTGCGGCTATTACTTGAAGATCTCTCTGATTTTCCTGACGCAGTCCTGATGAAGGGTCTCGGCCCAAAACGTTGACAGCACTTCTCCCTATAGATGCTGCCTGGCCTGCTGCGTTCCACCAGCATTTTGTGTGTGTTCTCTGATTTTCCAGTCTTTTAAGGTCTTGCCCCTGTACAGCAATATTGCATCTCCATTGCAGCAAACTGTGCAGCACACTCTGCTCTTTTTGCTGTAATGCTTTGTTGTTCTGATAAACAGCTTGAGTGGTAGCCAAGAACAGTGGATTTGGAGATTGTAGTCCCAAATATCGACTGGACATACTCTCTGTCAGGCACCATACAAAATATTGCGTTTTCTGCCTCAGCATCAAACTCCTCTTGCCCCACTTCACTCATACGTACTTTCATTAGCCCCATCAAATCTGTTGTTACTGCTGTGCAGGAATCCATCTTTCTTCTAATCTCAGTAGAAGGTGCCGATTGAGATCGTATATTTTCATGCACATCTCTCACTTGAGTCTGCAGCCCTCCAACAGCATCCATCATGTCACCTAAGTTTTGATTGGAGCACTCATCCTTAAGTTTGCTACGTGTAGCTCTAGCTTGTTCTTTCCAGCTTTCATTTAGCTTGATGAATTTGCTCTCCCTGTGAGAAGCCTTTTGTTACTTAAGCTCCAACATTTTTGGGGTTAACTTCTTTTCCTGTGAAGGTTTCCTGGATTTGACTCTCCCAACGGCATCTGCAGAGCCGTACTTTCCCGTCTGAAGACAGCAAGGGAATGAAACAGGCACTGCTCTCTGAAGCCTGTAGAGAGGATATTTACAAAGCTGTAACCTACGCTGATGGTGAAATTGCGGTATTCTCAACACGACAGTGTCAGGAGCAGTCACTCCCATTTTCTCCTGTGGATCGGCAAGGCTTTTCTCCAATGACTTCTCTGGCCATGCGCTGCCCCAGCGATCATGCTTCCACCTCTCTTCTTCCTGGACAAGCGATGCTCCTTACTTTGAATTCTGGGCCATGTTGACTACACGTTTTCATTGTAACTACACTGGTCCAATGAAATAATGGCCACGCATCATATAGATGTCTTTGAAGATTTATTTTTATCTGTCTCTCTCTCTCTTTCTTCGGCAGACACCGTGAAAACTAAAAGAAAATAAAGGACATAAAAGGTTTGAAACATACAGCTCTCAGACTTTTAATGTCTTTCAAGCTAGTGTCCGCCGATAAACAGACCCAAAGCATGTTAGCACAACAGAAATGTACTGAAATCAAATAAAATCACTAAAAACATATCACACTGTCCATGTAAAGGCACATCAACAACATTATACACAATATAAATAAATGAAAACAAATACTGTGTGTGCCTCTTGGATCACATGCAGAATATGATTCCATGTTGGTTCTGACCCATAATGCCACACAGTCGTGCTCTTACTAAACTCTGGTCATGTGACCTGTTACACTCTACATTAAATAACTCTTACATAAAGAGCACAAAATTCTTAATCAAACAATATTTTAAGGTGATATGTTTTAAACAATTTTTTTTAGCAATGTTAACTTTTTAACAACTTATTTATTACATTTTAAATATTTTTACGGCTGTATAAACTCAAATAACCATGAATTTATGACAGAAACATATAAAATAAACATCTCAATGAAACATGTCTCTTAGACAGTTACAATGCCAAATCTACTCAAACTTTTAAGAAAGTAGAGGTGCTGCCACACCTTCTTTGAAATGACTCTTAGATGCCGCTCCCAAGACAGATCCTCTGAAATAATAACGCAAAGGAATTTAAAGTTACTGACACACTCCACCTTCAATCCTCTAATGAGGACTGGTTTCTTCTTCCTGTAGTTAATAATCAGCTCTTTGGTTTTGCTGATGTTGAGTGACATGATGTGATCATGTCATGGCCCATACTGTGTCATGGATACAGTGTAATGGATACACTGTAATGAAGACAGTGCAGTGGAGACAGTGAGGTGAAGACAGTGTGGTAAAGAGAGTGCAGTGGAGACAGTGAGGTGAAGGGAGTGCAGTGGAGACAGTGAGGTGAAGAGAGTGCAGTGGAGACAGTGAGGTGAAGAGAGTGCAGTGGAGAGTGTGGTAAAGAGAGTGCAGTGGAGACCTTGTGGTAAAGAGAGTGCAGTGGAGACAGTGAGGTAAAGAGAGTGCAGTGGAGACAGTGAGGTGAAAAGAGTGCAGTGGAGACAGTGAGGTGAAGAGAGTGCAGTGGAGACAGTGTGGTAAAGAGAGTGCAGTGGAGAAAGTGAGGTAAAGAGAGTGCAGTGGAGACAGTGAGGTGAAGACAGTGCAGTGGAGACAGTGAGGTAAAGAGAGTGCAGTGGAGACAGTGAGGTGAAGAGAGTGCAGTGGAGACAGTGAGGTGAAGACAGTGCAGTGGAGAAAGTGAGGTGAAGACAGTGCAGTGGAGACAGTGAGGTAAAGAGAGTGCAGTGGAGACAGTGAGGTAAAGAGAGTGCAGTGGAGACAGTGAGGTGAAGAGAGTGCAGTGGAGACAGTGAGGTGAAGACAGTGCAGTGGAGAAAGTGAGGTGAAGACAGTGCAGTGGAGACAGTGAGGTAAAGAGAGTGCAGTGGAGACAGTGAGGTGAAGAGAGTGCAGTGGAGACAGTGAGGTGAAGACAGTGCAGTGGAGAAAGTGAGGTGAAGACAGTGCAGTGGAGACAGTGTGGTAAAGAGAGTTCAGTGGAAACAGTGTGGTAAAGAGAGTGCAGTGGAGACCTTGTGGTAAAGAGAGTGCAGTGGAGAAAGTGAGGTAAAGAGAGTGCAGTGGAGACAGTGAGGTGAAGACAGTGCAGTGGAGACAGTGAGGTGAAAAGAGTGCAGTGGAGACAGTGAGGTGAAGAGAGTGCAGTGGAGACAGTGTGGTAAAGAGAGTGCAGTGGAGACCTTGTGGTAAAGAGAGTGCAGTGGAGACAGTGAGGTGAAGACAGTGCAGTGGAGACAGTGTGGTAAAGAGAGTTCAGTGGAGACAGTGTGGGAAAGAGAGTTCAGTGGAGACAGTGAGGTGAAGAGAGTGCAGTGGAGACAGTGAGGTGAAGACAGTGCAGTGGTGAGTGTGGTAAAGAGAGTGCAGTGGAGACAGTGAGGTAAAGAGAGTGCAGTAGAGACAGTGACTTGAAGACAGTGCAGTGGAGAGTGTGGTAAAGAGAGTGCAGTGGAGACAGTGAGGTGAAGACAGTGCAGTGGAGACAGTGAGGTAAAGAGAGTGCAGTGGAGACAGTGTGGTAAGGAGAGTGCAGTGGAAACAGTGTGGTAAAGAGAGTGCAGTGGAGACAGTGAGTTGAAGGCAGTGCAGTGGAGACAGTGTGGTAAAGAGAGTGCAGTGGAGACAGTGTGGTAAGGAGAGTGCAGTGGAAACAGTGTGGTAAAGAGAGTGCAGTGGAGACAGTGAGTTGAAGGCAGTGCAGTGGAGACAGTGTGGTAAAGAGAGTGCAGTGGAGACAGTGTGGTAAGGAGAGTGCAGTGGAGACAGTGAAGTAAAGAGTGCAGTGGTGACAGTGAGGTGAAGACAATACAGTGGAGACAGTGAGGTGAAGGCAGTGCAGTGGAAACAGTGAGGTGAAGAGAGTGCAGTGGAGACAGTGAGGTGAAGACAATGCAGTGGAGACAGTGAGATGAAGGCAGTGCAGTGGAAACAGTGAGGTGAAGAGAGTGCAGTGGAGACGGTGTGGTAAGGAGAGTGCCGTGGAAACAGTGAGGTGAAGACAGTACAGTGGAGACAGTGAGGTGAGTACAATGTGTGCTCGGTAGCATATTGATAGTACAGTGTTCACATAATACAGTGTGATTGATACACTGTGGTGGATACAACATGATCGACACATTGTGGTAGGCACAGATCCTGGAATGTTTCCATTGTGTGTCATACCAGAATACTCACAGTTGAGAAGTAAGGTGGAGTATAAGCCTTGTGAGAGCAGTAAGTACCAGGATACGTCTGGTTCGTTTTCTGGCCTGAAAGAAAACAGTATTGTTGACATTTCACACCAACCAGTCTTCACAAGTTGGAGTTAAAATCACCTCAAACTGGTGCCTGGAAACCACCAGTAAAGAAGAGCCCCAAGACCCATCAGTCTGAAGTGTACGCACTGATCACCCTCTCAACGTAGATCTATGATCCTCCATCATCAGGCCAAACACAGACAACAAGTTCCCAGGTACAGCATGTGCTCTGAGGAGACAGAAGTGGGATAGGGAATGAAGGACAGTGGGGAAAAGTGGACAGAGGGAACTGAGTCACCAAAATGGACTCAAATAGCACAACCATTGACTCAATTAGCAGCCATCCAAAGGACACGGTTGGTAGCTAGTGGATGGATTAAGTCATAAAGTGCACCTTTTTGATTTTGTCATCACCAACCTACCTGGTGTGGATACATTTGTACAGGAGCACAACTGTATGACCGACCATTCCATAGTCTTTATACAAGGTGTAGAAAACCATGAGATGAGTGTGCCTGTGTTTTTTTTTTCAGAAGAAGGGGAAGTAAAATCTAGAGGGGACTTCATGGGGCAAATGTTCACGCGGTGGTTCAGTGAACATGCATGAGTTGAGCTGAGGGGCATGTTTCTTGTTTCTGTGCTGTGTGACTGCAAGGCTCAAAATAAAGTCCTTTGTGGTGTGTGGCATCTCCATCGTATTAAATATGAGAGATCCACAGATCAGGAATGAGCACCATGAGATTCTATGGTCAGCAACAGCAAAATTTTGTTAGGACTGTATTCTTTACAACATGGAAGATGGAGAAGAGATTTGAGAGAGGGATACAAAATTATGAGGGATTCAGTTATGGTAAATGCAAGCAGGCTTTTTCCACGGAGGTTCGCTGGGACTACAACCAGAGGTCATGGCTTAAGGGTGAAAGGTGAGAAGTTTAATGTGACCATGAGGGGAAACTTACACTCAGAAGGTCGTGAGAGTGTAGAATGAGCTGCCAGCACGTGTTCCATGCAAGCTCAATTTCAATGTCTGAGAGAAATTTGGATAGGTACGTGGATAATAGAGATATGGAGAGTTATGGTCCCAGTGCCGGTCATTGGGGGAGGCAGTTTAAATGGTTTTTGGCATGGACTAGATGAGCCAAAGCACCTGTGTCTGTGCTT
Organism: Hypanus sabinus; assembly: GCF_030144855.1. Taxonomy (NCBI): domain Eukaryota; kingdom Metazoa; phylum Chordata; class Chondrichthyes; order Myliobatiformes; family Dasyatidae; genus Hypanus; species Hypanus sabinus. The sequence goes on from NC_082728.1 coordinate 47,665,634, forward strand.
TACTTCTCTCTGATTCTGTGACTCTATTCATTGCAGGCTTGAAGTTCATGGCCTTCATCTTGCTCAGGGCTTGTGCTCCAGAACTTAATGCTTCCAGCCAAGCTGCTCCACATGCAGTTACAACATTGAGCTCGGGCGATGAACATGGACATTTGTCCAGGAATGTTTGTTTACAAAACACAGGACCAATTCAGTCTCATTAATTACCACCTTATCTCAATCGTCAGCAAAATAATCAAAGGTGTTATTAATCATGTCATGAAGAAGTCCTGGTAAAAACTAAAGTTACTGGGAATCAAAGGGCAGATTTCTGATTGATGAAGTGAGACTCTACATAAAGAAGTCCAGATGAAGGATCCCCACCTGAAACAAAGACTTTCTTTTTCTCACCCTAGTTCAATTCCTCCAGCATCTAGTCCAGGATTCCAGTATCTGCAGTACCTTTATGTCTTCTAAATAAAGGAAAATTATTGTGGTGGTTGGACTTCATTCAGTTCAGTCTCAAGATGTTTATAAAGGTTTTTCAGGGGACAGTCTATGTTTTCAGCAGCTTTATTAATGACCTTCCATCCCTGATAAAGAGGAGATGCCTGCTGACAATTGCTCACTTCACAATTCCTTTAGAAGCTCTTTAGAGTATAAAGTAATGCATTCCTTCATGTGAAAAGCCCTGGATGGCATTCACGGACTGATAAAGTGTTGAATACTTCCACCAGCACTGTGGAAGTGCCAGTCAATGACCATCTTATAAATGAACATGTAAATTAGGAGCAGGAACCTGCTGCTCAAACCCTCAAGCCTATTCCATTATTCTATATCATGGTTGGCCTGATTGTAAGCACAGCTACATATTCCAGTCAGCCTGCTGTATACTGTCTTCTCTTGATTCATTAAGTATTTATCCATTCCTTTTTTAAGATATTTAAAGGCTACTGAAGTTCTGGAGGAACACTTATGCAGAGAAATAAATTGCCGACACTTCAGGCCAAGACATTTATCTGGACTCTACTTCCACTACGCCATCTGCCTTACATGGGCAAATGCATTTTCAAACAATGACCCTTCATTCAGCTTTCACCCTCATGAAATTTTCCACAATAACCTATTGTGTAGCATCTTATCAAATGCCTTTTTGGAAATCTAAGTATATCTACTGTATTCTCTTTATCAACAACATGTAGTATGTTTTCAGAGTTTCAATAATCTGGGGCAAACCTGATTACTTTGTCAATAAACCTATGTTGCCCTTGCTTGATTATCTTGAAATTTTCTAAGTCCCTTGTAACAGCTTTTAACATATTTCTGATGTCAGATACTTGTTCATCAAATTGATTTATAATTTTCTGTATTTTGCCTCTTTCCCTTTTAAAATAAAGGAGTTAATTTGCTATTTCCCAACCTTTCTGAATCAGGGGAATTTAGGAAAATTAAAACTAATACATCAATTTCCTCATTAGTTACTCCTTTAAAATCCTGGAATGAAAGGCATCAAGATCTGTATATTTATCAGCCATTCCATTCCATTCCATTCCATTCCATTCCACTGTAATAAGTCTTTACTGGACATTAATTATTACCAAGAATTCCACCAGCATCTTCCTGGAAGCCACAATTGTCCAAACACCTAACTGCACCAGCTCTCAAATACCACAAATATAAAAGTACATTGAATATTTGAACACCTTGACCAAACTAATTGTACCTTCTATAAAACAAGTCGAGTGTATAAAGGACTATTCAACATTAACCTCAATGAGAACATCCCCAAGAACACTCAACACCATCTAAGACAAAAACAATTCACTAGGTACTGTTCACAGTGTAGGAAATTGTCATTGCCCCTTTTGTTACACTTTATAAACCTTTTAGCAAGGACACATGTACCAGGTACAAGACATGTCCATTATCGATAGATTCCACCCTTCATCCATACTTGGAAACAAATCACCATTCCTTCAATGAAAATGGGTCCGGACTTCCGTTAAGATGACGATTGTTTAGTCACTTCAAACTTTCGCTCCGTTACATTTCTTACCTTTGCACTGTGTATCTCCCTTTTTAAATCTTAGTTCATTAATCTATCTGTTTTTTTCTTATCTGCCTGCGAATATATCTATCTCAGAATGACTACAAAGATTCCTAAATCCGGGAAAAAAGAAGCTTCCTCGTCTCTGTCTGCCAAGATTCTCTCTATCCTGGAACAGAATCGACAAGACATTCTATCTTTATTTTTATAAAATACTTTTTATTGAATTTTCAAATGGTTACAGAAGGGAAAAAAAAATCAACCCTTCCCCCCCCTCCCCTTAACCCCTCCCCCCTAACACATCCCCATAGAAAGAGAGAAAAAAAGAAAGAAAGAAAGAATGCCTGGATATCGGAAGATCCTCACATGCTCCATGGCTTTCATAATAGCTTTAGTATATATATTTATTTCTTTCCCCAAATAACCAATAATTTTATCTTCGGAGCACCTATATATTCAATCCTATCTTTTGTAAATAAGGGTGCCAAATTTTCAGAAGTATTTCGTATTTATCTCTTAAATTATAAGTATTTTTTTCAAATAGAATGCAGCTAAAAGCTATATCTATTTTCATTTTCTTAATGTATGTTAAAATTCCTTTTCTTTTCACCGGTCCATTAAATCCATTAACATTAAAACTTTAAAAATTCAGTAAATTAGTCATTATTTTTAACAGGGTTACTCCAGTCTATAGTTATGTGGCGACCCACTTCCCAGCGCACTCGAACTGGCTCACAAAGCGGCGCGCACCGGCATTGAGGCCGGTCCCAAAGAGGGCGCCAAGCCTGCTTCACCAGCAAGGGGAAAAGCCCGCGCGCGGGATGGGACTGTGAATACGCGCCCCCTACAGCATTCCCGCCCGGGAGGAGGGGATCAGGAAGGCTTTAAAGTGCTGCGTGTAGCACACCGCTACAATTGGTGACCCCGACGGCCTAAACGATATTTAGACTGGAGACGAATGACGCCGCATCTGTTCATGCAGTTTCGTTAAAACTGCCAAGCTTCTGGATGCTGCGACCTCACCTATGGTTCCAGCAAGCAGAAGCCAATTCCATATTTGGCAGATAACCTCGGATGCCACACGTTACTACTACGTGGTGAGCTCCCTCGACCAGGAAACAGCGGCCCAGGTTGAGGAGTTCATACAATCGCCCCCGGCGGACGGCAAATACACAGAATTCAAAGCCTTGCGCATAAGGACTTTTGGACTCTCACGGTGCGAGCGAGCTGCCCGCTTACTGCACCTGGATGGTTTGGGGGACAGGCCACCATCGGATTTGATGAACGAGATGCTGTCCCTGGCCGGAGGTCACAAGCTCTGCCTCATGTTTGAGCAGGCGTTCCTGGAGCAGCTGCCCGAGGACATACGCCTGCTGCTGTCCGACGCGGATTTCAGCGACCCCCGGAAGGTGGCGGCCCGGGCGGATGTGCTGTGGAAAGCCAAGAAGGTGAGTGGGGTGACCGTCGCACAGATCACCAGGCCGCGCTCCCAGCAGCAAAACAGACCAGGCCCGGCCACAGAGCCTGCTAACCCCAGAGGCAGGGGTGAGGAGAATGAACAATGGTGCTTCTACCACTAGCGGTGGGGCGCAGTAGCCCGCCCTGCAAGTTCCCGGGAAACACCAGGGCCAGCCGCTGCTGATGGCTACGGTGGCTGGCCATCGGGATAGCCTCCTGTATGTCTGGGACAAGCAATCAGGACGCTGCTTTTGGTCAACACCGGAGCCGAGATCAGCGTCTTACCTCCAACGAGTTACAACACCCGCAACAGAGAACCAGGTCCCAAACTGAGGGCCACGAACGGCAGCACAGTAAGGACCTATGGCACCTGTACGGTGCGGCTACAGTTCAGCTCCAGCTGGTTCACGTGGGGCTTCACACTGGCCGCTGTAGCCCAACCGCTCCTGGGAGCAGATTTTTTGCGAGCTCACAGCCTACTGGTCGACCTGCCCAGGAAGAGACTGGTCCACGCCGAGACCTTTCAAATGTTCTCCCTGGGTGAAGCCCGGTTGCCGGCCCCACACCTAGACTCCATCACGCTGTCCGACAACGACTTCACCAGGGTCCTGGCGGATTTCCCATCAGTTCTGGCACTGCAGTTCACGGCAGCCATGCCCAGACACGGCGTACAGCACCACATCCCGACACAAGGACTACCCCTCCACGCCCGTGCTCGAAGACTTCGCCCAGACAAGCTCCAGCTGGCGAAGGAGGAGTTCAAGAGGATGGAGGAATTGGGGATCATACGGTGGTCTGACAGCCCATGGGCCTCCCCCCTGCACATGGTGCTCAAAGCAACAGGGGGCTGGAGACCGTGCGGCGACTACCACAGGCTGAACGAGGCTACCACACCGGACCGCCACCGTGTGCCACACATTCAGGACTTTGCAGCAAACCCACACGGCACATGGATCTTCTCCAAGGTGGACCTCGTCCGGGGATGCCATCAAATTCCGATGCATCCGAACGACGTCCCCAAAACGGCTCTCATCACCCCTTTCGGCCTTTTCAAGTTCCTCCGCATGCCGTTCAGCCTAAAGAATGCCACACAGATGTTTCAGCAGTTAATGGACGCGGTGGGACGCGACCTGGACTTCGCTTTCAGATGAAATCCTCATAGCCAGCAGCAGTCGTCAGGAGCATCTGTCCCACCTCTGTCAACTCTACGCCCGACTGAGTGAATCAACCCAGCCAAATGCCAGTTCAGCTTCGACACCATCGACATCCTGGGCCACAAGATTACTAAAGACGGGGCAAACCCTCTGCCCACCTAGGTAGACGCGGTCTGTCATTTCCCCCGACCCAACACAATCAGAGGCCTTCAGGAATTCGTGGGTATGGTGAATTTCTACCACCGCTTCCTCCCTTCAGCTGCCCGAATCATGCACCCCCTGTTCGTCCTGATGTCGGGTAAGGGCAAGGACATTACCTGGGATGAGGAGTCCGCCACTGCATTCATTAAAATCAAAGATGCCTTGGCAAACGCCACGATGTTAGTGCACCCCAGAATGAATGTCACTACCACCCTCACGTTGTATACATCCAACACGGCAGTAGGTGGGGTGCTGGAACAACTCATCAAGGGTCGTTGGCAACTCCTGGCGTTTTTCAGCAAACACCTATGACCACCCGAGCTCAAATACAATGCTTTCGACCGGGAACTGTTGGCACTATACCTGGCAACCCGGCATTTCAGGTACTTCTTAGAAGGTAGGCCCTTCACCGCGTTCATGGACCACAAACCACTTACCTTTGTGTTCACGAAAGCATCCGACCCCTGGTCGTCCCTCCAGCAGCGACATCTGTCCTACATCTCTGAATACACGACGGATGTCCAACATGTCTCGGGAAAGGACAATGTTGTGGTGGACGCCCTCTCCTGCCCTAACATCCAAGCCCAGTCCCGGGGGTAGACTATGAAGCACTGCCGAAGGCGCAGCAGGCAGACGAGGAGATCCCTAGTTACAGGACTGCAGACTCCAGTTTGCAACTCCAGGACCTCCCCTAGGCCCAGGTGAGAGGACCCTACTCTGTGATGTCACCACCAGTCAACCCAGCCCTGTCATTCTGGCAGCCTGGCAGTGGCGCATTTTCAACTCCATTCACAACTTAGCGCACCCCTCCATCAGGACAACTGTCTGGATGGTGGCCAACAGGTTCGTTTGGCACAGACTCCGCAAGCAGGTCAGTGACTGGGCCAGAACGTGCATGCACTGCCAAACAGCCAAGGTGCAGCGGCACACCAAAGCCCTGCCGCAGCAGTTCCACCCCATCCACCAGCGTTTTGACCACATTCATGTGGATATCGCGGGCCCCCTGCCAGTGTCGCGAGGAGCGCGGCACCTCCTGACTATTGTGGACCGGTTCACAAGATGGCCAGAGGCGGTCCCGCTCACCGACACCACCTCCGAATCTTGCACCCGGGCACTGATTGCCACCTGGGTATCTCGCTTTGGTGTACCGGCCGACATTACCTCCGACAGAGGTGCCCAATTCACCTCCAGCCTGTGGTCAGCTATGGCCAGCCTTTTGGGGACACAGCTGCACCACACAACTGCCTACCACCCACAGTCAAACGAACTGGTGGAGCGTTTCCACCGTCACCTGAAGTCAGCTCTCATGGCCCGCCTCAAAGGGCCTAACTGGGTGGACGAGCTCCCCTGGGTCCTGCTCGGAATCCGCAAGGTGCCCAAAGAGGATCTGCACACCTCGTCAGCCGAGTTGGTGTATGGCGCACCCCTGGTCATCCCAGGAGAGTTCATACCAGCTCCAAGGGGGCAAAAGGAAGAACCCATAGCAGTCCTGGGCAGACTACGTGAGAGGCTCGATAACCTGGCCCCCAGACCCACTTCACAGCATGGGCAGAACCCGACCTGTGTACCCAAAGACCTGCACAACTGTGTTTGTTTTTGTACGACGGGGCGGACATCGGACGCGGCTCTATGAGGGGCCATTTACGGTGATCAGAAACAACAGGTCCACATTCGTGCTGGACATTGGGGGTAAAGAGGAGGTTTTCACGGTGGACCAACTCAAACCGGCCCATGTGGCCTTGCTGCAGCCGGTTGAGATTCAGGCACCGCGGCGCAGAGGCAGACCTCCCAAACAGAGTCCGACACAGACTGTGGACATTGGGGGGTGTATTGCTGGTTCTGGGGGGGGTGGGTTATGTGAAGACCCACTTCCCAGTGCACTCGAACCGGCTCACAAAGTGGCGCGCGCCGGCATTGAGGCCAGCCCCAAAGAGGGTGTCAAGCCCGCTTCACCAGCAAGGGGAAAAGCCCGGGCACGGGACTAGACTGTGAGGGTGGGATCAGGAAGGCTTTAGAGCGAGGCCGCGAAGTTTGAATAAATCTCTTTTGTAACTGCAGCTCACCGACTCCGTATCATTATTGCAGTGCTGCGTGTAGCACACCACCATAGTAATACCTAACTTTTCAACTTTCGTAGTACCTCGGGGAATATTTTTAAAATTCTCCGTGCTGCTATGTGTCTCCCCCGCTCCCCCCCCCCCCCCGATTGTACAGGCAAAGAAAGAAAGATTAAAGAAAAATAGATTATAAAGAAAAAAAATAACAAAATATCCCCCTACTAGTGTTGTGAATTTAAAAAAACACAACATTACCCCCTTCCGTTGTAAGGGTTATGGCAATCGCCATGATTACACACGTGAATCCCATAGCAATCGATCCGAAGTTCTCCCAGCTCCCCCGTAACATAAAAAGTATATATAAGAGAAGAAAAAATAATATCACTACTCTTGATGAATATTTCACAAATTTTTACCTTTCTCCCCCTGTATCATATAATTAAGAATATATTTAATTATTCTTCTGTCCTTAAACATTCATCAACTCCATTCACTGTCCCTGTCTTCATCTTTAATCCGTTTCACTTTTAAATCTTTGGCTGTGGTTAGCGAATATTTGGGAGTTCTTGTCCAATTCTTTTGCATCCCGATAATCACTAAAAGATCTTCTTTTTCCGTCATACAAAAAAATTATCAGGGTTACCAGGTGGCGCAATATAAATTTATAACCCTTTTCCCATAAAACTTTTTTCGCTAGGTTAAATTCCTTCTTTCTCTTCAAAAGGTCATAACTTATACCAGGATAGAAAAGAACTGTTTCCCCTTCTATCATCAATGGCCCGTTTCTCTTTCTGGCACATTGGGCAGCCGCCTTCAGGATCTTTTCTTTATCTTGATATCTTAAGCATCTTATCAAGATTGACCGTGGGTTTTGAAAACCTTATATATGCCTCCTACCTTTTATGTTTTAATAATTGATAATGTTTAGTCCATTGAAATTTGTGAGCTAGAATGTAAAGGGATTGAATCATCCGGTTAAAAGAAGGAAGGTCTTCTCCCATATTAAGCAACTTAAAGCTGACATTGCCTTCCTCCAAGAAACTCATATTCGTAGTTTTGATAATTCTCGGCTTATGTCAAGGTGGGTGGGTCAGCATTTTCATTCATCCTTCCCAGCCAAAGTTAGGGCGGGGGGGTTTCTATTCTTATCAACTCAAATGTTCCTTTTGAATTCCAAAGTAAGATATCTGATATAAATGGCCATTTTATTATTGTTTCTGGCAAATTATATAATACTAAAGTAGTAGCTAACCTGTATGCTCCCAATTTTGACGATGTTAATTTACTGAATGCTTTTTTTCCTTATTGCCGGATCTGAATCTATATTCTCTTATACTGGGTGGTGACTTTAATTGCTGGTTAGACCCAGCTTTGGATTGATTGTCCTCTGTTCCTAGATTACCTACTAAATCTGCTTTAGGTATTCACTCTTTTCTTTCTAATTATGGTATCTCCGATATATGGCGTTTCCTTCATCCTACTGAGAGAGATTTATTTTTTTTTCACACGTCCATCATAGCTTCACTAGAATTGACTATTTTGTAATTGATAATCAACTTATTTCATTTGTTCATTCTTGTGATTATCAGAGTATATTGATTTCCGATCATGCCCCAGTCACTTTGTCTCTAAATCTTCCTGGTCTCCTTCAGAGGAATAAACATTGGCATTTTAACCCAACTTTATTATCGGATGATGATCTTGTAAAACTTATTAAGGATCAGATAACTTTTTTCCTAAACACTAATACATCATCTGAAATTTCATCCCAGATTGTCTGGGATGCTATGAAAGCATATTTGAGGGGTCAAATAATCTCCTATACAGTGAATCTTAATAGAAAGTCCCATTCAGAGCGATCAGATTTGATTCATCAGATTAAAGTATTAGATCAAATATATGCTCAGACTAAAAACCCCAAATTATACAAGAAGCATGTAGAACTCCAAACTAAATTTGACCTTCTTTCTACTCAACCAGTTGAACATCAACTTCTTGAAAGTAAGAGTCGCTTTTATATTCACGGTGACAAATCTGGCAAGTTTCTAGTTAATCAGCTGAGACGCTCTAAAGCTAAACAACATATTACAAAGATTCAGAAGGAGAACGGGGATATTACATCGAATCACTCAGAAATTAATAACTCATTTAAGAATTTTTATTCTCGGCTTTATTCCTCTGAATCCCTGAATGATAATATTTCTGTTGACCTTTTTTTAAATAGCTTGAATATCCCTTCGCTTTTATCTGATTCTAAAGTAAAACTTAATGAGCCTATATCACTAGAAGAAGTACCTTTTGCTATTTCTGCACTGTCGTCAGGCAAATTTCCCAGACCTGATGGTTTCCTCGTAGAATTTTATAAGTCATTCTCTTCACTTCTTTTGTCTCAGCTACTCTCGGTACTATCTGATTCGTTTAACTATGGTAAATTTCCACCTTCATTTAATGAGGCATGTATTATCCTTTTATTCAAAGAGGATAAAGATCCAACAGAGTGCTCCTCTTACAGCCCAATTTCTTTGCTTAATGTTGATGTTAAAAAAGTTTTGGCCCATAGATTGAAAAATGTTATACCCTCTATTATTTCTGATGGTCAAACTGGTTTTATTAAAAATCGTCATCCCTTTTTTAATATACGGCATTTATTTAATATTTTATACTCACCTTCAATTAGGACTCCTGATTGCATTATTTCTCTCGATGCAGATAAAGCGTTTGATTGTATAGAGTGGAATTGCCTTTTTGTTGTTTTAGAAAAAATTGACCTCAGTCAAAGTTTTATCTCTTAGATCAAATTGCAATATTTATGTCCCTCTGCTTCTGTTCTGACTAACTCTCAGCAATCCCAGTTGTTTAGCCTTAAACGAGGCACCCATCAAGGATGCCCCTTAAGTCCCTTTCTTTTTGATTTGGCTGTCGAGCCTCTGGTGATTGCATTTTGAAGCTGTCCTGAAATGACAGCTGTCCTGAATCTGGAGGTGGGGTGTTGAGCATAAAGTTTCTCTTTCAGCTGACAATTTATTACTTTTTCTTTCAAATCCGTCCACATCCTTACCCCCAATGTTTTCACTTCTTGATCAAATTAGCCAGTTCTCTGGCTATAAACTTAATCTTCATAAGAGTGAACTTTTTCCAATTAATAAAGAAGCACAAGCATTAGTATTTCACAACCTCCCCTTTAAAGTAGTTGATAATCAATTTACCTATCTTGGTATTACAGTTACAAGGAATTTTAAGGATCTTTTTTGCTAAAATTTTGCCAATCTTTTGCATTCTACAATACAGAGTTTGTCACAAAGGTCACCTTTATCTATGTCATTGGCAGGTCGTGTTAAAGTTATTAAAATGTATATTCTCCCTAAATTTTTATACTTATTTCAATCTCTTCCAATTTTTATTTCTAAAACGTTTTTTGATTCCTTAGACTCTATTATTTTGTCCTATCTGTGGAAGGGTAAGCGTTCTAGAATTAATAAAGCTTACCTTCAAAAATCTAAGAAAGAAGGTGGCATGGCCTTACCTCATTTTTGTTTATCCTATTGGGCAGCTAACATTCATTGTCTTACCTTCTAGTCTTTTTTTCATAGCTAGTCTGACCGCGCTAAATGGGTGGCAATGGAGCTGAATTCCACCAATGATCTCTCTATTTCTGCACTTCTTGGATCTGCACTCCCTAGTAGTTTGCCTAGACTAATTGCTAATCCTCTTGTTAGACACACTCTGCGAATATGGGCCCAGTTTAGGAAATGTTATGGATTCTAAGGTTTTTCCCTTTCTAGTCCTATTTTACATAATCATCTTTTTTTTACCTTCGATGCTTGTTTTAACATTTTATGATTGGTATAGAAAGGGCATTAGGTATTTTGAAGATCTTTTCATTGATAATCATTTCGCATCTTTTCAACAACTCTCTGCTAAGTTTAACCCATTTCTTTAGATACCTCCAAATTAGACACTTCATTAATCCTTTATTACCTAACTTTCCTGAGATGCCTGCGAAAAACACTGTGGACTTGTTTCTTTCTATTAATCCATTGGATAAAGGCTTAATATCTTTTATTCGTGATAAATTAGTATCCTTACTGTGTGCCCCTTTGGATAAAATCAGAATGGCATGGGAGCATGATTTAAATATTCCTTTATCTGATGTGGTTTGGGACTCGATTCTCAAGTCAGTTAACTCAACTTCTCTTTGTGCTCGCCACTGTCTTTTACAGTTTAAGATTGTTCATAGGGCTCATATGTCCAAATCTAAATTGTCTCGATTTTACCCTAATATTAGTCCTGTTTGTGATAAATGCAAAAGTGGCTTCTCTCATTCATATTTATTGGACCTGCCCTAGTCTAGAGAAATTTTGGAGAGATGTTTTCCTAACTTTATCTCATATTCTGAATTACCACTTAGAAACTAACCCTCTGATTGCTCTTTTTGGTTCCTGGGGTGAGATGGATATACATTTGAGCTCGACTAAACGTCGAACATTATCTTCTGCTTTTCTTCTGGCTAGACGTCTAATTCTTTTTAGATGGAGAGATGTTTCCCCACCCACGCACGCTCAACGGCCCAATGATATTATGTCCTGTTTAGACCTTGAAAAAATTCACTACTCAATTCTTAATTCGGATATAAAGTTTCATAAGGTCTGGGGACCTTTTATTGAATATTTTCATAACTTCTCTTCTGACTAAGTTTCTTTTTCGGTCCCTTGCTTTCAGTTTTTTTGGTAGTAGGCATTATTATCTTCTGTTTTTAATTGTATTTACAGTTTTGGAGGTTTGAATGTTCTGATTTATATTTTCTACACTTTGCTGTGGTTGGTCTGAAGTTTTTTTTCTTGCGGGGGTGGGGGTGGACACTAACATTACACGACTTTAATTCAGATGCTTTTTCAATTATTATTTTGAATTATAATATCATTGTATGTTTATCTTGCACTGTATTAATTTCTTATTTTGTTCTTGGGTTTTTTGTTGTAGTGTTGTAGAAAATGCATAAAAAATAAATATAAAAACATTTTAAAAAGAAAATGAGTCCAACCCAGTGAAGTTTAAAGTGGTTTTAGATCATAGGAAAGGGTTACAATTTTGCCTTAGAGAGCAATAAGTCTCAGGATTTAGAGAAAAAAATCCAGTTTCAACGAAGGAGGACTAAAGAAATCAATAAGGAAAAGGAAATTAGAATACCAGAATAATCTAGTGAAATAAAAATAGACTGTAAAAGTATCTATGAATAGATACAAAGGAAATGATTAATAAAAGTTACTGCTGAGAATAAAAAAGGGGAAATTATATCACAGAGTAAGGAAATTACAGTAAATTTAAACAAATATCTTGAGTCTGTCTTCTTGAAAAAAGGACATAGAACTTCTTGGATAAAGTGAATTTCAACAAATGCAAAGAGAAACAAGAAATGGATGCAAATGTTAGAGAAATTATTGAGACTGAAAGCAATAAGTGCCCAGGACTTAATAACCTGCCACCAAGGGTTTGACTTGACTGAGGTGGCTGTGGAGAAAATGGATATACTAACAGTATCCTGAAAAATTCTGCAGATTTGATAATTGTTCTGGAGATTGGAAGCAAGCAAATGTGACCCTGCAATCTAAGAGAGAAAGAGAAAACAGAAAGCTATATACCAGAAGGTCTGATATCATTTGTAAAGAAAATGCTTAAATTACACCTACGCTTTGTCTGCCAGAGAAAGCAGGATCTCCCAGTGGCCACACATTTTAATTCCACATCCCATTCCCATTCTGATATGTCTATCCATGGCCTCCTCTACTGTCAAGATGAAGCCACACTCAGGTTGGAGGAGCAACACCTTATATACCGGCTGGGTAGCCTCCAAGCTGATGGCATGAACATTGACTTCTCTAACTTCCATTAATGTCCCTCCTCCCCTTCTTATCCCATCCCTGATATATTTAGTTTCTCCCCTCCCCTTTTTTTCTTTCTCTCTCTGCCCATCGCTCTGCCTGTTCTCCATCTCCCTCTGGTGCTCCCCTCCCCCTTTCTTTCTCCCTAGGCCTCCTGTCCCATGATCCTTTCCCTTCTACAGCTCTGTATCCCTTTTGCCAATCACCTTTCCAGCTCTCAGCTTCACCCCACCTCCTCTGGTCTTCTCCTATCATTTTGCATTTCCCCCTCCCTCCACTACTTTCAAATCTCATACTGTCTTCCCTTTCAGTTAGTCCTGACGAAGGGTTTCAGCCTGAAATGTCAACAGTGCTTCTTCCTATAGATGCTGCCTGGCCTGCTGCGTTCCACCAGCGTTTTTTGTGTGTTGCTTGGATTTCCAGCATCTGCAGATTTCCTTGTGTTTGCTTAAATGTATTAATGAGGAAGTAGAACATCAACTTGGAGAAAAAAAGTAAAAGGAATGGGCAGCGTGAGTGTAGATTTATGGAAAAAAATTCTGTTAGATCTTTTTGATGTTGTAATTAGCAGAAGAGGTGAGGGTGATTTGGAAGGCGTGGCGTACTTTGACCAGATGCCACACTAGCTACAATGTCATATTTCAACAAAGGCACCAGGTGCATTGCTTGACATAATTTCTTGGAGATCAGCATTTCCTATATTAGAACTATAAAGGAGAGATGCCATAAGAAGGTGGTGGACAAGAAACTGAGAAAATTCAATGAGAAATCTTACACATAACGTGCAGATTCGAACTTCGTCTTGAAATGTATGTAATGTAAATTCGAAGTTCAAACTTCCCAAACCAAGGTCCAGAAGTCTAAAAAGAACTTTCATCTCTTGCTATCAATTTGAAGATTTACGGAAGTGGAGGGAGCATGGAGATTGTAATTAATCAGAATTGCAGCTTTTTATATTTCACTGCAGATGGTCAAAAGGGAAATAAGATCAAACACTGTCAGGAGGAAATGAAGTTAACAATCAGAGAATTTGACAATGTCGGAATCGGAATCAGCTTTAATATCCCCAGCATATGTGGTGAAATTTGTTAACTTTTATGGAGAGTACAATGAAATACATGATAAATAAAAATAGAGAAAGCATTAATTATGTTAAGTATGTATATGTCTATTAAATTTTTAAGTTAAAATAAGTAGTGCAAAAAAACTACAAAGTAGTGAGGTAGCGTCCAAAGCTTCAATGTCCATTTAGGAATCTGATGGCAGAGGGGAAGAAGCTGTTCCCGAATCACTGAGTGTGTGCCTTCAGGCTTCTGTATCTCCTTTCTGATAGTAACAGTGTGAAGAGGGCATGTCCAGATGGTGGCAATGCATAATGATGGATGCTACCTTCCGAAGGCACTGCTCCTTGAAGATGTCTCAGATATTACAGAGGCTGGTATCCATGATAGAGCTGACTAATCTTATAAGTTTATGCAACTTATTTTGATCTTGAGCAGTAGCTCCCCCACCCCACCCCACCCATGCCAGGCGATGATGCAGCCAGACAGAATGCTCTCCACAGAACATTTGTAGAAGTCTTTGAGTGTTTTAGTTGACAAAGCAAAACTCCTCAAACTCCTCATGAAATATAGTCATTGCCTTGTCTTTATAACTGCACCAATATGTTGCGTCCAGGATAAGTCCTCAGAGGTATTGACACCCAAGAACTTGAAATTGCTCTCTCTCTCTCTCCATTTCTGATCCCTCTATGAGGGTTGATTTGTGTTCCCTCGTCTTGCCCATCCTGAAGTACACAATCAGCTCTATGGTCTTGCTGATGTTGAGAACAAGGTTTTTGCTGTGACACCACTCCACTAAATGGCATATCTGGCTCTTGTGTGCCCTTTCGTCACCAACTGAAATACTGCCAACAATAGTTATACCATCAGCAGAGTTACAGCTGGCACTTGAGCTGTGCCTAGCCACGGGGTGATGGGTGTAGGGAGAGTAGAACAGTGAACTAAGCACACTTACCTGCGGAGTGCCACTGTTGATTGTCAGCAAGGTGAGATCTTATCACCAATCTGCACAGATTGTGGTCTTCCGGTTAGGAAGTAAAGAATCCAGTTGCAGGGGGAGGTACAGAGGCCTACTTTCTGTAGCTTTCTGATTGAAACTGTAGGAATGATGGTGTTAAATACTAGGCTACAGTCAATAAACAACATCCTGACATAGATATTTGCATTGTCTTGTAAACACTACAGATGTTATTAATTTAATCCAACTGATTTCTCCAAAAGACACTCTCAATTTCCCAAAATGGTTTTCACAGCTGGACCAGGATGAAGCTTAGATCAGAGATCCAAGGCAAAGATTAGAATATAAACACGAGGAATTCTGCAGATGCTGAAAATCCAAATCAACACACACAAAATGCAGGATGAACTCAGCAGATCAACCAGCATCTATGGAAATGAATAAACAGTGGACGCTTTGAGCCGAGACCCTTCTTCAGGACTGGAAAAGAAGGGGGAAGATGTCGGGATTAAAGGGTGGGGGGGGGGAAGGATAGTTAGAACGTGATGCTGGTCAGGTGGCTAGGAAAGGCAAAGAGATGGAGAGGAAGGAATCTGGTAGGCGAGGAGTGGGGTACATAGGAGAAAGGGTAGAAGGAGAGAACTTGGGGGAGATGATAGGCGGGTGAGAAGAGTTAAGAGGCCAGATTGGGGAATAGAAGGGGGAGGGTGGGAAAAGGGGTCTTACTGGAAGGAGAAATTGATATTCATACCATCAGGTTGGAGGTTACCCAGACAGAATATAAGGTGTCACTTCCATCCTGAGGGTGGCCTCATTGCGGCACAAGAGGAGACCGTGGACTGACATGCCGGAACAAGATGGGATTTAAAATGTTTGGCTATCGTAAAGTTCTGAAGTTCTGCTTTTGGCAGATGGAGCAGATATGCTCAATGAAGTGGTCAGGAGCACTGGAAACAATATACAACTCCAGCAGATTTGCAGGTAAAGTGCGATACAGCTCTCGTTACATGCACATGCAGTTCAACTCTTCGAGTGATTATGCCGAAAGTTTGAAGTTAATAACTTATCGGGGTGATTGATAAATTCGTGGCCTAAGGTAGAAGGAGATGAGTCACTAACTTCAACCTTTCTGCATAATCAGTCAAAGAGTTGACCTGCAACGAGAGCTGTATAACTCATCTCTTTCTACCTTAGGCCATGAAGTTATTAATCGCCCATTCAGTGGATGTTTTCGGAGGTCGAGGATCCGTATGCTCCACGACTGCTGGACTAAGTGTGTAAATGTAGGAGGGGACTATGTTGAAAAATAAATATGCTAGGCTTTCTAAAATTGACTCCTTCTACCTTAGGCCACAAACTTATCAATCACCCCTCATACTTTTCCTCCCCACTCTTCACTTTCAACAAGTATCACTCCCCCCGTAATTCTCTTGTCCATTCAACTCTCACACTAACCTTCCCCCGGTACAAGGCACCTATCCATGTAACAATGCAGCTATCCTCTTGTCCATAATAAGATCACTCTGAGGGTGGAGGAGCAGCACCTCATATTCTATCTGGGTAGCCTCCAATGCGATGACATGAATATCAATTCCTCCTGCTGGTAAAAATATTCCCTCCCCCTCCCCTCTTCTCCTCTCTTCCACTCTGGCTTCTTACCTCTTCTCACTTGCCTATCACATCCCATTGGGTCCCCTCCTTCTTCCATTTCTCCTCTGGGTCACTCTTCTCTCCTGTTCGATTCCTCCCTCTCCAGGCCTTGACCTTTCCTACTCACCTGGTGGCACCTAACACCTTCCAGCTAGCCTCCTTCCCCAGTCCCTCCACATTTTCATTCTGGCAGCTTTCCCCTTCCTTCCTGGTCCTGAAGAAAGATCTCAGGCCAAAACGTTGACTGTTTATTCATTTCCATAGGTGCTGACTGACCTGCTGAGCTCCTCAAAGAGTAAAATAATTTACCAATCTTTATTCTGTGGACTATCAATAATTAACTTCTAACCAAACTCAGACTGAACAATTTTGCACTTTGGTGCAAAAGTGATTTTATTTCCAATCTTGTAACTTCTCTCTGGGTTCAGATGGCAGCAGATACACTTATATTTAGCTCGCTGAGTTATCAAGCTAAATATTTGTAGATTGCTGTATGTTTGAATTGGGCTTATTAGTGTTATGCTTGGATTGAGAATGTCACACAATAAGAATGGAAGTTAAAAAGACTAGAGTCCTTTGTTTGGATAAGGATTATGCTTTAATCATATATCTGTTTTCGTGAAGCTGACAGGGCACTGCCAGCATTGTCACTAAGCTTAAATCAACACTCACTGTGTTGCATCATAACCTAACTCATTCTTTCCAAAGTAAGATTGCCTGCCAACCAATTCCAGAGACACAAATTCAGAAATCTGCGTTTGCACTTCAAGGAAATGTCAAATTCAAAATCTGCCTCCTCTATCAAATTGGTGTACTTTCTGAAGGTGTGCAGACAAGTTAATCTTGGTGCCCTAGTTCAAATTTATCCTTCAGTCAACCTCCTATGGGTAGTTAATGTGTAGTCAAAACTACACAACACATCACTGGAATCAGTCTACCCAGCTTCAAGGACACATACAGAAAAGTGCCAGAAAGGGGCCAGTAACATCATGACAAATCGACACACACTGCTCATGGAGTGCTTGTCCACTCCCATCAGGACCACTGTCTATGCCAGGACCACTAATCTCAGATAAAGTTAATTTCCCCAAGCAGTAATGCTGATCAACACCTCCACTCACTAACTCCATCGTTATGCTATTATTGCTCGTCAGTCACCTATGTACAGCTTAGCATCAGTTTATGGACAATCAATCTATGTATTGACTGTATATAATCTATCTTATGTATTTATGTTTATGTTGTTTTCTTTATTTTTAATGTTGTTTTGTGCTGCATCAGATTTGGAGTAACAATTATTTAATTCTCCTTGCACTTGTGTACAGAAAATGACATTAAACAACCTAGAATCTTAAATAATCTTGAATCTAAGAATATTTAGGTACATGTCATTTGTGGGAGCTGATGGAGTTTCCTATACTATGTTAAAGGCACATTTTCTCCTGTGAAAGGGCTTCAAGACATTATGGAAGACAGTTATATAACAGCACTTCCCATATTACAAAATACTAAAAAATAATGGACTGCACTTTCTTTACTCAGGATCTACTGGATCTGGCTGGGTCCTGAAATACTTTGGTGCATTTCACCAAGATGTGTTACTAAATGAACAACTTACATTTGCTCTTTCAGTTCTGATAGATAAGCAGAATGAATCATCTCAGGTTCAGTTCAAACTGTGTCCTCAGGAAATGGTCCCATCACTCTCAGCCAACTGTAATAATTCCTGAAACCATTCATCCTCATTATCTGCATGCATCTTCTTTGAATATTGATTGAACTTATCAGTCTGTATTTCAGCAGAGCTATCAATTATTATCCTCTAAGAGTGGAATGAAGATGAATGAGGGAAAATAATGCAGACAGATAATGTAATTTCATTTTCACAATATTACACTATACAAATGTCTTTGTGGCTCTCGCTCTTAATCTGGACTCACCCATGATTTGTGATATTGACCTATCAAAATAATGTGCACTTCACAAGGGCACTTTGGCCAATGACTGTCATATTATTGGAAAGTTATAGAACCCTGACTTGTACTACTTGACTCAACCATTATAAAAGTGGTCATTCATGTTTAAACCACAAATGAATAAATATTTCATCAAATAACTGAAGCCTTCAATTAGTGACACAATGAGCCTTCAGATCAACACTTCATTTCTGGATGACTATTTCATTTACATGAATATTCTTTATGCATTAGGAAGCTTTTTGATGTCCAAAAGCAAACTTGAATTTAAGTGGAATTGTCAGCCCTATGTCAGTCCATTAGCCACCAGCTACCAAAGTCATCGTAGGTTGATAACTTCTAGTTTGTAATTCAACAGTTTAATATACATATCTCACACATACACACACACACAGAAATCCGTATTATTTCACAGATGCAGTACTGCTGAGGCTGATGCTTTCATGGGTAAAGTGGTATTTGGTTTTGACTCATTTACAATGAAGAAAGAGTTTATCCTGCCTCTTTGTCAAGATAAAACAGGCTGTCTCCTGGAGAGGAGCTTGGATATGGTGAAATTCCAGTGTGCCTGCTGACCCTCCTCTTCCAGCTGCTGGAGGGCATGTGTTAGCATAACATGCTAAACTGTAGTTGTGGGTTATCATCAGTTGAGTGAGTGGCAACCAGGTGATTTGTTTTACCTCATACAGGGTTAAACTTCCTGAGTGCTCTTGCACCTGCACTCATTTAAGGAAGTGGAGACAGAGACAGAAAACAGGAAATGCCACATGCTGTGTATAGCATGGAGAGGTTTTGAGGAGTTATGAGATGAATCCCTCACTGCTGAATACCTTGATATCAACCTGCATTTATAATTACACATCAGGCAGATGAGCAGGTAATGGTGATGGCAGAGCCAGTGATGAATAAGTACTGTTGAATAAGAAAGGCAAACTTGTAGACGCTGTCTTCTAGGAAACCATCACTGCTTGGCAGTTGTATGGCACGAAGATCCCCATCACAGAATATTGAGCAGATCTTCATGCATGCTGGTACAGAATGGTTCACTAGTTGAGAGCTGCAGATGGAGCTGAACATTGTGCAATCATCTCCAAACAGGCAATTAGTCATCTAATTTTTCCTGGCCAGTACCCATAAAGTTAGACTCTCCTACAGTCTAAAATGTATCTCAGCATTAATGTAGTGCCCAGAGCTCTCTTAGACAGAGAATTTCAAAGGATTTATAATTTTCTGAGATCTTCATCTTCACCTCAGTAAAGTGATTCACTCTTCATCCTGATACCTGGTCCCTCATCCTGGGGTTCCTCACCACGGGTACCACCCTCACAGCCTCTTCTTCCCTGTTGAACTCCTTCAGAATGTTATAGGCTTCATTGAGGTCATTGTGCAAAGTACAGACAGACCAGGTATGCTCTCCTCTACCCATCTCTTAGGATAACCCTCTTGCACTAGGAATCCATCTCGGGTCATAGTGTCAGAAAGTCATAGAACACTACAGCCCAGAAACACGCCCATGGCCGACTTCTGCTCCTTTGTCTTATGGTCTATTCAACCTTTCCTTATAACTCATGTCCTCAAGTCCTGGGAAAATCATTGTAAATTTTTGTTTTACTCTTTTAATTTTACTGATACCTTTCCTATGGATAGGTGATCAGAACTGCTTACAATACTCCAAATTAGGCATCTCTGATATCTAATACAATTTCAACATAACATCCCAACTGCTGCACTCAGTACTTTGATTTATGAAGGCCAATATGTCAAAAGCTATCTTTATGACCCCATCTTTACAATCCAAAGTTCTCTTTTTGACCCAGTCTAGTGAACATCTGTTGTGTTGCTTTGAAGGAAAGTTTAGACTTTATAAATAGGAAGAGCAAAACTGAAAGCTGTGTCATGTATTGCTGTTAGAAAGGCTTCCTTCCTTTTGTACATCAGCCATTTCACAATACAGGACAATGATCCATTTCCCTTCATTACTTTTTGTATCTACCCACAGCTTTGGTCTTTCTGCTAAGAGTATGCTAAGTTCTCTCTGATTACCAAGTACAAATTATCTCACATTATTTACTTAATATTCTTTCCTTCTATTTTTCTTATTAAAATGGGTAACTCCATTTTCCATCCATCATTTGAATAGTCACTTGTCTTTTGTTTAACATACAATACCTCTGCAACCTACTTTCTATCTTATTTTCATATCATCATCAAAATTTGATACATTGCACAAGGTCTTTTCAGCTAAGTCATATGTTTTATTAGGCTTTATATCTGTATCCCTTGTCCCTGTCTTTCATTGGCCGCCCTTCTATCTAAGTCATTTAATAAACTTCAATCTCTCAACAGTTACCTTATGTATCTTATCAAATGCCTTTTAGAAATCTTAATACACTTTATCCACCGGCCTCTCATTGTCTATCTTGCAGATTACAGTGTCAAAAAGTTACACTAGATTTGTCAGAGGGTACTTCTCTTTCATAAAAGTCATTCTTGCTCTGCATAACCATGGTATGCTTTTCTACTGTATGTGTTCTGTTAGCATTTCCATAATTGTAGATTTAAGTATTTTCTTGATAATATACATTGTAATAACTGGCCTGTAGTTTCTCTTCTCTTTCTCCCTCCTTTCCTGAAACACAAAATTACAATTATTAGTTTCCAATCTGTTGGAATATTTCCCAAAATATTGAAAAGTCAGAAGGATTATGTCTGCAGACACTTTATTTTGATTGCTCAAATGTAGACCATAAGTTTAGGTGATTTGTAACTCTTTCATTCAATTGCTCAGTGTATTTTTTCTCTGAAGAGATCAATTTTGTTACTTGTTTGCTTTATTTTCATCTCGGTTATTGACCTAGAGTAGTGGTCGCCAACCTGTCGATCGCAGTCGACTGTTCGATCTTTGAGACTTTCCCAGTAGATCCCGAAAAAAATGAAAAATAAATACACAAATACTGTTGAGAGATTGTTTCCAGGTTGCGGGGTTTTAGTTCCGTTCTTTCTGCCCAGTGCGCGTACGTGTAGCTCCCCCGCACTACACAGTGTACTTCAGTGGGCCCCAACCCCAACAAGGAAACGATATGAGTCAGTTGCACCTTTCCTCATTCCCTGTCACGGCCACTGTTGAATTTGAATGCACGCGAGGTCATCAGTTGCTTAAACGCAGTGATACCCTCGCGCCAGGGGTCACTGGTTGGCCTCGCGCGGCTGGACGTAAGTGCTGTTGCTACCAGCCTGGAGCGCGGACAGATGGGCGCCGCCTCTAATCCTGTTTAGCACACCAAATGTTCGTGGGGAACCCAGTGTTAAAATATTTGTAGACAATCTAATTTGGGCTCAGCGTTCCGTAAGTATCAGAGCAGCTACCGCACTGTGATCTACTAAAACAAACTTTTGCAGGCACACAGCTCGTCGCACTCCTCGCTCGGTCGGTCACTCTCTCCGGACTGCGACTGCCGTGGCCCCGCATGGGGACCTCCGGCCCCGACCTTGCCCTCTCACCCGACCCACGACCAGCTCCACCTGGCCAAGGCGGCTGGCAGCAAGTGGGCAGGAGGCTGGAGTTTGGGCCCGAAGGGGAGGCTGTCTAATGAGGCGATGAAGCACTCAAAACTGCTTCGGTACCCTGAGTCCAAGCACACTGCACTTAAAGACAAACCCATTGAGATTTTTCAGTGGAAAAAACATGAGCAGCGCGGGACAGAACCTAAGAGCTGAGAGCCGTGAAAACTAAATTGCAGAATAGACTGGACATAAGGAACCTGCTTCAAGTATCACTGTATTCCCGTTGTGTTTACCACCACATCCCCACCCCCCCGTCGGCCGGTCTGCAAGAATATTGTCAATCTGCGGTGCTAAAAAGGGTGGGTACCCCTGATGTTTATACATTATTTCTACTTCCAGGTTGCAGGGTTTTACTTCTGGTCTTTTCTGCCCCGGTGCGCATGCATGTAACTAATCGACCTGGGGTCGATCTTGCCTTTCACTAAGGCCGAGGTAGGGGACCTTTGTCTTAAAAAGGTTGGTGACCACTAACCTAGAATAAGTTTTTGGTGTCTTTCACTGTAAAGAAGTTGCAAAATATTTGTTTAATTTTGCTTCTGTTTCCGTATTACTTATTACTTTTGTTTACTAAGGAAAAAATGTCTATTTTGATACTTCCTAGTATTCCAGAAGTTCTTACACTCTGTTTTTTTTTGTTGATTCTACATTCAGTTTTCTTCCTGCCTTTTATCATATTTCAATTAGCTTGTTTCCAAAATTTTCATATCTCTTAGCTGAGCTATTATACTTTTCAATTTGATAAGCTTTATCTGTCAATGTAAAATCATACAATACAATGTTTAAAGTTATACATAATTATTGCTACCTCTGTTGCAAAATCAAATATCCATCAATTGTCATTCTGTGTAACAATTCACTTATCAGGCTACTTCTAGCAGCACCAGGCAATGAGGTCACATGGTGCTCTCAGTTTCCAGTTTGACAAGTCTCTGGACATAATGGAGGCTGCAGCAGAACAAAGGACCCTCTGGAAAATCCTGGCAATTCTGGACAATGTTTCTCACCTTCTGCATGCCACCTTAGCACTTTAGTAATAGACTAAGACAACTGTGCTGCCTCAAAGAGGTCATTCTTACCCTCAGCCATTGGGCTTTATAATGAGTCAACTTATAACCAGGGAAGTGATGATCCCTCCTGTTAGACTGTTTGAGGTGACTTATTTTTTATTCTTTCTTACTTCTTTTCTATTATTTGTATTGTAGTGCACTTGTAATGCTACTGTGATACTGTAATTTCTTTTGGGATCAATAAAGTATATCTGTGTATTATCTAAAACTGGTTAACAATTCAGTGTTTAAAATATATAACTGTGAATAGTTCTAAGACAGGAAACAGCATCAATATATGTTGATAAATAGGAAATTTAAATCATGTAGTTAAGTCAACAGTGAGAATACTTTCTTGAAAATAATTCTGTAGCTGCTTGTGTTGCGGTGTCTCCCAGAGCAACAAACATTGCTGGAAACGCTCCTGTGCCTCCACTATATTCGTCCAATACAAAATCGTAAGCAGTTATTGTCAGGCAAAGTGAGACATTAACCAAGGTTGAGTGGGACCAAACTTAAAAGCAAAAGTAATTGTAGACAGTAACTAAAACTAAAGCAGGGAATTTGGAGAACAGTTGGCAGGTTATTCTACATTTATGAAATGAATAAATTTGATTTTTGATGCATCAAATTGCTATGTCTCTGCCAGGATTGGTAAATAATTCCTTGATACTGAAGGTACATGAATCAGCAATGCCCTGTCTGTCACCTTTGATCAACACATTCTTTACATTTGACATCTTGCTGAATCAGAACAGGGCCAGCATCATTCAAACTATGTGTTATTAACAACAATTTGCAGAGAATGAATTTAATGAATAAAAAACCTTCAGCTGTTAAACGTTGCGGAACAGACAACCACAAACATACATGTGATGTGAGTGCTGGAGTCCAGCCTGCCTAGTGAAGAAATGTTCATTCAAGTGGAACAAATGCAAATGAAAGTTATTCACCAAGCAGAAACTGTTCCTTTAAATCTTTTCACTGTGTTGCTATGGATCAAGATTTTCCTAATCGGAGTCCTTGATCAGTGAAAATATTAGTGAATGATTATTTGTCATCTATAGTTATGTGAAAATAAGTCATTTCACTGGAATGGTAGACATCATACATTCAGTGGCCACTTTATTAGGTACACTTTTACACCTGCTTGTTAATGCAGAGATCTAATCACCCAATCATGAGGTAGCAACTCAATGCATAAAAACATGCAGACGTGGTCAAGAGGATCAGTTGTTGGCCAGAGCAAACATCAGAATGGGGAACAAAATGGACTTTGCCCGTAGAATGATTGTTGGTGCCACATGGGATGGTTTGAGTATCTCAGAAACTGCTGAACTCTTGGAATTTTCACACACAACAGTCTCCAAGGTTTACAGAAAATCACACCCAAAAAAAAATGAGTGACAGATTACGTGGGTGAAGACGACTTGTTAATAAGAGAAGTCGGAAGAGAATGGAGAGAATGCTTCAAGCTGGCATACTGTGAGGAGGTAGACAGGCTTGTCAAATGGTGTGAGAACAACAATCTGAGTTTCAACATGAACAAAACAAAAGAGGTGATTGTGAACTTCAGAAAGGCACTGGTCGACCACTCACTATTGCACGTCAATGGGTCTGCCATGGAGAGAGCAAAGAGCACAAAATTCCTTGGTGAGCACGTAATAGATGATCTAACCTGGGCCCTCAACACTTCTCACTAATCAAGAAGGCACAACAGTGTTTATACTTTCTGAGAAGCTTGAGGCATGCAAGGCTCCCCACCACTATTCTAACAACTTTCTGCAGGAGCATCTTTCTGTCTGGAGTAGTACAAAACTGCAATGCGTCGGACAGCAGAGCCAACAGAGGATTGTAAAAACTGCCAAGAGAATCACTGGGATCATCCTTCCCACTATTTATGACATTTACCAGAAGCATTACAGACGAAGGGCCCAAACCATCATTGATGATCCTTACTACCCATTCCACAATACCTTTGACCCACTACTGTCTCTAAACAGGACACATTTGCTCATATTTCCCATAGCCAGGCAAACCTTTTCTAACTATGTACATTTTCAAATGTTTTGATTCCCTTTTCCCTGCGAAAACATATTGTGTGTATTCACTTTATCTATACCAGAATCTTACACACCTCTTTAGGGTTATGACTTTTGTCAACAGCATTACTAGCAATGACAGAGTGGTGAAGCAGTGGGAGACTTGTTCAATCCTGGCCTCTGGTGCAGTGCAGAGTTTGCACACTCTTCTGACCATATAGATGCTTTCAAGTGCTCTGGTCTCCTCCATATGTTGGAACTTCCAATCCATGAACACTGTAGCTAGTGCCCAGATCTCCTGGAAATCCAGTCTGGATGCTGAACATCATAACAATAACAAATGCTAGAAATCTGAAGCGAAAACAGTAAAAGCAGGAATGACTCAAAGAGTCAGGCAGCATCTATGGAGTGAGAAGTTAATTAAATTAGTAAAATGTTAAATCTCAACATTGTGAGACATGTGTCTGGGAACAATTTCCCAGCTGGGATTAGTTTTAGTGGGAAAAAGGGACTAAATGGAAATAGGCACCTTGTATCCAGAATAATGTTTAATGGCTCAAACAGGAATAACTGAACAAAGGACAGTAAGTTTTTGCTTCAAGATATTTGGTAGGCTGTCATGTTTGTGTTCCACTTTTTAAAAAAATAATTTTTAAAAATCAATGATGTTGAATCCACTTTTTAAAACAGTCAGTCAGTCTCCAGAGACTGGGAAATATATATCCAAACAGAACTGCAAGCAGTTCTGTGCACAATCTGTGCCAGCACGAACCTTCCATAACCACAATCAGCAGGCGTTTGTGCGCTGATTGAGGAAGTCCTGTATCACTGGCTACAGAGGAGGAGTTCCACTTTCAAGGTTGCAGATTCATTGGGTTGAAAAAGACAAAAATATATCTCAATTTGCTTCTGAGAAAGTGTAAGTTAACCAGCTATTCTTTGGCAAAATATATCACTTTTTAATCTTTGCTGAGCTTTTATGCAGCGGGGTCAATGCTCATCACTACCTTCTTAAGAGCCCCTTCTCCTCCTGGACAAAGAAAAAGCAAGGGTAGGTGCTACGCTCAGTTAACTGGCCACAGAGCAAACAGAGCCCTTCAAACTTTTCCAGTTCCCATAAATTGCCCCTGAAGTGAAAGTCTACTACTCTCCTCATCAAAGCTGCTTAACCTGCTTAACATGATTTTATAAGCAATCCAGAAACTCCAGCTAAATAATCCAGAGTTCAAAACCCACCATGATAGTTATGAAATTTAAATTGATAATAATATGTAACTTGTACAACAACCAGTCAGTTGCCAGAAAACCAGGTATGATTGTGGAGGGTGAAGAGACGTTTTCGAACAAGGTCGGGGGCGACATCGGATGTACAACAACTCTGGCAGGGTTTGTAAGACATTACTGTTTATAAAGCAAAACATAATAGCATGAAGGGCAACAATGCTTCACTACCAGATGAACTCAATGCCTTCCATCCCCGCTTTGAAAGGGAGAATACAAACTACAGCTGTACAGTGACCCTGTGACCTCTGTCTCAGAGGTCGATGTTAAGCTGCCTTTAATGAAGGTGAACCCCTGCAAGGTGGAAGGCCCCAACGGAGTACCTGGTAAGGCTCTAGAAAGTTGCGCCAAGCAACTGGCGAGAGTATTCAAGGACATTTTCAATCTCTCACTGCAACAGGCGGACGTTCTCACACTTCAAAAAGGCAGGAATTATACCAGTGCCTAAGAAGAATAATGTGAGCTGCCTTAATGACTATCGTCCTGTAGCACTCACATCTACAGTGGTAGAACATAAGACATAGAATAGTACAGCACATTACAGGCCCTTCAGCCCACAATGTTCTGCCGACCCTCAAACCCTGCCTCCCATATATCCCCCCAACCTTAAATTCCTCCATATACCTGTCTAGTAGTCTCTTAAACTTCACTAGTGTGTCTGCCTCCACCACTGACTCAGGCAGTGCATTCCATGCACCAACCACTCTCTGAGTGAAAAACCTTCCTCTAATATCCCCCTTGAACTTCCCTCCCCTTATCTTAAAGTCATGTCCTCTTGTACTGAGCAGTGGTGCCCTGGGGAAGAGGCGCTGGCTATCCACTCTGTCTATTCCTCTTAATACCTTGTACACCCCTATCATGTCTCCTCACATCCTCCTTCTCTCCAAAGAATAAAGCCCTAGCTCCCTTCATCTCTGATCAAAATCCATATTCTCTAAACCAGGCAGCATCCTGGTAAATCTCCTCTGTACCCTTTCCAGTGCTTCCACATCCTTCCTATAGTGAGGCAACCAGAACTGGACACAGTACTCCAAGTGTGGCCTAACTACAGTTTTATAGAACGGCATCATTACATCACATATTTTAACTTATGAAAGCTAACACCCCACAAGCTTTCTTAACCACCCTATCTACCTGTAAGGCAACTTTCAGGGATCCGTGGACATGTACCCCCAGATCTCTTTGCTCCTCCGCACTACCAAGTATTCTGCCATTTACGTTGTACTCTGCCTTGGAGTTTGTCCTTCCAAAGAGTAACACCTCACACTTCTCTGGGTTGAACTCCATCTGCCACTTCTCAGCCCACTTCAGCATCCTATCAATGTCTCTTTGCAATCTTTGACAATCCTCTACACTATCTACAACACCACCAAACTTTGTGTCATCTGCAAACTTGCCAACCCACCCTTCTACCCCCACATCCAGGTCGTTAATAAAAATTAGAAAAAGTAGAGGTCCCAGAACAGATCCTTGTGGGACACCACTAGTCACAACCCTCCAATCTGAATGTACTCCCTCCACCACAACCCTCTGCCTTCTGCAGGCAAGCCAATTCTGAATCCACCTGGACAAACTTCCCTGGATCCCATGCCTTCTGACTTTCTGAATAAGCCTACTGTGTGGAACCTTGTCAAATGCCTTACTAAAATCCATGTAGATCACATCCACTTCACTACCCTCATCTATGATGAAATGCTTTGAGAGGTTGGTCATGACTAGACTGAACTCCTGCCTCAGCGAGGACCTGGACCCATTGCAATTTGCCATGGGTCAATAGGTCAATTGTCAATGGCAGAATAGGTCAATTGACCTATATTGACCACCACAATAGGTCAATGGCAGACGCAATATCAATGGCTCTTCACATGACCTAAGACCACCTGGACAATACAAGCACCTATGTCAGGATGCTGTTCATCAACTATAGCTCAGAATTTAACATGGTCATTCCCACAATCCTCCCACAATGTTACAGGCAAAAGCAGCAATACAGAAGATACAGGTGAGTTATAGAACCTGGGACTCTATACTTCCCCCTACAATTGGATCCTCGACTTCCTAACCAGAAGACCACAATCTGTGTGGATTGGTGATAATATCTCTTCCACGCCGACAATCAACACTGGCAACACGCACAAAATGCTCGTGGAATGCAGCAGGCCTGGCAGCATGTATAGGAAGAGGTACTGTCAGTGCTTCTTCCTATAGATGCTGCCTGGCCTGCTGTGTTCCACCAGCATTTTGTGTGTGTTGCTTGAATTTCCAGCATCTGCAGATTTTCTCGTGTTTGCTTTTTAAAATCAACACTCAGGGGTGTGTGCTTAGCCCACTGCTCTACTTTCTCTATACCTATGACTGTGTGGCTAGGTATAGCTCAAATACCATCTATGAATTTGCTGATGATACAACCATTGTTGGTAGAATCTCAGATGGAGATGAGACGGCTTACAGTAGCAAGATATGCCAACTGGCAGAGCAGTGTCACAGCAACAACCTGGCACTAACGTCAGTAAGATGAAAGAGCCGATTGTTGACCTCAGTAAGACGAAGGAACACATACCAATCCTCACAGAGGGATCAGAAGTGGAGAGAGTGAGCAGTTTCAAGTTCCTAGGTGTCAAGATCTCTGAGGATCTAACCTGGTCCCAACATATCGATGCAGCAATAAAGAAGGCAAGACAGTGTCTATACTTCATTAGGAGTTTGAAAAGATTTGGCATGTCAACAAAAACACTCAAACAATTCTAGAGATGTACCGTGGAGAGCATTTTGACAGGCTGCATCACTGTCTGATATGGAGGTGGGGGGCTGCTTCTGCACAAGACTGAAAGAAGCTGCAGAGGGTCGTAAATTTAGTCTGCTCCATATTGGATACTAGCCTACAAATTTCTACAATAGCCCAGGACAGCTTCAAGGAGCAGTGTCTGGAAAGGCAGTGTCCATTACTAAGGACCCCCAGGGCATGCCCTTTTCTCTCTGTTACTATCAGGGAGGAGGTCCAGAAGCCTGAAGGTACACACTCAGCGATTCAAAAACAGCTTCTTCCCCTCTGCCATCCGATTCCTAAATGGACACTACTTGGACACTACTTCACTTTTTAAATATATATTATTTCTGTTATTGCACGATTTTTAATCTATTCAATATACATAACTGTGATTGTTTGATTGATTCTTCTTTTTCTTCTGAACTGCTGCTAAGTTAATGAATTTCACAACACGTATCGATGATAATAAACCTGATTCTAATTCCGATTCAGAATTTCCAGTATCTGTGGAATATCTTGTGTTTTTGAATTCAGAAAATGTCACATTTCTTACAACATTAAGCACACATGCAGTGCGGAAAAGAAACAATGGTCAGATGTGTGATGAATATTTGCTTTCTGAACCAATAGGTTTCCTGGGTTTTTTTGCAAAGCTTGCTTTCTAAGCACAGTAGCTGCCACTTGTTAGCTCAAACAGATATCAGTAAGCTTCCAGCGATAGGTTTTGTTTAGCTTCAGGTCATAAATGGAAGACTGTCTTCAGTTCTTAAAATGTAATTGGAAAGCAGTAATCAGTTTGAAGTTCAAAAACACAGCTTTATAAATCAGCTCTGTCGAAAAGCAGACTGCTACCCCGTAAGCTCTGGTTTATTACTGTTCAAGGGGTGCAGTATATGACCGTGAGTTATTCAATTTGACTTGTTTCAAAACAGACTGCTGGCTATGTCGTTTAGTTCAAGGAAACTTGCAGACCAGCTAGATAATATAGCTTAGCATATCAATAACTGAGCTATGTTAGGGATTTTATATGCTCAAGGAAGTGAGCTTTGAACTGTGACTTCAAAAAGTTTTTAAACCTTTTGTGTAAAAAAGGGTATCTGAGAGATATCATATGTGTGTGATGTCACTCGAGTGACAGAAGAATTGTATAAATATAGAGAACAGTTCAGGTTTATTCGGAATGTGGTAAGGAACATTAATAAACATTAAAGAAACATGGGGTGAACTACAATCCATTCCTCTGGCTTTAGTTTCTGCAATGGACAATTTGATTTCTGCATCATTGGAATGTATTTTTAGTTTATAAGAGTTGTACCTGTGTTTTAGAAATCTGTTGTGTTTTCGAAATGATTTGTATTTTAGAAATGGTTTGTAATTTGAAAGTGTTTCAGATAGATATCCTCTGTGTATTTTAAATGTGTTTTAAGTATGTTGTTTGGATTAAAATATGTAACACACAAAATAAATGTACTATGTCTTAAGCTACTTTGTTAGGTGGATGTATCTTCTCCTTGATAGAGAGAGGGAGCCCACCACTCAAATAGTGGGCATTGGCAGCTATGGAGAATAAAGAGGGACATGAACTCGTTTTTGAAGATTCACTAGTTACAGTATGATCTCCCTTTTATGAGAAGATTTATGGCTATTTATGTCAGATAGGGCTTAAGGTCTTTGTTTGAGATCAGAACTTTGTGGTCAGTAAACCCAATACTATTGAAAAAGGTTGATTGTTTTTCCTTTCATATCCCTCCTGCCTTTTTTGTTCAGCAGCAAGTGATGGCTTTGGGCTTTGCTGGTCAACTTCATGCAGAGGTTCAGGAGTCCTATCATATTAGAGTGTCTTGGCCACATTTGCTGCAGATGAAGGCAGCATGTAGGGAAGCTGAGAATTTGAGGCACGCTGTTACCTTTATACTCTCGTCTCATTCAGCTGAGCCTTCCATCTGCCCTCACTTCATCTCATGTTCTGCTGGGCATGAGATTTGAATCTGGATTGCTCTGGACCTTGCAATCTAAATGATTTCACATTCAATCAGTCTTTATTTCTCAAGAGTGTCTACTTATGCTGGACAGTAATTGTGCTACATTAAAATTCACATTTCACCAGTCTCTTAAATTCTCTCCTTGCATTGATAAGTGTCTTGTTGCATTTATTTCTGAGCAACCTCACTGAATGCTTCAGAGATTTTTCAGAACCCTCTCATTTTCCCTGCTGCTCCCTTTCTCAATTCAACCAGGGTGACTATCACACATATCATTCTCAAGCCAGCTATGTATTAGTGTATCCCAGCTCTTTTTATTCTATTAGAATTAACTTGGTTGCATTTCTCCAACTGTCCATAGACTGTGTGTGTTACTATTTGAGTGGCAGAGATTGGAATTGTCCAAGAAAAGATGTGTATCAACGTGCCAGCCCACAGTTACTTCAGACCCTCTTTGCCACTTGCTATCTTGCCTTGTGATATTGGAGGCACTAGATATTGAGGTCTTGATGTGTCTAATACATTTTTTCCATCAGAAAAGTAAATATCAAAACTTAAGTTTAGATTAGTAACATTTCAAGGTGGTCATTCTTTGAAGTCTATTGACCATTCCTTGCTCAAGGCATTATTTTTCTTTTGCATTTCAGTAGTGTATCATCTGCACACAAGTGTTAAGAAGATGGAATTGACTCTAAATATCACACAAACTTTGAAAATTGCCCAAGAAATTTGCCTCAATCTTACCTCTGCCCCATTAGAGCAAGAAAGCAAGCCATGAGTTAACCAGTGGGACACTGGAGGAATTAGCAGGTCAGGCAACATCCATGGAAGTGAATAAGCAGTCAATGTTTCAGGCTGAGATCCTTCTTCAGTACCAGTGGGTCCATCTTTTCCAATCACAGTGCAAACTGGTGTCATCATTCCAAAAACTCCCACATTTTTTGTCACTGTGATTATTTATCTTGCCCTGATCAAGCTTCCCACAGGATTGGAGATAAACTGTAGGAATACAGTCGGCCCTCATTATCTGGGGGGGATTGGTTCTGAGATCCCCCCGTGGATACCAAAAAACACAGATGCTCAAGTCTCTTATTTAACCTGTCGCAATACGGTGGTCTTTAGGACTCAGCGCAGCTCTAAATCTGCAGGGTTTCTGTTCACGAAAATAATCATGATCACGATTGAAAATAAAGTGGAAGTAATAAAGTGATCGGAAAGAGGTGAAATGCCATTGGTCATTGGAAAAGTGTTAGACTACAGTTGATCAATGATTGGAACAATCTTAATAGAGAATTTGAAAGGCTCGGCCTGATGAAAGCTACAATTATTACTAAGCCACACAGTGGTTTAATTATTGAAATATGTATGTTTCTTAAGTGTTTTATATGCATGGAAAGGTAAAATATACACTATATACTAAGATAAACGTTTTACTAACTGAGGCTACATAATACCAGATGTACCTGTCCCGACTTCAAATGCAACTTAAAGACGGACTCAGGAACGGAATGTGTTCATAACCAGGGGACTGCCTGTACTTTTAAATCATCGCTAGATTACTTATAATACCTAATACTATGTAAATAGTTGTTATACTGTATTGTTTAGGGAAAAATAACAAGAAAAAATAGTCTGTACATGCTCAAACAATGAGTGCTGGAAAGAGAACCCAGTTTTTCCTGATCCGTGGTTGGCTAAATCCGCAGTGCGGAACCCGCGGATAAGGAGGGCCGACTGTAATGGGAAATGAAAACAGAATATGCTGGAAAAGAATTGTCCAGTTGGGCAACTTCTGTGGAAGCAGAAACAGTTTACAGTTCACCAGAAATGGAAGAAATAGGAACATCTTCAAGCCATGTTAATTCCACCGTACTCCAACTTCTGTGCATGAATTCAGAGGCTGAGCTCCAAATCATTGTTTACTTATTCACTGATGCGAAAAAGAGAAATGTTTTCATGCTCAACATCTGCGAAAGCAAGATCCCACTGTCAACTTTACTCCACTGTATGATGCTGACCCTGTCAATGAATGAGCAGAATGAAGCCTTAGAAACTGTTAATCACCTCCCATACTTGGTGAGCTCAGCAAAGATGGACATTGGTGATACAGTTCATTACCACTGTCACTGCAAAGCCATAGCCTTTAGCTGCCTGAGCAAAGGAGTGCATGGAAACGCAAACCCAGCACAAAGGAGATGGTCTTTGGGGTGATAGTGATATCTGACTTTGAAGGCAAAGACCACCTGTAGTCAGTACTTCAAGATATTGAAAGGAAAGCATCAGAATGTGAACCAATAACATCCTTTTCTCAGGCCAACACTCCCAACACAGGCCTTAAGTACACTCCAGTAAATACCTCAATCCAAACTGCTGAGTGTCTATTTCCCTTGATGGCTGTTGCCTGGTCTGTTGAGTTCCTCCAGCACTTTGTTTGTTGTATGCCATTCATGTGTCACTCTCCAGGAATTTCACTGTATTTCAAGTGCTACCACCAGAACAGATCTCTGAGAGAAAAAGATCCAGGGATGTTCTCATAACTCCCTTGAGAGAGAATAATGAGCCCAAACTCTGTAGATATCCCTAACCCATGAATGCTCACAATAAAAATAAAATTTCAAGTTGCTGATGAATTGAGAATCTCAATTCATTAGAGTGTATAAACAATGGAAGGAGGGTAGCAGCTCCCAAATCTATCCATCCAGCTGTCAGGCATCTCCTAACCCAGGGGTTGGCAACCTTTACCACTGAAAGAGCCATTTGGACCCGTTTCCCACAGAAAAGAAAACACTGGGAGCCACAAAACCCGCTTGACATTTAAAATGAAATAACACTGTATACAACGTTTTGTTTTGCCTTTATGCTATGTATAAACAAACTATAATGTGTTGCATTTATGAAATCGATGAACTCCTGCAGAGAAAATGAAATTACATTTCTGCATGCAACAAAAACATTTTGAACTCCGAAAAAAAAGATGTTGGGTTGAAGGTTACTTTTAAGTAAAATACTCAATGTCTATTTGAGTCCTTCTTGTATTTATGAAAAACGCCGAACTTAAATTGTCCGCCAGCAGCAAACCAAAAATAACGTCAGCCAGCTGTCATCCTGAAAAATAAAAGGACTATTTCACAGAACAATGAAAAATATGAATATACGTAAAATAATAGGCAATTGAAATATTTATCATACTTGGTTAATGGGATTTCTGCTCCTGGACCTCAGCGCACAGTGTCTGCACATCAGGGCTGTATGACGTCACCTTCATCTTTACTCAGGATCACAAGCTGTCATCTGTGAGGCGTGCGCGGTTTGTTTTTAATAAAGTTCATGTTGGAGAACACCTGCTCACATACATATGTGGATCCAAAGATCGACAGGACTCCAAGCGCATACTTTTTAATGTTTACATAAATGTCGGGGATAGCATTCCATGTTTCGAACACAAGTTTGTCCGGTTTGGGGAGGTTTTCAATATCACTCCATTTGTGATTCGGAGCAAGAACGGCCTTCTGACGGGCAACATCTTCAAGGTCTGCTGTCAAGCATCTAAACTTGGACACCCATATGTCTTTGTCGGCTATGTCGGCCAGTTCCATCTCAAGATCAGGTTGACTCACACCTGCCAATGCAGTCATATTCAGTAGGGATGGATCGATGCTTAGGGGAGTGACTGGGAAGGATAATGTGTTTTTTTTACCTCTCTGAACTCACAGAAGCGTTTCCCAAACGATGTTTGCATTGCGATGATAGCAGAATGTAAATACTCTGAATATCATGCCGTGAGCTTGTTTGAACTCTCTCAAATTGGGGAATTGAGACAATGTGCCTTTCTGTAAATCTCTGGCAAGCAATGTCAACTTGCGCTCGAATGCCAAAACATCCTCCAACATGTGCAGGGCTGTGCATCCTTTCCCCTGAAGAGCTGTGTTCAGAGTGTTCAGGTGCGCTGTCATGTCTACCATGAAGTGTAGCTTTTCCAGCCACTCTGGCTGTTCCAGCTCAGGAAAGGTGAGCCCTTTGCTGCCCAGGAAAGTTGTCACTCCTTCCAGACACGCGACAAAGCATTTCAGCACCTACCCTCTGGACAGCCACCGGACTTTGTTGTGCAGCTGGAGATCAGAATATGTGCTTTCCAGTTCGTCCAGTAACAAACGGAATTGACGGTGATTTAAACTTTTTGCCATTATTTTATTGACAATCTGAATGGCAACATCCATTACTTCTGTGCATTCCATAGGAATTGTTTGAGCGTACAGTGCCTCTTGGTGCAAGATGCAGTAAAAAGTCAGCAGCTTTCTGTCCAGCGACTTCTGCAGTAAAGCCACAAATCCCTTGTGTGCTCCTGTCATACTTGGTGCCCCATCAGTAGCTACTGACACCAGGTGGGTGGTCTTTATTCCTTTGGCTCTTAAACAATTCAAGACAGCCTCACATATGTCCTCCCCACGTGTTTGGCCTTTTAGAGATATCAACTCTATCATTTCTTCCTGTGGCCCGGCAGAGTTTACATACCGGCAGAACAGCGCTATTTGTTCAATATCACCTTTGTCTTTAGACTCGTCACAGGCAATCAAGTAGGCCACAGCTGAACTGATGTCTTTAATTTGCTGTCTTGTGATGTCTTCTGCCATTTTTATGGCTCTGTCATTGACAGACTTTGCAGAGAGGGGCATATCCCTGATTTTCTGCACAATTTCACTCCTGTTTTCAAAGTCAGTGAATAGATGTTCTGAAATCTTAATGAAAGATTCTTTTATATATTCACCATCTGTAAACTGCTTCCCGTGCCTGA
This sequence comes from Hypanus sabinus, assembly GCF_030144855.1. NCBI lineage: Eukaryota > Metazoa > Chordata > Chondrichthyes > Myliobatiformes > Dasyatidae > Hypanus > Hypanus sabinus. The sequence goes on from NC_082728.1 coordinate 47,701,528, forward strand.
CTATTTCCTGAGCGGCAACAAAACTAGCATATGTAGTTGATTTTCCAGACTTCATCCACTTCTTGAAATGATTTTTGCTCCGATCAAACTTCCACATCAGTTCCGAAATGGCTTTTTTTCTCTCATCTCCATCCAGATATTTTTGAGCAAAGGCTGCATGTTTATTCTGGAAATGTCTTGCGACATTTGACTTTTTGTTGTTTGCTAGTTTCTCATTACATATTAAGCATACCAGTAAACCAGTCTCATCAGCAGTGAAAGCAAATGAATCTGCCCATGTATCATTAAACATTCTGTTTTCTTCAGTCACTTTTCTTTTTTTAGAATTCTCCATAGTTAGCCTACCTTGGATCAAAAAATTAAAGAAATCACGCACTGGTGGGTGTCAGGCAATGGCAGTGGTGACGTATATTAATAGCGACAAAAAAACACGTTTTATTTAGATTGTACAAGATCACCATAATCTTCAAATTTAGAATTACATTTCAAAAACTAACGAACTAACATAAAATACATTTTAATTAAATACTCATCATTTATTTTCCAAAGCCACAGGGAGCCGCAGCACAGAGATGAAAGAGTCGCATGCGGCTCCGGAGCCACGAGTTGCCAACCCCTGTCCTAACCCTTGTGCTAAGAAGCCTGTGTTAATGTTTCAGGTGAAAGGTGGAAATTCTCAGCAGGTCAGGCAGCATCTGTGGGGAGAAAAGTAAGTACTTCAAGTTGAAGATCCCATCTGGCTGTGTGTTTCTAGCATTTTGTTTGTATTTTAAAATACTAGTAGCTTCACTTTTTATCTGGTTTTAAATCATTGTATCTAGCTGACTTCAGAAGTAATTATGAGCCCTTTTATGAAATAAGCACAGCAAATACTGGAAATAGAATCATATGCACAGAAACGGACACTCTAATCTGAGTTCTGTCACAAGGACAGATTACCACTTAGTACAAAGGATAAGTTTCAAGGATGTTCCCTAAATATTTTTCAAAAAATGCAATGTGGACTTCGACACTGAATATATTGAGTTTATTCTCTAAGAGCATAGTTATGCCCATCGAGTCTTAGCCAAAGTTCAAGTGTCCATCTGCACTGGGCCCTTTTCTATACTTTGCATGAAATGTTGGAAGTTGGGATTAACTTAGAACCTTCAGATATGTCTTCTCCCATTTCAGTATTTCTAAAGGACTGGTCCCTCTGTGAGTTCATTGTCTGCATTTCCATTTCCATCACTTCCCTTCTCATGTATGCTTTCAGTGCACTGCAGGATGTCTGCCCTTTTACTTCTTCTATCCAGAGACCCAAACAGGCTTTCAAGACAAAACAGTGATTCACTTGCAGTTCTTCCAAACTAGTGTATTCTATTTGATGTACACAGTGTAGTTTCCTCGGCATAGAAGTCAAATGTGCTTGCATTCACTCCATAAGTATAATCCTGAGTCTCCATCTTTATCTCACACTGACTTCTTTGTCTTTGATGCCTTCCACTTCTCCAACAAAGTTCAATATACGCACAAGGAACTGTGCCTCATCTTCCATGACTCCAAATTCAACTTCAGACAATCTGTCTTTCTTGCTAATCCAGTTTAATCATTCTCCATAGATACTCTCTGACTTGAGGTGTCTTTCCAACATGCTCTTTTATTTCAGACTTCTCATAGTCTAAGCAGCGTCTTTTCCTCTCTCTCTGTACTCATTTATCTTCTACTATTTAAACTCCTCGCAGGCAGATGAGCTATGATTAGCAGCCTTCTTCACCCTGTCTCAAAATGTCATTCAGTACCTCTAGCTCGCCACCTTATCTCAGAAGCTCTCTTCACTCTTCACTTTGCAGCATAAAAGCAGATTTATTTTCTCACTTTTCCCAGTTCTGATATCATTGATTCTGAAATTTTAACACTTTCTATTCCACTACAGATGCCATTTCACCTGCAGAAAATTTCCAGTATTTTCTGTTTTTATTTCAGAATTCCAGCATGTGCAGCTTTTATTGTTTGCTTTTTAAGGCACTTTCATGAATTTTTTCTCAACTCAACATGCAGATTGTCTGAATGTTGATGAAGTATGTTCCTAGCAATATTGAATAAGCAGAAATAAAATGAACATCATAATTCAGCTGTACTGGCAGAACAAACGTTGACATCTCATAAACACTAGCGATTCTGCAGATGCTGAAGATCTTGAGCAACGTGTAAAATGAGATGGTTGTGGCACGGCAGCAGCGGCCTTTCAGACCTGGTGTCACTTTAATTTAATTTTCTATTTTAAGTTTGATACACAATTTTCGATTTGGGCACATGGATAACAGAGCGGCTATCTACCATCGCCAGATACTACTACAATACAGTGATCGCCCAAAAACAAACCTCCACAAAGATCTGCTGGCTGAATTACGCAATGTTGGCTTGCTGAGGGGAACAGGCCTACATTCCTTGGACTTGCCTGATGCTGGGAGCCGGAGATGGAGATGTCAAAAGCGATGTGGGAGGAAGCAGAAGTGAAGCAAACGGTCAGGGGTCCGTGCCAGGCTCAAAGTGAATCCTAGCCGGCCGGCTCTCCCGTCCGTTCTGCTCTCCAATGTCCACTCCCTGGACAATAAAATGGACTACATCCGACTCCAACGTAATACTCGGCGGGAGTACAGTTTGCTCCGCATACGGCTTCACAGAGACATGGCTCACTGATGGGATTTCGGACACTGTCATCCAGCTAGACGGGCTAACTTTGTTTCGTTCGGACAGAGATGCCAGTAAGATTCCAGTAAGTCTCCAGTAAGACTCGCGGTGGTGGTGTAAGTGTTTACATCGACACGGAATGGTGTAAGAAATCTGTGCTGGTTTCCAGACACTGCTCATCGTTAGTGGAATTTGTAGCAGTTCGGTGCAGACCATTTTATTTGCCACAGGAATTAACCTCTGTCTTTATATTCGGTGTCTACATTCCCCCAGCGCTAATGTGGAGGTGCTCTGTGAACTGTACGGGCCTATTAGCAAACTGCAGAATGCACACCCTGATGGTCTGTTTATTGTCGCCGGTGATTTTAACCACGCAAATCTTAAGTCAATGCTCCCCAAATTCAATTCAGTATGTGGACTTTGTAATGAGGGGGGAGAACGCATTGGACCTGGTTTACACAAACATCCCCGATGTGTACCGAGCAGAGCCCCGCCCCCACCTCGGATACTCAGACCACATCTCTGTTATGCTAATCCCAGCATACAGACCGCTCGTCAGGCACTCCAGACCGGTTCAGAAGCAGGTGAAAACCTGGCCAGCAGGAGCCATCTCTGCTCTTCAAGACTGCTTTGTGCACACTGACTGGCACATGTTCAGGGAGGCTGCAACCGATGGCGACTCTACCAACTTAGAGGAGTACACAGCATCAGTGACCAGCTACATCAGCAAGTGCATTGATGATGTTACTCTGTCCAAGACCATCACTATACGTGCCAACCAGAAGCCATGGATGACCGCAAAGGTGCGTGCGCTGCTGAGGCCCCGCGACTGCACCTTCAGAGCAGGCGACAAGGCAGCTCCAACAACAGCAAGGGCCAAACTGCCCTGAGCCATCAGAGGGCAAAGCATGGACGTGCCCAGCGAATCCACAGTCACCTCCAGGACAGTGGCAACACACGGCACATGGGGAAGGGCATCCAGGACAACAATTACAGGACAACATCACCTGACTGTGCAGGTGATGGCTCCCTCCCAAATGCGCTGAATAGCTTCTACGCCCAGTTTGAGGTGGAAAATGACGTGGCGGCGAGGAAGTCCACCCCTCCTGCGAATGACCAGGTGCTGTGTCTCTCCGTGGCCAACTTGAGAAGAACCCTGTGCAGGGTCAACCCACGGAAGGCAGCTGGACCAAACAACATTCCTGGTAGAGTGCTCAGAGGATGTGCAGACCAGCTAGCAGATGTTCTCACTGACATCTTCAACATCTCCCTGAGCAGCGCCACCGTTCCAACGTGCTTCAAGGCCGCCACCATTGTCCCCATGCCGAAGAAGTCTTCAGAGTCCTGCCTAAATGACTATTGTCCCATTGCACTTACATCCATCATCATGAAGTGTTTCGAGAGGCTCATCATGAGGCATATCAAGACCCTGCTGCCCCCTCACTGGACCCCCTGCAGTTTGTGTACCATCCCAACTGCTCAACAGATGATGCTATTGCCACCACCCTCCACTTGGCCCTAACTCACCTGGACAAAAAAGACACATACGTTTGGATGCTGTTCATAGACTTCAGTTCAGCATTCAACACAATCATCCCTCAGAAACTTATTGGAAACTTATTGGCCTATTGGGCCTGAACACCTCCCTCTGCAACTGGATCCTAGACTTCCTGACCGGGAGACCTCAGTCAGTCCGGATCGGGAGCAGCATCTCCAACACCATCATACTGAGCACGGGGACTCCCCAGGGCTGTGTGCTCAGTCCACTGCTGTTCACTCTGCTGACCCACGACTGTGCTGCAACACACAGCTCGAACCACATCATCAAGTTCGCCGATGACACGACCGTGGTGGGTCTCATCAGCAAGAACGACAAGTCAACATACAGAAAGGAGGTGCAGCGGCTAACGGACTGGTGCAGAGCCAACAACCTGTCTCTGAATGTGAACAAAACAAAAGAGATGGTTGTTGACTTCAGGAGGACACGGAGCGACCACTCCCCACTGAACATCGACGGCTCCTTGGTAGAGATCGTAAAGAGCACCAAATTTCTTGGTGTTCACCTGACGGAGAATTTCACCAGGTCCCTCAACACCAGCTCCATAGCAAAGAAAGCCCCGCAACATCTCTACTTTCTGCGAAGGCTGAGGAAAGTCCATCTCCCACCACCCATCCTCATCACATTCTACAGGGGTTGTATTGAGAGCATCCTGAGCAGATGCATATCTGCCTGGTTCGGAAATTGCACCATGTCGGATCGCAAGACCCTGCAGCGGATAGTGAGGTCAGCTGAGAAGATCATTGGGGTCTCTCTTCCCGCCATCACGGACATTTATGCTACACGCTGCATCCTCAAAGGAAACAGCATTATGAAGGACCCCATGCACCCCCATACAATCTCTTCTCCCTCTTGCTGTCTGGGAAAAGGCTCCAAAGCATTCCGGCTCTCACGACCAGACTATGTAACAGTTTCTTCCCCCAAGCTAGCAGACTCCTCAATACCCAAAGCCTGGACTGACACCTTGCCCTACTGTCCTGTTTATTATTTATTGTAATGCCTGCACTGTCTTTGTGCACTTTATGCAGTCCAGTGTAGGTCTGTGGTCTAGTGTAGCTTTCTCTGTGTTGTTTTTTTTTATTACTAGTTTATTACTAGTCTAGTTTTTTGTACTGTGTCACATAACACCATGGTCCTGAAAAAATCTCATTTTTACTATGCACTGTACCAGCAGTTATGGTTGAAATGACAATAAAAGTTGACTTGACTTGACTTAACTTGAAATGTTGGATGAATTCAGCAAGTCAGGCAGCATCTATAGAGGGGAATAAATAGTTAATGTTTCAGGCCAAGGCCCTTCATGATTCACAGTTTCTGTGTGCTGTGGTAGTTAAGGCTGATTTATTCTTCTGTATAGGCTGTATGCCGTGGCCTACGCCATTGTGAGCATTGATACTTGTGCGTTGGTGTGTGTGTCGCTCTGCAATTCACCTCCACTGTGGAGTTTCTATGCCACTGTGTTCAGTTTCTTCGTGTTGAGTTTCTTTGTGTACTTCGAACAATGGTGACTGAAACTGAGCGCATCATGTTGGATTTGGAGCTAACATTGAACAAGAGTTACCTTTATTGAAATCAGTGCAACATAGAAAGGAGAGACGACATCGGAGGAGATGGTGTGTATGACCACTGAACGAATTGAGGCAGAAGGAGGGTGAATTTTCTGTGCTTGTCCGGCCACTGGGAGACACGGACGAGGAAATGCATTGCAAATATTTTTGGATGTCGGGGGGTAGATTTGATAATTTGATTCATTGTTCAGAAGCAACCGGAAATGTGATGCGACCAAGTGGACCAATCACAGTTGTTGCGGTCTGCATCACCACAATGCGTAGTTATATTTTTGGAGAGACGCACGTCAGGCTACGGTGTAGGGTACACGGCTATGCCGTACCTACGGTGTAGATTACGTGGTAGGTACGCAGAAGTATAAATTGGCCTTGAATGTGATGTACTGTTGTGGAGAATGGAAATGTGTCCTTTAATTCTTAATAGGCATGTGAGAGAGAAAATCATCTATTGGAAGATATGTAGATAGAGGAATGGCAAAGCTCTTTGAGCCCCCAGAGGCTCTGTGTTATCAGACACTCCCAACCATGCCAGCTTCCAAGATTTAGACGTTGTAACTCTCTGGAGTAAAAATAGCTGAGGAAGGGCATAGGACATTCTGGTTCATTGATAACCATGTTTTGGGCACCAAGAATCATTTAAGGAAGACCTGAACATAGGCTTAGTTCTCATTTGTAAGCCTACCAGTGATTTTGTCTAGCGTTTGTTTTGTGCTCAGTTTCTGCAACCCATTTGTGACCGTGTCTCAATCCCAGCCTCAGAAATTCCAGCTGTTGGGTCCAACCCACCCTCATCAAGGACTCTTGTCAAAGTACAATTGAGCCAACATGGATCCAATGGGATATCAGAGTCTATTGTCCGCTGGGACCAGTCACAGTGAAGATATTTCCAGACAGAGCCTGGAGTTTCATGGCCTCCGGGTGGCCATTGGTCAACTTTTGCAAAGAGGGAGTCAGAGTCACTTGGAAGAACCCGTCAATCCAGCTCTGGAGCCGTACATCTTCCAGCCCTGGAGTGATTCAGCAGTAACCCAGGCTCTTGCTGCAGCTTCCTCATTCAATGCTCGTTAGTATTTGAACTTCAGCCCCCTGGTTCCCTTTGGAGAATGGAAAAGTGGCCTTTATTATCTCTCTTTGACTGGAAGAGCTCTGGCCTGGGCCACTGGCTTTGGGAACATAGGTCAGAGTTCTGCACAGATTCAGAGGAGCTCCTGGCCACCATGAGCAGGCTGTTCCATAACCCTGCTGGATCCAGCTGAGTCTCAGACCGTCTGATAAAGATTCAACGAAGGAGTGTCAGCTGAAGACAGTGCAATCGAATTTCGGACCTTAACCCAGGAGAGCGGTTATAATGGGGAGGCCTCAGCCATGCGATATTGCCATGGACTTCAAGATGAAATGAAAGATGCCCTCACCTTGGGTGAACCAGCAGAGAACTTAGAGTTTCTCATCAACCAGTGCAGACCGAAAGTGAGACCACGTCAGTAAGTCAAAGAAAGCCGGTCGGACTCAGTTCCTACTCATCACAGTTCCTCTCCCCAACTTCGGGCCATGACCAGCCATCACCTGCTTGAGGTCCACTCTGACCCATGCAGGTTGATTGTACAAGACCCTCTGCCGATGAGAGGTCCCACCGTCGGAGTCAAGTTTGCTGCTTTTACTGGGGGAAAGCGGGTCAGCTGCAGACCAGATGTCTGAAGCTGCAGCCAGTTGGGGAACTGCTCAGACTGTCCACGGGTGACAGTAGCAGCCACTACGTCAATCCCATGGATTCTGCTTTCATGCTGAAGGTGGAGTTCACCTAGGATAAGAACTTGAGGCAAGTGAAAGCTTTTGTGGACTTGGGGGCAGCAGATAATTTTCTGGATTTAGAAACCACCTGTTGGTTTGACATACCGCTGCAGGAGTTGAGCCAGTCCAGAACTGCCAGCTGCTAGGTCCAGCAACAGACTGTGGTGTTGCAAATGAGGATAGGGATCATGTGGAAGACATTCGTTTCTACATTATCGACTATCCACTCATACCCCTGATCCTCAGGTACCCTTGCAGAGAGGGGAGAATCATTGCTTGGTCCAGCCATTGTAAGAGGCTTTGCTTACAGTATGGTGTTCTGACACGCAAACTCTCTAGTAACCAATGACTTCTAGAGGGACAGGTTTAATGCCAGGGAACCTGAAACCTTCTGGAGACCCAGTCCAGTCCTCAAGTGCAGACAAGCCTATTCTGGCCAATGGGAAAGTGAGAGTCTTGACACAGTCTAGTCAGAATCCCACAGGAACTAGAGGGAAGGAATTTCTAGGTCAGTAAGGGACCAAGGAGATGCGCAAGCAGTCTGGAAGACTTGCCACTAAGCTGAAGGTCTCAAGGAAGGGAAAGCCTCTATTATGCCGATCCTTGAAGCCTATTCCCACAGATACAAGAACCCCTCTAATGCCCAGCTGCCATTGCCTGTGGGGAGCCAGACATGTCCACTGTTTCCACAGATGAAGTTTGCGAGCTCAGAGAGAGGACTCTGAAGTCTATCGAATCACCCCTGTCACCAAAGAAATCGCAGGGGACATCGTCAAAGGAAGTTCTGGAGGAGGTAGCAACACCCAGACTCTCTTCACAAGGACTTAGAGGAGGTCTTCAACAAAGGAACGGCCTTGACTCTTCCACCACACCGAACCTCTGACTGTGCCATAGACCTGCTGCCTGGTCCTTGTCTTCCACAGTGTTGTTGGCTGCTGGTTACCAGTGGAGTTCCACAGGAGTTGGTAGTGGGACCACTGCTTTTTACGATGTATGTCAATGAGTTGGACTATGTGATTAATGGATTTGTGGCTAAATTTGCTGATGATACAAAGATAGGTGGAGGAGCGGGTTGTGTTGAGGAAACAGAGAGGCTGCAAAGAGACTTAGATAGTTCAGGGGAATGGGCAAAGAAATGGTAAATGAAATACAATGTTGGAAAGTGTATGGTCTTGCACTTTAGTGGGAGAAATAAATGGGCAGACTATTATTTAAAAGGGGAGATAATTCAAAATACAGAGATACAAAGGAACCTGTGCAGGATACCCTAAAGGTCAAACTCCAGGCTGAGTTGTTGGTGAAGAAGGTAAATGTAATGTTGGCATTCAATTCTACAGGTATAGAATATAAGAGCAGGGATGTGATGCTGAGGCTCTATAAGGCATTCATGAGACCACACAGAGTATTGTGTGCAGTTTTGGGCTCCTTATTTTTGAAAGGATATACTGACATTGGAGAGGGCTCAGAGAAGATTCACGAGAATGATTCCAGAAGTGAAAGGGTTACTGTGTAAGGAATGCCTAGCTGCTCCTGGGCTGAATTCCCTGGAGTTCAGGAGAATAAGGGGGGATCTCATAGAAACATTCCAAATGTTAAAAGGCCTGAACAGATTAGATATGGCAAAGTTCGTTCCCATGGTAGGGGAGTCTAGGTCAAAAGGGCACGACTTCAGGATTGAAGAATGTCCATTTAGAACAGAGATGCAAAGAAATTATTTTAGTCAGAGAGAGGTAAATCTGTGGAATTTGTGGCCACAAGCAGCTGTGGAGTCTAAGTCATTGGGTTCATTTAAGGCAGAGGTAGATAGGTTTTAGTTTAGCCAGGGCATCAAAGGGTATAGGGAGAAGGCAGGGGAGTGGGGATGACTGGAAGAATTGGATCAGTCCATTATTAAATGGCGGAGCAGACTCGATGGGCCAAATTGTCTACTTCTGCTCCTAAATCTTATGGTCTTATGCGCTCTCAGGCCCAGAGAGAAGCGTCATGGAGGAGCTTTTAAAGGAACCTCTTGCCACAGACTTCATTCAGCTGTCCACCTCACCCTGCCAGTGCAGGATTTTTCTTCATAGAAAAGAAAAACGGGAGCCTGTGGCCATGCATTGATTACAGGGGATAAAACTGGATAACTACCAAGAATTGTTATTCCCTTCCTCTTAAGAATATGACTTTTGAGCTTCTCCAGGGAGCGAGGGTATTCACAAGATTAGACCTCCAGAGTGCTTACAATCTGGCTGGTATCAGACTGGGTGATGAGTGGAAGACGGTACTCGATAGGCTGACAGGGCACTACAAGTACCAGCTTATGTCCTTCGCTCTTGCGAATGCCCCAGCCATTTTCTAAGCCTTTATAAACAATGTGCGCCAGGATACATTCCATCCGTACACCTTCATCAACTTGAGTGATATCCTAATCTCCTCAGTCCATGAAGGAGCATGTCACTCATGTCACGGACTTTTTACAGAGGCTACTAGACCGTGGACTTTACGTCAAGTTGGAGAAGCTCGAGTTTCATGTAACGACTCCTTCGTTTTTGAGTTTCATCATCTTTAATGGTATTCTTGAGATGGACCTGACCAAGACCCAGGCAGACCACCACCTCCACCCATTATCAAATAGGTCCAATGGCTTGTCTAACTTCTACTGGAAAGTTCAATCAGGAACTTCAGCTTAGTGGCAGCTCCACTGGGAGCTCTAAATAAATCCACAGGCTATTGTCTGGAGGCCGCTTTTGCAGACCTTTAACAGCATCTTGGTTTTTTCTGAGCCGGACCTTTCCTTCATCACGGAGGTGGGCACCTCAGACATCGGAGCAGGTGTCATCTTGTCTCAATGTTCACCCGTGTGCATTCTTTTCCAGGTGGCTATCCTCAGCAGAGAGGACCTAGGACTCCGGGAATCACAAGCCTCTTGCAAGTGAGTTTGCTTGGGAGGAGCAGTGTCACTGGCTGGAGGAGGCCAAGAACTCGATTATCATTTAGACTGACCATCAGAACCTGGCCTATATTCAGGAGCCCAGATAGGCTAGGTGGTCTTTGTTTCTTAACCTATCAACTGGTGTCTAAGATACAGAAGCTTGATGCCTTAACCTGCCAGTTTGACAAACTGGAATGAGAGGAGCAGCCTACCACCATTTTGCCCCAAGCCAGAGTGGTAGCGCCAATTCATTTAGGAATCAACATTCCTGTTCATGAGGCCCAAGTGCAAGGGAAGCTTTCTGAAAACAGAAAGTTATTTGTTCCAAGTTCCATCTGGTCCCAGGTGCTGCAATGGTGACAAGAATTGTTGCAGAGCCAGGGATTGCCAGAAAACCTCAGGTTTATCAAGAGGAGGTATTGGTGGCATGGAATGATGACAGAAGTTCAGTAGAACGTGCAGGCATGTGAGTTGTGCGCCCAGGATAGGGTGCCTTTACCCCACTACCCATTTCGAAAAGACCTTGGGCGCACGTCTCCATGGGTGTGGCGCATGGCCAAGTGGTTAAGGCTTTGGACTACCGATCGGAAAATCATGAGTTCAAGCCCCAGCCAAAGCAACGTGTTATGTCCTTGAGCAAGGCCCTTAACAAACACATTGTTCCAGTCTACCCAGCTGAAAATGGGTACTGGCAAAATGCTGGGGGATAGACTGGCGTCCTATCCGGGGCGGGGTGGGGGGGGGGGAGTCTCATACTCTCAGTCGCTGCACGCCACGGAAACCGGCCTGATGAGCCTATAAAGCTCGGGACTGACTTCAACTTTAGTTAACACATCTCCATGGATTTTGTCACGGTCTCCCACCATTTGAGGGGAAATCACACATCACGGTAGTTGCTGATCAGTTTTTGAAAGCTGCAAGTTCATTGCCTTAGAGAAGCTACCTTCTGCACTGGAGACAGCTGAGATTCTCCCGGATCAGGTCTTCATGACCCACAGATTCCCAGTAGACTTTGTCTCAGACCACAATTCTTATCACATTTCTGGAAATCTTTCTGTAAACTTACACGGGCAGCAGCAAGCTTTTGCTCTGTTTCACCCGCAGTCCAATGGCCGGGTGGAGTGGACTAAGCAAGGTTTAGAAAGTACCCTGAGATACCTAGCCTCCGGAAGACCTGATGAGTGGTGCAACCACTTGATGTGGCCAGAGATTGCCCACAATCCCTTACAGCACTCAGCACATGAGTTGTCACGATTTGAGTGCAGTTTGGTTAACCTCCACCTCTCTTTCCAGAACAAAAACCCAAAGTCAGGGTCCCTGCGGCAGAGGATTTCATCCAAAGCTGCAAGGAAAAATGGATGAGGGCAAGAGATGTTTTGCTCGCCTCTACCCAGAGAGTGGAGAGCAAAGCAAACCAAAGGAGAAGACTATGACCCAAGTTACAGCCTGGGCAACAGGTCTGATTTGCCTCTCCCAGTGGAACCTAGAAAGTTGGCGCCCAAGTTTATTGATCCCTTTATGATCCTGAGGAAAGTAAACCAGGTGGCATAAATCTTGCAGAGTTTGTTTTGTGCTCAGTTTCTCGATCCTGTTTAAGACCCTGTCTTGATTCCAGCATCAGATACTCCAGTATTTGGGTCTAAGCCATCCTCATCAGGGACACGTCACACTCTGATGGGCTGAATAACCTCTTTCTATGTTGCAGGTAATATAAGTATTCCCATGCTGGCTATTAGTAAGGACAATCTAACCACACCCAGTCTTTCCTCTTCCGAAACACTCCTGCTTTTCAAATGTGTTTTCAAGTATATCCAATTTCCATTGGAAAACAACTATTCCACTATCTTTTCACTTACTTGGTTCAACTGGGCTCAATCTGGACTGCTGCATCTTGTAGTGTGTCTGTACACCTCACATTGATTCAGTGTGGAATTTTTGTGGAATCAAGCAATCCCTCTCTGCTGCTCCCACTCTCCCTCTCTCCATCTCTCTTGTTGGAGGGTGAGAGCTTGTTGGTGCCTGACTCAGGGGGCTTGGAGTTGCAACACAGAAGATGGTAACATCGGAACGTCAAGCTGCTGGTCTCATGCTCTTGTTTCTATGGGAGCCATCTCTGTCTCCCTCGCTGATGAGAAAGAGCCATTCTGAGATACTGAAGAGCAGGATTATGGAGTCTCTTTGGGGGATATTATATTGCTTGTATGAAGAAGTTGTACTTCTGTTGGTGTAATGGGGATAGGGCAGGGGCTGTTTCAATAGTGCTGCTGTTTGCCCATGGGAGGGTTTCTGATGTTACTGTATGGCTCTCAGTACCAGTAACGACTGTGTTAACTGTTCAGGCTAACAAAATGGCTTCTCTGTATTGTTATAATGAAATGGCTTCTCTGTAATGTTATTTAATGCTATAATGGGTTTCTGTGTCTGGAATGTTTGGGTTATGACTCCAGATAAGGGGGGAACTAACCAATGGAGAATTGTTATGCTATCTTGTATGTGTAAACTGAACAGGAATTTGAGGTCTTTTTTCAGGAGATGAGCGAGGAGGACAGACGTGTGAGGAGCAGACAGCGGTTCCAGGGCAGCAGATACTGGACATCAGCGGTTCAGACGGTGTGCAAAGGCTTGGAAGGTTGACGTGGATGGAACTGGAGGCATGAACTCCAACATATTAAAATATCGTATGCACAAACTGATAAACTTACTGATTTGGTGCCTTTAGATTATCTGTTTCTACTAACCCATCACTAAGAAATAACTATAAAGTTGCAATAACTTACTCGCCTTTGGAGTATTGTCTGGTGTTCGTGTTGTGAGCGTGTACTGGGGGGCGCATTACACAGTATTTACACCGAAGTATTGCACTATTGGTGGGGCGACGGCGGTTCACCTTAGGCGAACAGGGGTAAATTGGGGGCACGGATGCTACATTACTATCATTCATTCTTTGGGGTTTCTTGTTTTGTGGATGTCTGTGAAGAATAAAAATGCCAGATTGTATACAGTACGCATTTTCTGATATTAAGTTAAACCATTTGAACAATTTTAATAATCTTTGCTCCCTATCACTCCTATTACATCACTCAATATATGAGTGATTTTATGTGGTTTGAATTCCATCCAAAATTTCATTGATATAACAGCATTAAATGGTCTATTGGACACCTTTTTAATTAATACTTGGATGGAATTGCTGTGTCGTTCTATAAGGGGCAACAAATTACATTTTGCTTTTGTAACCAGTTGAGTAGCTTAGTCATACAATTTGGTGTATTGCCAAGCAGATCTCCAGCCAAGATCACAATGGAGGTTCATGTATTCTGTTCTCCCTCACTCCATATCAGAAGCCAGTTACTATCCTCACATACAGGTGGGTCAATGGGTTTTGGTATGTTTTCAGCATTTTGAAATCCACTCCTGCATTCTACAAGTGGCTACACTTCAAATTGTTATGTTGTTACTTAAATAAACAGTTCTAAATAATCCTGGGCATAGATGGCTGATGAGAGAATTGGAGGTATTAATGGGCACTCATGAGAGAAAAGATTATGGAGAAGTGGGGGCGTAGATTAACGGGATTGCTCTAAGACTTGAAACAGATTCAAAAGGCTGACAAGATTTCTGTGCTTTAAGGAATGCTGACATACTGTATACACAAAGATGTTTCTTTCTCTACGTTAGCAAAATATCAGCTGATCGATAATTCTATACGTTTATTCCTATATTTTAAAGGATATGGCCATTTTATTGAGTTGGAACTATTAATATATAATAGTTAAATTAAATAGGTAGTGCAAAAATAGAAATAAATAAGTAGTGAGGTACTGCTCATGCGTTCAATGCCCATTCAGAAATTGGATGGCAGAGGGGAAGAAGCTGTTAGTGAATCATTGAGTGTGTGCCTTCAAGCTTCTGTCCTCCATCCTGATGATACCAGTGAAAATGAGGTATGTCCTGGGTGATGGGGGTCCTTAATGATGTATTCTGCCTTTATGAATCACTACACCTTAAGAATGTCCTGGATACTATGGAGACTAATGCCCATAGCCCATAATGGAGTTGATTAAGTTTACAACCCTCTGCAGCTTGTTTTGATCTTGTGCAGTTGACTCCCAAACCACACCCCCTCCCCCCCCCCCCATGGCAGTTAGAATGCTCTGCATGGTATATTTATAGAAATTTGTGAGAGTATTTAGTGCCAAATCTCCACAAACTCTGAATGAAATATAGCTGCTGTTGTGCGTTCTTTGTAGCTGCTTCAATATGTTGGGCCCAGGATAGATCCTCAGAGATATTGACTTTCAGGAACTTGAAATTGCTTGCTCTTTCCACCTGATCCCTCCATGAAGACTGCCGTGCGTTCCTTCATCTTGTCTTTATGAAGTCCACAATCAGTTCTTTGGTCTTACTGACACTGAGTGCAAGGTTGTTGCTGCAACACTATTCAACTAGCTGATATATCTCCCTCTTATGCACCCTCTCATTACCATCTGAAATTCTGCCAACAATAGTTGTATCATCAGCAAATTTATAGATGGCATTTGAGCTGTGCCTCGCCACATAGTCATGGTTGTAGGGAGAGTAGAGCAGTGGGCTAAGCACACCTCCCTGAGGTGCGGCAGTGTTGATCGTCAGTGAAATGAAGATGTTATTACCGATGTGCACAGATTGTGGTCTTTCAATTAGGAAGTCAAGAATCCAGTGCAGAGGGAGGTACAGAAGCCCAGGTTGTGGAGTTTTACGATCAGAACTGTAGGCTCAATTGTGTTAAATGTTGAGATGTAGTCAATAGGCATTATCTTGATGTAGGTATTTGTATTGTCCATGTGATCCAAGGACGCATAAAGAGCCAATGAGATCATATCTGCCGTAGACCAATTGTGGCGATAGGCAAATTGCACTAGGTCCAGGTCCTTGCTGAGACAGGTGTTAATTTGAGCCATAACCAATCTCCCAAAGCACTCCATCACCTTAGATATGAGTGCTACTGGGTGATAGTGGTTAAGGCAGCTCATCCTGCTCTTTTTGGGCACTGTATACTTGTTGCCCTTTTGAAACAGGTGGCAACTTCTGACTGTAGCAATGAGAGACTGAAACAACTGCCTCATTATTCCATTATTGTGCTATTTATTTATGTAATTTGTATTAATTTATGTCTTTGCACTGTCATGGCATGGTAGCATTAGCAGCATAGTAATTTGGCAATTTGCACATCTGCTTTACAGTGCTATTGACTGGAAGGCCTACTTTCAATTCCCACTGCAGCCTATAAGAAGGCTGTACATTCTCTCCGTGACCATGTGGGTTACCTTCAGGGGCTCTGGTTATCTCCCATGTTCCATGAACGTATAGTTAAGGATTAGTGAGTTGTGGGCACACTTTGTTGGTGCCGGAAGTGTGGCAACTTTGACGCAAATTAACAAATTGCACCGTATGTTTCAATGTTTCGATGTACAGGTGACAAATAAAGTTTATCTTTAATTTACACTGCTGCTGCTAAAGAACAAACTTAACATCATGTAAGTCAGTAATAAATCTGATTCTGATTTATGAATCCACCAATAGATATGAACAAATGCATTAGCAGAAGGAGCACGCTGCTCACTTCACTGTTTAATAAGATCATAGCTAATTTAATCATAAACTCAATTCCATATTCCAATCTACCTGTGACAAGCATTCACTTCTTGCTTTATGAGAACGCATCTACTACTGAATTAGGAGAATGATTATGCTCTCCAGGCCACGTCTGAGTCAAAGTTCTACTCCTTATCAAATTCTAAGCATCTCTCCTGTCCTTGGTGTTGTTTTCTTAAGTCAGTTGAAAGTTTCCCAATTACTCGATGCTGTGCTTTAAATTTTCCTTGCTCTCTGACAAAAAATATATTCAGATGTTGATGTTGCTTTTCTATGATCAATCCACAATGGATACAGAATGCTGTATTTCACCAGAGACATATTTGAAGCCAATCCAGATTGGTGGACCAGATGTTTTTAACAACCGCTTACATTGATATAGTGCCATCAATTTAGAAATTGTCCTCCATAGACATTTAGTTACAAGATGAGCTGAAGAGTGAATCAGCAGAACAGGTCAAATATAGCACTATTTTCAGAAATACAGGCAGCAGATTCACACATCCTTCACAGCTTTTTCAGCCTAAGTAATTACCACCCTCTTCCTCAGGCAACGTTGATTTGTTTTACATTAGAAAAAGTATTCCATGGTTCAGAATGAATATTTTTATCACATTATTATTAGCCTGAACCAGTCAACCAGCCCACTGATTACATAGAGACTGTGTGACTTCAACAGCTATTTCTGCTCTCATGGAAAATTTTTATCCTGATTTTCTCCCTGTGTGGTCACAGAGGAAAAGGTCCTATTCCGCTACTTTCAACTGCATCGCTAGCAGTTAAATCATGCCTTTTATTTTAATGTCTTGTGGGAGCTGGCGGTGTGAAAATTAGTGAACTTGGTCTTATACATTATATGGACCACAACCTAAATTCTGGGAACTACAGACTAGTGAAGCTTTTATCAGTGCTTGGCAAACTATTGGAAAGGATTCTGCAGGGCAGGATTTACAAGCATTTGGAAAAGCACCGTTTTATTAGGGATAGTCAGCATGGTGTTGTAAGGGGCAGATCGTGCCTCACAAATCTAATTGAGTTTATGAGGAGGCAACAAAATTAAATGATGCAGGTAGAGTGGTGGGTGTAGTGTATATGGATTTTAGTAAGGTTTTTGACAATGTTCTTCAAGGTAGGATCATTTAAAATGTCATGAGGCATGGGATCCATAGAAATTTGGAAAGCATGAATTTGGGGTTGGCTTGTCCACAAGGTAGGTGTGGTTGTAGACGGATTGTATTTTGCCTGGAGGTTTGTGACTAATGGTATTCTGCAGGGATCTGTTTTGGGACCCATAACCTTATGATTTTTACCCTTCATGATTTTTATAAATGACTTGAAGAAAGAAGATCTTTATAAATTCCTTGGATAGGTTAGTAAGTTTGCAGATGACATACAGCTTGGTGGTGTGGTTAGTGTTGAAAGTTGCCATAGGTAACAATGGGAAATTGGGGATTGCCAAACGTTATGTGGATTTGTCTGTTTTGTCATATGCTTTTGTGATATCATTCTGGAGGAACATTGTCTCATTTTTTAACTGCGTTGCATATGTGGTTTCTAAATGACAATAAACTGAATCTGAATCTGAAATGGACAGGATTGCGAACTGAACTGAGAAATAACGGATGCAGATGGAAACACAAACAAGAGAAAATCTGCAGATGCTGGAAATCTGAGCCACACACACAAAATGCTGGAGGAACTTAGCAGGCCAGGCAACATCTCTGAAAAGAGTACAGTTGACTCTTTGGCAGATGAAGATGGAGTTCAATTTGGAAAGCATGAAGTGATACAGTGCAAAGTTAATGGCATGATTTTTATCCATATGATAGAACAGATGGATCTTAGAGTCCAAGTCCATATATTCCCGAAAGATGCAATGCAGTTTGATAAGGTGGTTAAGAAGGCTGATGGTATTCTAGACTTGAATGAGTTCAAGAGCCTTGTAGTAATATTGCAGCTCTATAAAGCTCTGGTCAGACCACATTTTGAATGTTGTGCTCATTTCTGGTTGCCTCATTATAGGAAGGACATGGAAGTTATAGAGTGGGTGCAGAGAAGATTTACCAGGATGCTACCTGGATTAGAGAGTATGTCTTACATGGAAAGGTTGAGTGAGCTAAGGCTTATCACTTTAAAGCGAAAGAGGACAAAGGACAACTAGGTAGAGATGTATTAGATTTAGTGAGGCATAGACAGAGTGGACAGCCAGTGCTTATTTCCCAAGTGACAAAGGCTTATCCCAGACGACATCCATTTAGAATGACTGGAGGAACATGTTAAGATATCAGAAGTAGGTTTTACACAGGTGCCCAGAATGCACTGCTCGGGGATGGCGCTACAGGCTGATACAATAGGACATTTCAAAGACTCTTAGTTAGGCACATGGATATAAGATAAACTGAGGCTTTTGGGTTGTGCAGGTGGAAGGACTAGATTGATCATGAAGTAGATTTATATAGTTCATCACAACATCTGGGGCTGGAGGGCATTTAGTATGCTACACTGTTCTATGCTCTATGTTCTAAAAACGTTCTGAGGAATGCCTGTGGGGTCTTTATTGTAACTAATTCTATAAGCAATTAACAAAGGGAGAACTATCAGTTGAATAGCCTTTATTCAGAAGCAATGAGTCTTAACAACACATTAGTTCCAGGTACAGCAAAAAAATAACCCCATATAAATGACTGATGATTTACATTCATAATATTATATAATCCATTAACTATTTACATTGATGTGTAGTTGTAAATAAAAACAGTGTTTTGGCCATATTTGGAGCATTGTATGCAGTGCTGGTCACCCTATTGCAAAAAGTATGTGAAGGATTTGGAGAGGATGCAGAAGGGGTTCACCAAGATGCCTGAATTATATTCATGAGCAGGAGAGGTTGGATAAACTTGGATCTTTTTGTCTGGAACTTCTGATTCTAAGTGGCAATACAGTAGAGATTTTTAAATTATGAGAGGCTTAGATCAGGGAGACAGCCAGAGTCTTTCTGCCAGTGTAGAAGTAACAAATAGCAGAGGATAGAGCCTTAATGCTTAAAGCTCACCTTAAAGCTTTAAGGTGAGCAGGGAATGCTTGAAGGAGATGTGCAGGGCAAGTTTTTACTAAGAGAGAGTATAAACGCTTGCAGTGGTAATGTTTGAAACAGACGTAATAGTAACATACAAGAGGTATTTAGGCAAGTACATGAACATGAATATGAATCAAGGGATATTGATGATGTGCAGGCAGATAAGATTGGGTTTACATCATGGCTGGCGCAGACTGTATAGGGTGATAGGGCTTTACCTGTGCTGTATTGTCCTACTATATGTTATATGTTGTAAGCTCGAATTCAATTATAAATTCACTGGATTTCAGGTTCTCTTCATTCCCTGAATCCTTTACTGCTATCTCTGGAGTGTCCACTGCAGTCACCAATAGCCCAGTGCATCAGTTCATTATGTGCACCTCATCTACATTTGGCCTTAAATCTTTCCTGCAGGTGTAGTAGCTGAGTCCTCACTTGGAATAGTGTGAGCAACTTTAGGCCCCTTATCCAAGAAAGGATGTGATGACATTGGACAGGATTCAAAGGAGGTTCACAAAAATTATTCCAGGATTGATAGGCTTGTCATATGAGGATGACCCTGGGTCTGTACTCAATGGAATTCAGAAGAATGAAGGGTGCCCTCATTGAAACCCGTTGCAAGTTGAATGAATTAGAAGAGGATGATTCCTGTATTAGGGGACTCTAACACCAGAGGACACAGTCCCAAAATAGAGGGATATCCTTTTAGAATGGAAATGAGGAAGAATTTCTTTAGCCAGAGAGTGGTGAATCTGTGGAATTTGTTGCTACAGGTGGCTTTGGAGGCCGAGTCACTAAGGCAGACCTTGCTGGATTATTGATTAGTCAGGGCATAGAGGGAGAAGACAGGAGATTGGGATTGAGATTGGGAGGAGGAAAATGGATCGGCTATGATGAAATGGCAGAGCAGCCTCGATGGGCCAAATGGGCCAGTTCTGCTCATATATCTTCTAGTCTTACAATGGTCTTTATAAATGTGCATAGAATGCCTTACCTGCTCAGGATCATCAGCTTCTTGGTATAACCTGTAATATTTCCTGTAAAGTTTAATACACGATGTGTACTATGTGCCTTGATGTATCAATAGCTGTAGTTCTTAAGATCATTCATCATATTTGATATGTTCCTGACTATCAAGAGCTCAACCTTCACCATTGATGCTTCCTAATGATCTCGCCTCTGTTTTTATATCATCTTGCACTCTGACTCCCACTTCACTCACTGCAGAGATTTCTTCTTTCACACTGTGAGTAATGAACTCGCAATGTCACCTTTCAACTCGGCCAGATTGCTTTCTCTCTGCCTTACTACACTCTCCCTATGCTCCACTTCAGTGATATTTTCTTCAAAGATTTTGAGCAGCCTCCTTAATGGAATGCAGTTCTCTCTTAAACCATCCAACTCAGTGTGTGCTCAAATCATTCTGTTCACAGTTCTGTGATGATTACTCTTTGTGGACATGAAGCTCCTTTTGAAAAGTCATGCTCTCCACCTGTAATGCCTGTGCCAGATTCATTCAGCACACCTCACTGCAACACTCTTCACAAGCTTTTTGCTTCTCACCTTGTTGACGTGGACTCTTGATGTTGTCATGAAAATACTATGGCCCATCATAGTAAGTGACTGAATGCTGCTTAGACTACTGTCCCCTTGCCCCAGCCTATCTGCCCCCTTCCCATGCTCTAAATCTGCTTGCCATTGAGAACTGCAAACAGTCCCTGTGTTCTGAGAAGGTCAAATCATTTTCCAGAAGACCATCTTCTCAATTTTCACTAGCCACAACATCCTGCTGTTGGCCACAAATACGCAGATTACTATACTACACACTACAGATTACTACACACACTACACTCCTTCTTCACCAGGTTTATGTGCTTTCTCCCCGGCCCACTCTTCCATCTATACCAACTACTTCCTGTCTTATGGTACCTTCTCACTCAACCATGGGTAGTGTAACTCTCCTTCCCTTCCCATTTTCCCTCCGTCCAGGGCTAAACAGTTCCTCCAGATGAAGCTGTCATTCATTCTGTTTAATATTAGCTAAAGTTTAGTTTTATTTGTCACATGTACATTGAGTCATCAAAACATTAGAGCATGCCCTAAAACACATCTTTTGCTTTAACAGTCAACACAGTCCAAGGATGTGCTGAGGGCATTCTGCAAGTGTGACCATGCTTCTGGCACCAGCACAGCATGCCCACACTTTACTAACCTGCACACATTAGGAACATGGAAGGAATATTAAATGTCTATTTTAAAGATTTTTTTACTTGATTGGTTCAAATCTATGTGCTTCACTGATGCTCATATTGGAAAAAGCAGATGCAAATCAGCTAATCATTCTGCATAACACCCGGATTCAGTTTGCAGAAGTGGCCCTGAGCTTCTGGCTCCCACCACTCTCATTCATCAACCAACTCCCACTCTGGCCTTTTTGTCTGAGGCCTCCAGCACTATCACAATGAAGCTGAATGATAAACATCGCCCCATCTTTCTTCTGAGCATTTTGAAGCCTACAGGACTCAATACAACATTTCCCAGCTCCCGATAACTCACCCCTTCTCTCCACCTGTATCAGAACTGGTTCTTCATACCAGTCAGTCATCTGTGATATTGGTTCAAATGTTTCCTCTTTCCTTTAGCATAATCTAGCCTGCTAATCGCGTCCCACAGCCCTGATATAAGCAACATGTAACACAAAGAAACATAACCTGTTTCTAACTGTCACATTAACCCATTTGGACTCACCTGATTGGAGATGTTATCCATTCCTCACTCACCTTCTCTACTGCTGCAAAACTGACCTCCCTTTCCCAGATCTCAAGAGGGTCTTTCACACCTGCAATATTAAGTCTGTTTCTCTCTCCACAGCTGTTGTTTAATCTGCTGAACATTTTTAGTATTTTCTGTTTATAAATTGTGTTTTTTCTTCTGAAGTCCCTTTCGTTCCAGAGGTTTACTTCAGTGAAATCCAAAGGCCTAAAACCATAGCATGAACCAATCCCAGCAGCACAATTGTGAACTCCCCATTGACATTGTTGAAAGGCACAAAAATAATTACTTAAATGGCCTTAATTGTACAAAAAGCTTAAGATGGATTTCTAAAACAAGTATCAGGAATATTTTAAACCACATGTGAGCTTGGGAATTGTACATGACATAGACCAGATTAAATCTGCTATTAAAATCTTGTTTCAAGTGGGTGAACAAAAAAAATCTCACCTAATTTCTACTTAAAACAATAAAGTAAATTCCTGAGGTGCTATTTTAAATTTCTGGGAAAAGGAGCTAAATGTTAAAAGGAATTTGTAGAAGTGGGATGTATGTTGACAGCCAAAATGAACTTCCTGTTCATGCATCATCAGGGTTATTATACTTGAATCTGTTTCAATCGACAGGTTTTCACATCAGTTTTGCCTCATTTCTACAAATTAAATAGTGTTACACGGCCGTTAGGCAAGATTACAGTAAGGAAATTGTTTGCATTGCAAACGTCCATGCACAAATCATTATTTATGTCACTGAAGAGACTGATGAAAATACAGTATTCTGAATTAAGTGAAATCCCAAGATTTATACTGGCTTTGCATCCCAATTCCTTATTGGAGCTGAAATGTCAAAAGTGCCTCCATGTTGCAGCAAAACGAATGAATCTGCTATTTCTTTGGTGTGTGCAGTCTGCTGAATGTAACCAGGTTGCATTTATTTTCCTCTTGCGGTCTTTACTGCCAAGTTCATTGCTGTCACTTTAATGCGTGAGTGTTGGCTCATTTTTCTCAGGCCTGGTAATAGGTTTATCCCAGTGAAGCTGCAGCCAAACTCTGTCGTAAATGGAGCTCTGTCAAAATGATGCAAAGTGTGCAGATTGGTTCATCCTTCCAGCTTCCACTTAATTTGAATTAGATTTATCTTTTTGCTTGGAGATGAATGGGGCTGTATGTTTTTTTTCGTCCATTGAGATAGTATTCCATTAATTTGACCTGGTACTGCTGCTGTATCAAACATTGCTGGGCCTCTAGTGCTTCGGGTAACTTGCATGGAAAAATCCAAGGTCTGAAGTGCATGATTAAAATTCAACAGCAAGCATGAAATATTGTCTTGGCACAAAGGGGCCAGCCGTTTCATCATGTTAACTGTAAATTAAACTTTTTTGTTGAGTTAAGGGCTCAGCTGCTTCTGCTGCCATCTGTCAAGGTAGACATTAGCCAAATGCAAGACAGCAAGAGAGAGAGGGAGAGAGCAATAAGAGGAAACTCAATCAGGCAAATTTACACACTCAAAGTCACTGCTTGTTCACTCAGACATAAATCTCGGGGCAGACGGAGGTCTTTCAGGGGTAACAATTCTTGGTACCACAGAGTTCACGGTTTCAGGGTCAAGCTCGCCATTGCCCGGTCGGCTGTGGCTGGGTGGGGGCAGTGAGGTCCTTTTCATCTGCCTTCTACTACTTTCTGCTGAAATATACCACCCTGCAGCTAAGGCGAGCACTTCTACTGATGTCTCATTCTATGATGTGCAGTGTGAAATTCTGAGTTATACTGCTCAGCCAAAGTAACCTGCAAGTCATAAGCGGTACTGTAGAGCAGGAGCTTCCAATGGGGTCCACAGACCCCTTGGTTAATGGCTAGAGTCCATGGCATAAACTAGGATGCGAAGCCGTGCTGTAGTGGAAAAGCCAAATCACCCAACAAATCCACGCAACATTCGCCTTCCAGAGATGTAGGTAGATTTGAGCACTTTTCTTGTTATGCCTTTTCACCTATTTTGCTTTCTTTCACTATCAAAGCAAATCCAAAATATTAATACATTCCCTCTGCCTTTAACCCTGGAATTTCTACAGATGTACCGTGGAAAACTCTCTAACTGGCTACATTGCTGTCTGGTATGGTGGGAGTGGGGGCTATTGTACAGGATCCAAAGAAGTTGTAGAAAGCTATAAACACAGCCAGCTCCATCATGCACACTAGCTTCTAGAGCATCCAGGACATCTTCAAGAATTACCTCAAAAAGGCAGCACCATCATAAAGGACCTCCATCACCTAGGACATACCCTTTTCTCACTGTTACCATCAGGTAGGAGGTACAGAAGCCTGAAGGCACACACTCAGTGATTCAGATACAGCTTCTTCCCCTCTGCCATCAGATTTCTGAATGGACACTGAAACCATGAACACTACCTCACTACTTTTTTACGCTACATAGTTAATTTAACTATTTTATATATGTATAAGAAACTGTGAAGTACAGTAGATATGTATATACTAATATAGAAATGTAAACATGTAAATATATATACTGTAATTCACTGTTTTTATTATTATGTATTGCATTGTAATGCTGCGATATAGCAACAAACTTCACAACGTATGCTGATCATACTAAACCTAATTCTGATTCTGATTCTGAACTCTATTTATAGACAATAGACAGTAGGTGCAGGAGTAGGCCATTTGGCCCTTCTAGCCAGCACCGCCATTCACTGTGATCATGGCTGATCATACACAATCAGTACCCCGTTCCTGCCCTCTCCCCATATCCCTTGACCCTGCTATCTATAAGAACTCTATCTAACTCTGTCTTGAATGCATCCAGAGACTTGGCCTCCACTGACTTCTGGGGCAGAGCATTCCACATATCCACCACTCTCTGGGTGAAAAAGTTTTTCCACATCTCTGTTCTAAATAGCCTACCACTTATTCTTAAACTGTGGCCTGTAGTTCTGGACTCACCCATCAGCAGGAATATGCTTCCTGCCTCCAGCATGTCCAATCCCTTAATAATCTTATATGTTTCAATCAGATCCCCTCTCATCCTTCTAAATTCCAGTGTATGCAAGCCCAGTCGCTTTTTTGTGCAGTCATCTAGTCAGACAGCGCAGAAACAGGACCTCTGTCCCAGTTGGTGACCTGGTCCATGCTGATCAAGATACCCATCTAAGCTTGTCCTATTTGCCTGGTTTGGCTCATATCTTTCTAAACTTTCTTCCCCATCTAATTGTCCAGCTATCTGTAAAGGGTTGTTGTTTTACTTGCTTCAACCATTTCCTCTGGCAGCTTGCTTCTCATTCTGAACACCTCAATTGAGGTTTCCCCTCAATTTCCTATTGAATCTTTTCCCTCTCACCTTAAAGCCATGTGCTCTAGTTCTTGAATTCCCAGCCCTTGGAAATAAACTGGGTGCTTTCACCCTATTTACTCTATGTCCCTCCTGATATTATATGCCTCTATAAGATCAGTCCTCAGTCTTTAAGACTCCAAGAAAGACAAGTCCTAGCCTGTCCGACTTCTCCCTCTCACTCAGTCCCCCAAGAACTGGCAACATCGTTGCAAATTTTTCTTCACTCCTTCCAGTTGAATAACATCTTTCCTACAGCAGGGCGACCAAAACTGAACACAACACTAATTGCAGCCTCATCAATGTCTTGGACAACTGCATCATGACCTCCCAACTTCCATATCAATGCGCTGACTGATGAAAGACAGTGTGCCAAATGCCTTCATCGCCCTGTATACGTATACTAAATCTTTCATAAGGAAGTTCCAGCTGTCATACAATAGTGAAGTTAATATTATATCTACCTCCTTTTCCTTTCTACCACTCAACTACTTAAAACAGTCAGCGTAGGCCTACCTGAAACAAAGGAACAGTTTTATGTTTCTTCTTCAGCCACACCCTATCTTAGTGAATCTACGTCAAACCTCCTTATTACTCCCAGTATTCTTTACTTGTCTCCTTACTTGAGAAAGGATATGCTGGCTTTGGAGGTGGTGCAGAGGAGGTTCACCAGGTTGATTCCAGGGATGAGGGGGTTATAATATGATTAAGTCAACTGGGACTATTTTTGCTGGAATTCAGAAGGATGAGAAGAAATCTTATAGAAACATGAAAAATTATGAAAAAGGTAGATACGATAGAGGCAGGAAAGTTGTTTCCAGTGGTAGGTGAGACTAGAACTATGGGACATAGCCTAAATATTTGGGGGAGTAAATTTAGGACATAGATGAGAAGGATAGATCCAGAAGGATCCCACCAAGCAGGATCGAACCAGACTACAGCGCACAGTGAGGACTGCCGAGTGCATCATTGGAGCCTCCCTGCCCTCTATTGTGGACCTGTACTCTTCCAGGTTGAAGAAGAGGGCGGGGAACATCATAAAGGACTCCTTCCATCCTGTGCATGGACTGTTTGAACTGCTTCCGTCTGGTAGGTGCTTCAGATCCCTCCAGACTAAGACTAATAGGCACTGGAGAAGTTTTTTCCCTACTGCGGTCACTTTGCTGAACAGTTAACTGCCGGTTAACTGTTGGCTAACTATTACTTGGATTGCACTACTTGTATGTATAATCTATATTTTCATTTATATTATCATTATTATTGTTATGAGCAGAGGGACAACATCTGCCGGAAGTAAACTCCTTGTATGTGTACAGGTACTTGGCGATTAAAGTCTGATTCTGAACTGCTTTTTCCAAAGAGTGGTGAATCTGTGGAATTCTCTGTCCTATGAAGCAGTGGAGGCTACTTCAGCAAATATATTTAAGATAAACTTGGATAGATTTTTTAACATAGTAGAGGAATTAATGGTTATGGGGGAAAGGCAGGTAGGTGGAGATGAGTCTATGGTCAGTTCAGCCATGATCTTATTGAATGGTGCAGCAGGCTTGATGGGCAAGATGGCCTACTCCTGCCCCTATTTCATATGTTCTTATGTTTTTCATTGATGACGGATATTCCTGACCTGCCCATTCCTCATTTTCCTGTAGAAGTTGAGTTGCCACATTGCATCACTGCATTTCTTGTGAAAGTGTCCCCAAAGTCATAATAGTTACAGATCTTGGGTCTTGGGTCTTGGGTCTTGATCCATGGATGTAACCCTCAGGCTCAGCCAGCTCATGTTTGTCTAGGGGAAAACAGCCTCTGGCCCTGCCAAACAGAGAGATCACGTTTGTGTGGATGTTGTGTAATGTACCGCCCAGTTACAAACCCACAACACAAAATATTAGACAGTACACCATATGCAATTAAATGATCGAACTTTATAAATCTTAATCTGAATATAGGGTTAGTAATGAAAATTTTCAAAAGGGCCCAATTCAAGGAAAAGCCAGAAGTGCATGTTGGAGCTCACTCATTCACCATTCTTCCACCACCGATCTCCTCCAAGCGTTGCAAACCTTCGGACCCTCAGATCCCTGTCCACTCCATCTGATGGTCTACCAGCTCTCTCCACACATGTCTTCCATTTTCATCTCTTCTTGACAAAGACCGCAAAAAATCTCCTTCCAGATTAACATGACAGAGCAACAATCTCTCATTGGCTAAGGTGCATATTACAGTCCTGTTATCTCCAGCCATAACCCAAACATTGTTGCTACAGAGAAACAGTTACCTCAGCAGTGGAACATTACAGAGAAGCCATTTCATTAGCAGTGAAACATTGCAAAGAAGCCATTACATTAGCAGTGAATCCTTACAGCACATTACAAGCGATATACTATACTTCTCATCCCAGATGTTGTGTGAGATCTCCATTACCCATTCTGTTCTCTTTTCTCATCAGGCAGAAAGTACAAGAGCCTCAGGACTCACACCACCTGGTTCAAAAACAGTTACTACTCCTGAATCATCAGGTTCTTGAATAAAAGAGGATAACTAGACTCACTTGCACCATTATTGAAATGTTCCTACAACCAATAATCTCACTTTGAGGACTCTTTATATCATTTTTTCATGTTCTTATTATTTATTGCTATTTATTTATATTTGCATTTGTGCAGTTTGTTGTCTAATGCACTCTGGTTGAACTTTCATTGATCATGTTATAGATACTATTCTATAGATCTGTTGAGTATGTTCACAGGAAAATGAATCTCAGGGTTGTATATGGTGACATATATATACTTTGACAATAAAATTTACTTTGAACTTTGAGTGAAAGGGATTCTGGGATTGGCGGTGTTCTCCTTGTTGCCCTTGTGATGAGTGAGTGAAGAGAAACATCTGGAAGTTTCCACTGTCAATGCACCTTGTAGATGGTACACAATGAAGGTGTGTTGGTGGTGGAGTGTAGATATGTTTTTGGTGGTAAATAGAATGCTCTGACTCTCAAGAGTATGAAATAATATTGGAGCTGTATTCACCTAGGTAAGTGGAAATTTACACTGTGCAATGTAAACGGTGGGAATGATTTGGGTGTCAGAAGGCGAGTCACTCATGCTGGGATACCCAGTGATTGAATGGACAAGAGATGGAGGATGCTGGAACATGGGCAACAAAATCTGCCCTGGTGTCTTGATGTTTAGAGCAGTTATAGCTCCAGATTTCTGACTCCACGTAATGCAATAGGACATGAATGCTGATGTAGAGAGTTGATGCTTTCCTCCCACAGATACAGCATGACCCACTGAGTTCCTTCAGCAGATTATTTGCAATCTAACCTTTGTCTTGCTGTTGTAGCCACAATGAGATGAATTGGATTTGCTGCAGACCGATGTCAAAACGGCAGAAAAACCCAAGGTGGATAACACACCTGGCACATCAGACTGAAGTTTGTCACAGAGGCATTAAGCTTTTGATTGGCACTTGTGTTTTGGACTCCACCATCGTTGAGATTGAGGTGGTTATTGGGGTCTTCCTCTTGCAGTTAATATATAATTGTATAGCCTGATGCTTTATGGGTACACTAGCTGTTGGCATTTCACAAATTCATCATTATTTCACTGAACTTTTGTTTCTTAATATTATTTTTAGTGGAAAACACCTTTCAATTCTATAAAGTCGAATTTTATTTATTAACTTAGTGATAAAGCTGGGAGTAGGCCCTTCTGACCCTTTGAGCCTCATCTCCATAGCATCCCCACAAACCCGATAACCTTCACCTAATCACAGGACAATTTGCAATGACCAAATAACCTACCCGGTACGTCTTTGGCCAGTGGGAGGAAACCGGAGCACCCAGGGGAAACCCATATATTCCACAGGGAGAACATCAGAGACTCCATAGCAAATGGTGCTGGAACTGAACTCCAATCTCTGGATTGCCCCTACTATTGTTCTAACTACTATGCTAATGTGACGCCCTATGTAAATTCAGGTATCTCATGACATTTTCAAATTCTATGTCACATTACTTATCAACTTACTCAGTAGCTTGAGACTAAACGTTAAGAAGCCCCAGCTAAGATCAAGCTGCTGGACGGAGTCAGTGGGTCAGGCAGTATTTGTGGAAAGAAACAGATTGTGGCAAATTTGGGTCTAGACTCTTCATCTGGTATGAAAGTGTAGAGAGACCTTGCCTCTTTATACTGGCTATCTCCCAGTTCCTAATTTGATGCAGATAAAGGGTCTCAAATCAAAATATTGACTATTTCCCTCCACAGATGTTATCTGATCTGTCTTCTGTCCAGATTTCAGTGCTAAGTGCATTCTCTCATGTCTCCATTATTAAGCCCTGTTATATAATATGAAATAGAATAAAACAATTGAAATCGCCCTTGAATTGATTTGCCTACTTCCTGCTTGAATCAAGGAGAGAATCTGTATCACTACTATGCCCTTACGTTAACAGATGTGATTTAAAGCCTCTTACAATAAGCTTGAGTTAAGATGGCACTTTCTGAAAATAGTACGAAGGAGCTGAGCTGTCCTTAGGAGAAGGCCAACTGTTCTCTAGTTCTGGTGATAACAGATCGTGCCCTGGAACAAGCTAAATCTCATCCCCCTTACCACCAGAGCCAAATAACACTGTGATCTGTTACCACTGACAAACAAAATGGTAGTGGATACCGCAGCCAGCTTTGGGGTTATTTCATTGCTGTGACTCAATATGCTGTACCATGTACCACACAAAGTAGCCAATTCATGAAAGCACAGCTCCACCTTATATGTCCAGATGGTACCTGTCTCGTTTGTAAAGTGGTAGCTGATACTACAATCTTTGTCTTTCAGAATCATTTCCTGTACATTTTAAGGTTGGGATAATGCTGAGAGGTGCATTATAAAGTCAAGTCTGTCTTTTTTGAACAGTGTAATTACCAGGGAACAAACTTTCTGTTACGGTGGCCTCAGAAGCAATGTCAATTCAAGGTTAAAGGGCAAATTTAGCTGCCAAGACACTTTTTAAAACTAGTAACAAAAAACATCAGCGCCATTTTAATTTGCTCATTTTGCTTTATTGGTTTATGTTATTCCCAAGGTAGCAATTTGGAAGAGTAAGTCAGCCTGACTGCACGAAGAGGCTAAATTTACTGTATACTGAATGTTGAGAACCCTTGTGTTGACAGCTGCACAAGTATTAATGTTAATTTATATCCTTCGTAGTGTGTGCCTCAGTAACTCCTTAAAGTATTGTTACCCCATTATTTCATAGTAGAAATTAAATATTACCATAAATAAAAAAAGAATTAAAGGCTATTAAATGTAATTAGCAAGACCATTCTTTTAACTCCTTTTGACCATAGATGCCCCAGGTATAATCTGTTAGATTTCTGTGCAAAGCAAAACTTGGTTTAAAAAGAAAGGCAGCCAAAAATTTTAACTTTGATTCTCATTCCCATTCTGATGTGTCAATCCATGGCCTCCTCTTGTGCCAAGGTGAAGCCAGCCACCCTCATGGTGGAGGAGCAACACCTTATATTCCATCCGGGTATCTCCCAACTTGATGGCATGAATATTCATTTCCCCTTCAGATAAACAATTGCCCTCGCCCTACCTCTATTCCTCTCACTTCTCACTTGCCTATTACTTCCCCCTGTTCCTTCCTCCTCCTCTTTCTCCTATTGTTCACTCTCCTCTCCTATCAGATTCCTTCCTCCCCAGCCTTAGACTTTTCCTTCAGGGTAGTATGTGGTGATTTAAGGTATATGTACTTTGATAATGAACTTATTTTGAACTTTAAACTTTCCAAACTAGCCTGGTTCCCATAATCTCTGACAACATCAAACCAACCATGGGTAAGGAAACTTCTGAGTGCTTATCTTGTAAATCCTCCCTCAGCTGATGAATCAGAGTTTGTCAGAGCAATTATTGGCAGCAAAATAACTTGGACTGGAGGCTTCAACATTCTGCCTCAAGAGGAATTCACAAGAACCACCACTAAACTAACTGGCCAATACCCAAAAGACATAGACATCAAACAGTTAGATATTGAGGGAACCACTTTGCTTCCCCTCATTAATCCGCCTGGGTAATCTACCAATTGTGAATGGATCTATCCACGTCATTATTTCAAAGAGTGGCCAGTAACCTGACACTGGAGAGTTAGAGTCTCTTTGCACTTCCACCTTCCATAATATATTGAGGTACTATCATTGTGCTTAAAGGGATAGATTAGTGGTGTAAACCTTTTTCCCCAATAGAGCCATATTGAAAATTCATATCATTCCTGAGGGCCACTCACACAATGAGTTCCAAGCATTCTCTCTAATGTCATTCCAAAATTCATTCCCTATGGATTCCAGCAAAGTGTTCTATTTCTGGAAATTTACCAGCCTCTAAACTGGATAATCTGGTTGTTAGACCTGACAGATTCAGTGACCCATTCATTTCAATGGAGAGGAACAATTCCAAGGAAGAGTGATGTGATTTAGGTATCATGCTTTTTTAATTAATTGAGTTTTTTAAATGTATCAAATTGCTCATTATAATGTATTTAGAAATATTAATTTTAAGCATATTCTCATGTTAAGTGTGGTAATTAGTATTAATTCTTTAACAATATTCATCTTGATTATTTTTAATAACATGGTAGTATTTGAATATTTCAGTTATTAGACCTATCAGAGATATTTATAGGATTTTTCAGATTTTTCACATTTGACTGCTGGAAAATCTGGTGGTGTGATTAAACCAGCAACTAATCTTTTCTGTGAGCAGAGCCTGTAATATCAGAAAGACTTATACTCTCCAAGAACTCATGGTCTCACCGATCAGGAGCCAACTTCAGGGCCAGATTGCCACGCAGGGCCGTGTGGGCAAGTAGGCCAGAGCATGACATCTAACCAACCGGATGCTGCACAACTCTGACGTATAGCAGCTCAAAGCCAGCTGTCCATAAGGACCTGTTAGAAATATCGGCTGCAGTAGAATAGTATTCCACTACCATCTGTGGAAATTGAAACAACAAGATGTAGATAACCATAACAAATGGGATGAGTATAGAGGGAAACATGGCAGCTAGAATAAGCATGATGGGCCAGAGGGCCTGTTTCAGTCCTGTACAATGCTATGACTATAGCTCTCAGCCTGAACTCTACCACCAATCATTTACTTCAATACCACCAAGGCAGGTGAAGTTAAAAGTAAGAAGCCAGCCAGCTGTTGCTTCAGTACTGATGTACATTTATTAGAAACAGGAAGTGGTGGTGGTGGAGAAGTGCACACGCTCCTATTTACATCAACAGTGTTGAGGCTGAGAGAGTTGAGTGCTTTAAGATCATAGGAGTAGATATCACCTGTAGATCGAGCCTGTCCTGCTCCATTCACATTGGCCAAGAAAGCTCACCAACACTTCTGCTTCCTCAGGAGGTGAAAGAAATTTGGCATGTCCCTGTCGACCCTCACCAATTTTAATCAGTGCACCATAGAAAGCATCCTCTCTGGATGTAAAACAGCTTGGTAAGGCACCTGCTCCGTGTGCGAATGCAAGAACCTGTAGAGTTGTGGACACAGCTCAGCACATCATGGAAACCAGCCTCCTCTCCATGGACTTGCTAATGCCTCAATAAAGCAGCCTGCTTCATCAAAGACCACACTCACTTTTCTACCAGGCATCAAATATAATAGTATCAAAAGGGGACGTGAGACTGGACCCAAATGCAGGACGCAGGCACTGAAGTACTGGGGGCAGGACGGGACAAGTTAAACGATAGAACAAGGTGTGGAGACCGTGGCGTTCAGAGAGGATCCTGGAGTTCAGAGAGGATTCGGGAGTTCAGAGATGATCTTGGAGTTCAAAGATGATCTCAAAGCTTGGCTAGAGGCAGAAGTCTCGAGGCTTGGGTCTTGAGGCTGGCATGAGGCTGGGGTCTAGAGGCTGGGGTCTTGAGGTTTGAGTTGAGGATGGGTTCCCAGGACTAGGAATACTGGAAGGATAGCCCCCTGGGTGGGCTGCAGAACTCCTGGGCAGGGCCCGGACCTCCCAGGCAGGACACAGGGGCCTGGGCAGGTCGCGGGGCACAACCCGTCAGAGGCGAGGGATCGGAAGGGGCAGAGCCCCCGCCGGGCAACGGCAGTCCGGCCTGGCTTACCCAATGGAGGCAAGGTATAGAATGGAGCAGAGCCCTCCGCTGGGCAATGACAATCTGGCCTGGCTTACCTGAAGGAGGCAAGGGATAGGAAGGGAGCTCGGTCCAGGGTGACTTCGACTCACTGCAGCTGGAAGACTCGGGCAGGCTGTGGAGCAGCCCAGTCCATAACTCACTCACAGAACTTGTCGTTAATGGTGGTACTGCAAACCAGGACAAACCACCTCCCCCCCACCCACCCCATGAGCCCAAAAAAGCCAAGATGATCCTCAGGTGTGACTATTTGAGCTCAAGGCAAACCAAGGGGCGGTCAAAGGACCCGGAGTCCGGAGTTCGCAGACCGGATCAAGA
The DNA here is from genome assembly GCF_030144855.1 of Hypanus sabinus. Lineage (NCBI taxonomy): Eukaryota > Metazoa > Chordata > Chondrichthyes > Myliobatiformes > Dasyatidae > Hypanus > Hypanus sabinus. Next base: position 47,735,333 of record NC_082728.1, read on the forward strand.
ACCGGAATGTGGGCTCCGGACTGGACCATAACAAAAAGCCTTAAAGCACATAACACCAGGCTCAGGGATGGCATCTACCCCACTGCTATAAGACCATTAAATGGTTCCCTAAACAAAATAGATTCCTCATCTCACAATCTTATTATGACCTTGCGTCTTATGACCTGGGTAACAGCTGTGAGACTGCCCCCAACAAGGTCTTGTCCTGTGACTGTGAACTGTTTACTGTTTACCTATGCTGTGCCTTATTACATGCATAGTGAATGATATCTTATTAGCTTAGTTATAGCATAATTCTATGGTTTATGTGCTGTGTGTGATATCTGTTGTATGGGTGCACTGTGGTCTGGAGGTACATTGTTTCGTTTGGTTGTATATATGTACAGTCAGATGACAATAAACTTCAACTTGAACTTGGACTTGTCTTATTGTCTATCTGCACTGCACTTTCTCCGTAGCTGTTACACTTTCCTCTGTAATCTGTTGCTGTTTTACCTCATTCTGCCTGAATGCACAGTGTAATGATTTGATCTGTTTGGACAGTATGCAAGACATCTTCATGCATGTGACAATAATAAACCAATTTCAATTCCAATTCCAATTCCAAAAGCAGCTATCGACAAAAATGTCATACCTCGTCATGGCAGACGGGTGAACAGTTAATGGGAGGAGGCTTTGGGGACATCTCTAATGGTAGAGCCATGCATGCAAGTGCTAAAGACAAAGCTGGAGAAACTGTAACCAGATTTGGCCAGCAGTATCAGATATATGGTCCTCCTGGGAGCCCCACCAACACAATATCCAGTTTTCTGCCAATTAATTTTCTCCGCACTTCCAGAAGAAATAGTTAAGGTCATACTGAGAGCAAGGATATTGTACCAGAGAATAACCAGAATTAGCATTGGAAACGGATGCTCCAGAATTAGATTTACCTCTAATCAAACAGTCCTAATACAATTACAACTCTGGCAATTATCCAACTACGTAAAGAATTGCCCAGATCTGTCCTACTCACATAAATGCACATCTAACCCAGCTGATTATCTGCCAATTGGTCTACTGTCAATGCAAGATATCACTAACAATGTTATCAAACCATGCTTACTCACCAATAACCTGCTTGGTTGGGGTTTTACCAGGCCCGCTCACCCTTCAAATTAATCTCACCTGCGCTTCAAATGTGGAGCAAAAAACTGAATTCCCAAAGTGACTCTGAACCAAATGTGTCATCAAGGAGATTTGATAAAACCAAAGTCACTAGATTCCTCTGGCTGGAGTTATACCAAGCACAGAGGACAATGGTTATTATTGCTAAAGGTCAGTCATCCCAGCCCCCAGGGCAGCACAGCTTCAGTGAAGGTCCGAGACCCAAGCATGCTCAGAAGTCAGAAACAGATACTTGTCATTGAACTATTTTCCTTGTGTTTCTATCTATCCTAACGCAAACTTCCTTGAACTGCAGTTACTATCTACAGATGTAGTTGATTTGAATTCATTAGTCTCTGCATGAAAAAGTTTACAGTCCAACACTGCTTGTCCTGCTATCTCTATTTTAGGACATCGATCAGGACAACACAGGAACAGACTCTTCAGGCTATGAATTTTTATACCAATATGATGTCGAACTAGACTAATCTTTTCTACCTGTACATGATACATATCGCATCATTCCCTGCAAATTCTGCATTTCCATGTGTATATCTCTTAAATGTCACTAACCTATCTGCTTCCACCAGCACCCTGGCAGCTATCTACCACTTCCTTTGATTTTGTTTGCTTATTGATGTATTTACTTTCCAGTTTTGGCTCTTCTAAATTAAAATAATTTGTATTCAATTGCCAACATATATATTTTTAATGTAGTTGATAGTTAATAGTATTGTCCCAGTTATATTCTTTCAGCTATCTATTGCAGTTAAGTTATTAGTTAAAAAAATTAAAATTCCATAAAGCTTTAAATTAATGGCTCATTTATAGTTGTGCATAGCTGTAGCCTACACCGTAGCCCTGATTTTCACTTCTGCGTCACTATACATCGTAGCGAGCATGCGCTAGTGTGCGCAAAAATGCTAGTTGGCGGTGGGGTTGCTATGCCACTGTGTTGAGTTTCTTCATGAGAGATATGGATGAGGAAACGCATTTCAAACATTTTTGCATGTCGGCAGGTAGATTTGACGATTTGGTTCATCTATCTTGCATCAGTGTACAGACATGGCAGAGAAGAAGCAACCGGAAGTGCGTAGGAGGAAATGCGATACTACTAAGTGGACCAATCACAGTTGTTGCATCTGCATCACCGCGATGCATAAGTTACTTTATCGGGGAGGTGCATGTCACCCTATGACGTAGGTATGGCGTAGGGTACGCGGTACCTATGGCGTCAATGCAACACACCAGTATAAATCAGCCTTAACACTGTGACATTTCTGCCTCATATCATTGAATTCCCACAAACATCAATTTCTGGAAGTTTTTTTTTACTTTGGTAGAATCTACTCATCATTTAAACTGTGCTCCTGTCCTAGACTGCAGCAAAAAAACACATATTAAACTTCCCAAATTCTCAATCCTTGACTCATATCCTGCTTCCTACAGGAGTGGTGTGAACAAACTCAAATTTGCTAAAATGATACCATTGCTTCAAAAGGGAGATAGGAATAGGCCAAGTAATTATGGACCAGTCATTTAACTTTAGTAGCAGGCAAGATATTGTAATCTATTTTGAATAAAATTAAGAACCATCATTGTCAAGTAGAGTGGTTAATCAGAGACAGTCAACATAGATTTATTATGAGGCTAACAGAATAATAATTGATCTTCTTTGTTGAAATGACAGAGTTGATGGGAGCAGTGCAATTGATGTCATCAATGTGGATTAGCAAGTCTTTATACAAGGTCCCACTTGGTAAGATGGTCAGACTCAGAATTAGAATCAAGTTTATTATTACTAACACACATCATGAAATTTGATGCTTTGTAGTAACATTACAGCACAAGACATAAAAGATAATGCAACTTACATAATAAATAGTGCAAAGGGGGAATAATGAGGTAGTGCCCATGATTCAGTGGGCCAGTCAGAAATCTGATAGTGGGGGTGGGGGTGGGGGGGGAACTGTTCCTGAAGTATTGGTATGGTTCTTCAAGCTCCTGTAATTCCTCCGCATGGCACTAATGAGAAAAGGGCATGACTCGGATGGCAATGGTCCTCAATGATTGATGCTCTCTTCTTGAGGCACCGCATCTTGAAGGTGTCCTCGATGATAGGAAATGTTGTGTCTGATGGAACATCAAGTTTACCACATTCTGTAGCTTCGTTCACTCTTGCACATGCCAGGCAGTGTTGCAACCTATTTGAATACTCCTCACTGTACATCTGTAGCAATTTTAAGGAGTTTTTGGTAATATACCAACTATCCACAAATTATCCTCTGAAATATTGATGCCCAGCAACTTGAAGATGCTGACCCCTCTATAAGGAGTGGTATGTATTCTCCTGACCTCCCCCTCCTGAAGTACACGATCAATTCCTTCGTCATGCTTACTGTACATTGAGTGCAAGGTTGCTGTCGTGACACCATTCAACCAGCCAATCTATCTCTTTGCTTTATGCCTCCTCGTTGCCGTCTACGACTCTGCCAGCAACAGTAATGTTATCAGCAAATTAATAAATGGTCTTTGACCTGTGCCTAGCCATACCAACATGAGTGTCTAGAGAGAGTAGAGCAGTGGGTATGCATCCTTGAGGTGTGCCTGTGCTAACAGCTAATGAAAAGGAAATGTTATTACTAATATGCATCAACCGTGGCCAACCAATGAGAAAGTCAAGGATTCAGTTGCACAGGCGGTACAGAGACCCAAGTTTTGAAGCTTATGGATTATTGAGTGGATGATTGCATTGAATGCTGATAAACAATAATCGATAAACGAAAGCCTGACATATGTTTGGCTGTTGTCTAAGTTTTCCAAAGTTGGGTGGAGGGCCAATTAGATCATGTCTGCTGTAGACATTGTGGCATCAAACAAACTGCAGCTAATCCATGTTCTTGCTCAGGCAAAAATTAATTCTAGCCATGACCAACCTCTCAAAGCACTTCTTCACAGTAGACATGAGTGCTACTGGGCAACAGACATTGAGGCTTCTCACCTTGCACTCCTTGAGCACCAGTAATGACCGATATCCTTTTGAAGCAGGTGAGAATCTCTGACCTCAGCAGTGAAAGGTTTAAATATCCTGGAACATGCTGGCCATTTGGTCTGTGAGTTAAACCATTGTAACTTGTGTCCTGTGAGGGTTCACCCTCCTGAAGGAAGTTCTTACATCAGCCTCCAAGACAGAGATCACAAGATCACCAGCTACTGTGAGGATTTGCACAGGTGTGGTGTTATTCTCACTTTCAAATCATGTATAGAAGGTGTTGAGCTCATGCATAAAAGGTAGTGAGAAAGTAAAGATCCATGAGATCCAAAAGAAAATGGCAAAATGGATGTAAGATTAACTCAGCAGCAACAAGCAAAAGATAATTATATTTATCAGGTGGTTGGGAGCCAATAGCTCAGCCAGAAAGCTTTGCAGTGCTGTGTTGGTCAGTCAAGTAGCAAATGGCGTTCAATGCAGAAAGTGTGAGGTAATACTCTTGGGGGGTGTCAAGGGAGTCTAAAATAAATGGCAAAAATCAAATGGTATTGAGAAAAGAGAACTGGGAGGTTTCAAGCAGCAGGACAGATCAGGAATTTCAAAGTTGAATTTCCATATGCACAAAAATATGTTTGCACAGGTGTGATGAAGAACTCAATTGCACCAACATCAAGGGCACATAACATCACGTAAAGAACATGCACAAGGAAATCAAAGATTCACAGTTCAATATTCAACTTTGTTTATCACATGTAAGTCAAAGCATACAGCAAAAATGTATCCTTTGCATTAACAACCAATACACCCGAAGGTGTGCACACATCCCAGCCGACATAGCGTGTCCACAATGCTCAGCAGAACAACACAGAACACAATAGATTCAGAATCAGAATCAGATTTAATATCACCAGCATATGTCTTGAAATTTGTTAACTTAGCGGCAGCACTACAATGCAATACATGATAGTATAGAAAAAAGAAGTAAATCAATTACAGTAAACATATATTAAATAGTTAAATATATATAAAGTAGTTAAATTAAAAATAGTGCAAAAACAGAAATAATATTATAATAATAATGAGGTAGTGTTCAAGGGTTCAATATCCAATTCAGAACCAAAAGAGGGGAAGAAGCAGTTCCTGAATTGCTGAGTGTGTGCATTCAGGCTTCTGTATCTCCTTCCTGATGGTAACGAGAAGAGGGCATGGTCTGGGTGATGGGGGTCCTTAATAATGGACACCACCTTGATGAGGCAGCACTTCTTGAAGATGTCCTGGATACTATGGAGTCTAATATCCAAGATGGAGCTGACCAAACAAAACATAACAAGCAGCAAAACAAGCCCCATTTCTCCCTCCCACCCACTCATACCTGGACCTCTAACCCCAAGACCGGCCACCTTCCTTGGCCTTCAGCTCTAGCAGACTCAGATTAAGACCTGGGCATGCAGACAATGGGCCTTCAACCACTGCAGTGGACTCTCAGAGATTCTCAAACCTGAAGCTCTGGCCAACAGGCTTTGACCTCCGGACGTCTGATTCGACCACCAGGCCTTGGTCCTTGGTGTCAACCACAGGACCCACTGATCACCAAACAGAAAGCCGTGAGCTCTGAACTTGCTGACGCACAAAGTTTACCAGAAAGTAGAAAAATAAACAAAAGTAAGGCCAGTTTCAGTGCAAAGTGATTGAAGTAGATGTAGTTGTGCCACTTGGTTCAAGAACTGAATGGTTGAATAGAAGTGGCTCTTCTTGAAGTGTGGGAGGTACCTCCTGCCCAATGGTAGCTGCAAGGAAGTGGCCTGACCTGGATGGTGGGGATCGTTGATTATAGTTGTTGCCCTTTTGAGGCAGCACCTCATGTGGCTAGTAACAATTGTGGGGAGGAAGGTGCTTCAAAGGGTGAATGAAAAACTTACCTTTATTAACTGAGGCACAGAACAAAAGAGCAGGAGGGTTAAACTGGAAATGTATAAACATGAGTTAAAACACAGCTTGAATACTGCATATGGTTTGGGTCACCACATTACAGTAAAGGTATGAATGGATTGAAGAGGATGTAGAGGAGAATTATGAGGATGTTTCTTGGTTAGTAAAATTGTAGTTGTGAGGAAGAGTTGATAGGCTTGTTTCCTTAGAGGATGCCAAAGGGAGGTTTAAGTGAGTGGCACGAATATTGATTTCTCCTTTCAGTAATACTCCCCCCCACACTTCTTCTATTCCCCACTCTGGCTTTTAACCTCCTGCCTTTAATCTCCCCCAGGTGCCCCTGCTTGTTCCCTTTCTCCCATGGTCCATTCTCCTTTCTTATCAGTTTCCTTCTTCTCCAGACCTTTGCCTTTCCTGCCCACCTGGCTTCATCTATCACCTTCTAGTGAGTCCTCCTTCCCCTACCCTGCCACCACCTTCTTATTCTGGCATCTTTCCCCTTCCTTTCCTGTCCTGAGAAGTGTCTTGGCCCAAAACATTGACTGCTAATTCATTTCCATGGATGCTGCCTGACCTGCTGAGTTCCAGCATTTTGTATGTGTGTTGTAACTAATTACAGCTGACTTCATATTTAACCAGGAAACTGCCTCTGGCAGATAGCTTGTTTAAAACCTTCTAATGCTGAAAAGTAAACATGTTAAAGTCAAAACTGAACTCAATTTTAGAATGAGATCATCCTTTTTCTATTCCCATGCTCACCAAATACCTGACCTTTGCAGTCCATGGAAAGTACATTCCAATGAACTGCACTCTGTGCAATCGCTCCTATGGAATGTTATTCCTCTAGGAATGAGACCTCATGATTTGTTTGCATTTTAACAGCCTAATTAATCTCTATCACTACTTTCAGCAGTTTGCCTCCTTGTGAACCCAGGACATTCCTTGGGCCATATACCCTCCTCATTCCTCATTCAAGAAAACAATGCCTCCCAATGTCAATACTGATAGAATTTTTTTTCAGTTATACAACCATTCTGAGAGTTTCATATATACTATCATGCCTATACTATCAGACCCTTCTGATGGGATTAACATGATCAGTGTCAGATTTTTTTTTTGTTTTGCTTTTTAGCTCTATCAGGCTGAAACGAGAATATTTAATCGTATCCATTGAGAGTACTACTGCTATTTGAGTCACCCCTAGACATCCCTGAAAGTACAGAAGCTGCATTCAGAGATCTTCTGTGCACTACTGTTGTAGTGCATGGTTATTTGAGTTGGTTATTGAGTATTTGCCTCCCTCCTATCAACTTGAACCAGTTTGGTCATTCTCCACTGACCTCTCTCATTAACAAGGCATTTTGCATCTTCACCTACAGAACTGTTGCTTACTGGGTACTTATTTTGTTGTTTTTTCACACCATTCTCAGTAAACTCTAGAGACCGTTGAATATCCCGAGAGATCAGCAGTTGCTGAGGTACTCAATCCACCCTGTCTGGCACCAACAACCTTTCCATGGTCAAGGTCACTTAAGTTACATTTCTTCACCTTTCTGGTGTTTAGTCTGAACAACAACTGAACCACTTGGCCATGTCTTCATGCCTTTATGCATTGAGTTTTTGGCTGATTAGATATTTGCAATAATGAGCAGGTGTAAGGGTATACCTAATAGTATGGTCACTGAGTGTATTATTCCATTGGTTTGAAGTACAGGATTCCCCCGCTATCCGAAGGTAGAGCGTTCCAGTGAAACCATTTGTAAGCCGAAATGTCGTAAAGCGAAGAAGCAATTACCAATAATTTATATGGGAAAAATTTTTGAGCATTCCCAGACCCAAAAAATAACCTACCAAATTATAACAAATAACACAAACATATAGTAAAAGTAGGAATGATATGGTAAATATACAGCCTATTTAAAGTAGAAATATTATATGCATGGTGTAGTTTCACTTATCATAATAGGAAAGACAGTGAGCCAAAATCGATTATGAGAAAAAAATCGGTACATAAACGTACACGCCTACACATGTACACACATACGCACGTACATGCATGCACACGCAATTGCCTGCACAAGGCTTTACGGTCATGGTTGTCTTTCTTGGGGTAAACACACATATAAAGAGGGCTTCTTTTTCTCGTAAAAGCGAAAATCCTGTTTGGTTAGCGAAAACAGGTACTAATGTAGGTCTTTCGTAACATTGAGCTGTCGTAAAGTGAACGTTTGAAGAACAGGGGCCACCTGTAAACCAAAAATAGTTTGACTTAATTCAGACCAATTGAATTACAAATCCTAATATCATCAAATTGCATGTATCAGTGTAAACCCAGTCTTTTAGGGCTATGAATCAAACAAGGTGATTAGTTAGAGAATAACATTGATCTGATGGAATAGTTGTACAGATTTAAAGTCACCAGAGAGACACTGACATAAAAGTCTTTATTTGTCACAACAAGCAAGCGTTCTCATGACTTATCTTAAGGTAGATAAGTCCCCGGTCCTGATGGGATGCATCCCAGGGTGCCGAGGGAACTGGCGGAGGTTATAGTAGAAGCATTGGTAATCACTTACTAAAACTCTCTAGACTCTGGGAAGGTCTCAGTGGATTGGAAGACAGCAAATGTCACGCTACCTTTTAAAAAAGGATGGAGGCAAAAGATGGGCAACTATAGGCAAGTTAGCTTAACATCTGTAGTCCGGAAAATGCTTGAAGCTGTCATTAAAGAAGAAATAGCAAAACATTTAAAAAGCAGTGGTTCCATTAGACAGACGCAGCATTGATTCAGAGAGGGCAGGTATTGTTTGACAGACTTACTGGAGTTATTTGAGGACATAATGAGTGCAGTGGATAGAGGGGAACAGGTGGATGTCATATATTTGGATTTCTAGAAGGCATTCGATAAGGTGCCGCACAAAAGACTTATGAATAAGGTACGGATGCATGGAGTTGGAGAAAGTGTATTGGTATGGACAGTGGATTGGTTATCCAAGAGAAGGCAGAGAGTTGGTATAAAATGGGGGTTTCTCCAGTTGGCAGTCAGTGGTAAGTGAGGTGCTGCAGGGGTCAGTGCTTTACATAGATGATTTGGAAGAGGGGATACAGCAAAATTTGCTGATGACACTAAACTGAGTGAATAAACAAATTGTACAGAGGATGTGGAGAATCTGCAGAGGGATATAGATAGGTTAAGTGAGTGGGCCAAGGTCTGGCAGATGGGACTTGAATCCCTGGCAGGGAGATTTGCTAAGGCTACTTGCGAGAGTTTAAACTAGAATTGTTGGGGGAGGGAAGTGAACTGAAGAGACCGGGGAAGAGGAGGTTAGGTCACAGATACAGAAAGCTTGTAGACAGTGCGAGAGGGACAGTAGGCAGCTGATAGAGAAGGGATGCGCTCAGACCGAAGGTTTGAGATGTGTCTATTTTAATGCAAGGAGTATTGTAAACAAAGCGGATGAGCTCAGAGCATAGATCAGTACTTGGAGCTATGATGTGGTGGCCATTACAGAGACTTGGATGGCTCAGGGACAGGAATGGTTACTTCAAGTGCTGGGTTTTAGATGTTTCAGAAAGGACAGGGAGGGAGGCAAAAGAGGTGCGGGTGTGGCACTGTTGATCAGAGATGGTGTCATGGCTGCAGAAAAGTTGGGCGCCATGGAGGGATTGTCTATGGAGTCTCTGTGGGTGGAGGGTAGGAACAGGAAAGGAGGCAATAAGTTTACGGGGTGTTTTTTATAGGCCGCCCAATAGTAACAGGGATATCGAGGAGCAGATAGGGAAACTGATCCTGGAAAGCTGTGATAAGAACAGAGTTGTCATCATGGAAGATTTTAATTTCTCGAATATCGATTGGCATCTTCCTAGAGCAAGGGGTTTAGATGGGGTGGTGTTTGTTAGGTGTGTTCAGGAAGGTTTCTTGACACAATATGTAGATAAGACTACAAGAGGAGAGGCTATACTGGATTTGGTATTCAGAAATTAATCTGGTCAGGTGTCAGATCTCTTAGTGGGAGACATTTTGGAGATAGTGATTATAATTCTATCTCCTTTACAATAGCATCTGGAGGCATCGACTCTGAAGGAGGTCTTAGACAGAAGGTAGAGAGACACCAATAACCTTCTCTGTTCCCCAACCACTCTCTGCAAGGCTTTTTTGTCCGCAGCACTGCAGCTGGAGTACCATGTTGTGATGTAAAAGGTCAGCACACTCTCAACCACTCCTCTGTAGAATGTAGTTAAGATGTTAGTGGGGAGTGATGCTTGTTTAAGCTTCCTCAAAAAGTGCAATCTCTGCTGGGCTCGTTTCACAATCCCAGTGGTGTTCCTGGACCAGGTGAGATTGTCTGAGATCTGCACCCCAAGGAACTTGATGTTTTCCACTCTCTCCACTGTGGAGCCACTGATGCTGAGGGGTGTGTGCTCAGGCTGAGACCGTCTGAAATCGAAAATCATCTCCTTGGTTTTGGTGACATTAAGCATCAAGTTGTTGTCACTGCTCCAGCTCTCTAGGTGTTTAACCTCCTCCCTGTACATTGTTTCATCATTTTTGCTGATGAGCCCCACCACTGTGGTATCATCAGCAAATTTAATGATCAGGTTCTCCTTGAATCATGTGTTAGCAGTGTAAACAGCAATGGGCTAAGTACACAGCCTTGTGGGGATTCAGTGCTCAGTGTAATGGAGTCAGAGATATTCCTGTCAACATGGACTGACTGTGGTCTCTCTGTCAAGAAATGCAGAATCCAGCGACACATGGTAGTGTTAAGGCCAAGCAGCAACAGTTTCTCCACTAGTCACTAGAAGGCCTTAGCAGGCAGGATTAAGGAAAACCCCTAGGCATTCTACAAGTATGTGAACAGCAGGAGGATAAGGTGTGAAAGAATTGGACCTATCAAGTGTGACAGTGGGAAAGTGTGTATGGAACCGGAGGAAATAGCAGAGGTACTTAATGAATACTTTAATTCAGTATTCACTATGGAAAAGGATCTTGGTGATTGTAGTGATGACTTGCAGCAGACTGAAAAGCTTGAGCATGTAGATATTAAGAAAGAGGATGTGCTGGGGCTTTTGGAAAGCATCAAGTTGGATAAGTCGCCAGGACTGGATGAGATGTATCTCAGGCTACTGTGGGAGGCGAGGGAGAAGATTGCTGAGCCTGTGGCGATGATTTTTGCATCATCAATGGGGACAGGAGAGGTTCCGGAGAATTGGAGAGTTGCAAATGTCATTCCTTTATTCAAGAAAGGGAGTAGAGATAGCCCAGGAAATTATACACCAGTGAGTCTTACCTCAGTGATGGAAAAGGTCCTGAGAGGCAGGATTTATGAAGATTTGGAGAGGTATAATATGATTAGGAATAGTCAGCATGGCTTTGTCAAGGGCAGTTCCTGCCTTACAAGCCTGATTGAATTTTTTGAGGATGTGACTAAACACATTGATGAAGGAAGAGCAGTAGATGTAGTGTATTTCAGCAAGGCATTTGATAAGGTACCCCATGCAAGGCTAATTGAGAAAGTAAGGAGGCATGGGATCCAAGGGGACATTGCTTTGTGGATCCAGAAATGGCTTGCCCACAGAAGGTAAAGAGTTGTTGTAGACGGATCATATTCTACATGGAGGTCGGTCACCAGAAATGTGCCTCAGGGATCTGTTCTGGGACCCCAACCCTTACTCTTTGTGATTTTTATAAGTGACCTGGATGAAGAAGTGGAGGGATGGGTTAGTATTTTACTGATGACACAAAGGTTGAAGTTGTTCTGGATAGTGTGGAGGGCTGTTAGAGGTTACAGCAGGACACTGATAGGATGCAAAACTGGGCTGATAAGTGGCAAATGGAGCTCAATCCAGACAAGTGTGAAGTGGTTCATTTTGTTAGGTCAAATATGATGGCAGAATATAGTAGTAATGGTAAGACTCTTAGCAGTGTGGAGGATCAGAGGGATCTTTGGGTCCGAGTCCATAGGATGCTCAAAGCAGCTGCGCAGATTGACTGTGTGGTTAAGAAGGCATACCCTGTATTGGCCTTCATCAATCATGGAATTGAATTTAGGAGCCGTGAGGTAATGTTGCAGCTATACAGGACGCTGGTCAGACACCACTTGGAGTACTGTTCTCATTTCTGGTCACCTCACTACAGGAAGGATGTGGAAGCCATAGAAAGGGTGCAGAGGAGATTTACAAGGATGTTGCCTGGATTGGGGAGCATGCTTTATGAGAATAGGTTGAGTGAACTCGGCCTTTTCTCCTTGGAGCGACGGAGGATGAGAGGTGAACTGATAGAGATGTATAAGATGATGAGGTGCATTGATCTTGTGGATAGTCAGAGGCTTTTTCCCAGGGCTGAAATGGTTGCCACAAGAGGACACAGGTTTAAGGTGCTGGGGAGTAGGTACAGAGGAGATGTCGGGATAAGCTTTTACTCAGAGAGTGGTGAGTGCATGGAATGGGCTGCCAGCAACAGTGATGGAAGCCGATATGATAGGGTCTTTTAAGAGACTTTTGGATAGGTACATGCAGCTTAGAAAAATAGAGGGTAATGGGTACGCCTTGTAATTGCTAAGGTCGCAACATGTTTGGTACAACTTTGTGGGCCGAAGAGCCTGTATTGTGCTGTAGGTTTTCTATGTTTCTATGACTACAACGTCGGTAAATGTGAAATCATCCACTTTGGAAGGAATAGTAGAAGAGCAGATTATTATTTAAATGGTGAAAGGTTGCAGCATGTTGTTGTGCAAAGGGACTTGGGAGTATTTGTTCATGAATCACAAAAAGTTGGCTTGCAGGTACAACAGGTTATTAAGGTCATGCAGCAACTATACAGGGTACTGGTGAGGCCACACCTGGAGTATTGTTTGCAGTTCTGGTCTCCATACTTGAGGAAGGATATACTGGCTTTGGAGGCAGTGCAGAAGAGGTTCACCAGATTGATTCCAGAGATGAAGCAGTTAACCTATGAGGAGAGATTGAGTAGCCTAGGACTAGGCTGTCTGGAATTCAGAAGAATGATAGGGGATCTTATAGAAACATACAAGATTTTGAAAGGAATAGATAAGATAGAAGTAGGAAAGTTGTTTCCATTGGTAGGTGAGACTAAAACCAGGGGACATTGTCTCAAGATTCAGGGGAGAAGGTTTAGGATGGAGATGAGGAGAAACTTGTTTTTCCCAGAGAGTGGTGAATCTGTGGAATTCTCTGCCCAGGGAAGCAGTTGAAACTTCTTCACTAATATATTTAAGATACAGTTAGATAGATTTTTACATAGTAGGGGAATTAAGGGTTATGGAGAAAAGGCAGGTAGATGAATCTGAGTTTACAGACAGATCAGCCATGATCTTATTGAATGGCGGGGCAGGCTCGATGGGCCAGATGGCCTACTCCTGCTCCTATTTCTTATGAAGACACTCTCGGTAGAGGCTCCTAAACCCCAAGGTACATCACATTTTTATACCCTTAAGATCAAAGGTAACAGTTGGTATTTCAATACCATTTCTTTTCTTTCTTTTTTCAATATTTTCATTAGTTTCTACATAGTTTCTTCATAGAAGAATACAGAGTACAAGAAAGTGTATATAAAAGGTCAAAAAAGGTAAAAATAACTACAAATTACATTATATCTGTTCATGATAACAGTCTCATTACCCCGTATTCATATAAGTTAATTAATAGTTATATTGAAATATACTAATTTATTACAAAAAAAATCTAACCCCTACCAAGACCAGAACTATTCATTAAGGAGAAAAGAAGGTAAAATACCTTCTCATATAATAAAAATTAATAATAGCCAACATCTGAGATAAACAATGAATTGAAGGTTTTGAAAATGATTCAGAAAAGGTCCCCACAATGTTTGAAAGTCTTGAGGAGATTCAGAAATTGAACAACAAATCTTCTCTAAATCTAAACATGACATAACGTTGCATAGCCATTGAGCATGAGTAGGAGGAAAAACATCTTTCCATTTAAACAAAAGCGTCCTCCTACGAATAAGAGAGCTAAAGGCCAAGATACCATTTCAACAGTTACAATGACACTGTTTAGTTCAATATTTTGGTGTGACAAATGGTTTCTTGGAGATACATAGTGGAAGCACATTGTAATCGATAAAAAGGTCCAAATATGTTTGGGAGAAACTAATTAACACAACTATTCTAAAAAACCTTTCTGTGACAGAGAGTCAGACCCCAATATTAATATTGTCAGGGCTATCTCTGAGTACACAAATATAATAAATACACAAAAAACCAATGATTGCCTATACCTGTGACCATGTTTGATGTGCTAAGTAACAACATTGAACTGGTCTGCCAACTTGAACTCAAATCACAATGGTGTAAATAACTTAGCCATGTTTGATGCAATCCAATTAATACAACTCCCATTGTCTTAACATTTAGCTCTTGAATATGCAGTCTCTCAATCTGTGGAGCAGTCTGTGCTTTTAACTTCAATTTACAGCTTCCAATTTACAAAAAGGGACTGAAGGCTAATTGCAAGCTTCCTGAATTTATTTACATTTACAGAAATGAAGCCTGGTTCTTGTTTGAATTAATAACACATACTCCCTAGCATCCTCCACCTACAGAACCCACATATGAATGATCTGTAGTTACCTTTAAACACCATCATAATCGCTAAATAAAACTGCTGGAGAAAAGGGATTCAGGTGCAAGATTCCAATTAGTTATCTCCAAGTGAAATTGAAAATCCCCAATGAATTCCAACTACATCATTAAATCCTTACTACCGTCTTGCCCTATAAGACATGCGCTGTTCTACTTCTGTTATCTTGCAGCACAGATAACGCTCCCATCTGCTACATGCATAAATTAAAGAGGTCAGAGTTTGGCAAGGGAAGTGATTTTCTATGATGGATTTTCCTATTAAAGTATTCTGACAAACACAAAAATACCATAGATCACAGTTGTTATTATTGCATTTAGACACCTTGAAAATTAACTCCCCTATGGAGATGCCTTTGATGACATTTCACTGGGATCTTGGCCAGCTGGTACAACTGGCTCTCAAATGTCTCACAGCAGGTGCAAAAGGGAAGCAGAACCACAGCAGGGAGGCAATGGATCAGATCTGAGGGAGCTTTCCAATCTACAAATGGGATCAGTAGTTTATTGGTTTCAGCATTCGCTGAACCAGGAGGGGAAAAAAAACTTCACAATTGAGTCTATCAGTTCTTTGAATGGCTGTTTTCCTATGGTAGCCCACAAGTTGCTGGAGGGACTCAGTAGTTTAGGCAGTGTCTATGGAGGAAAATGAAAATTTGAAGTTTTGAGTCGCAACCCTCACCTGTACTGAAAGATAGGAGGGAGACAGCCTATGTAAAAACATGGGGGAATGGACTGGCGAGCAATAGGTGAATCCAGCTGAGGAGGAGATAAGCAGATGGAGGAGAGGAGAGTAGAAATAGTGACTAAGGCTCAGCGATAACAAGTGGAGGTGACAAAAGGCTGCAGATTATGCAATGTATTAGGAGAGGAACATGGAGCATGGAATCAAGTGGGAGAAGGGGAGGGGGCAGATGGGAATGGCCATGAAAGAGGAACCTGTGTATGGAATGTGGGTGGATGAAAAAGATGGAGGAGGGGAAAGAAACAGGGTGATGGGGACTGGGATAAGTGGAGGACCGGGTAGATCAAGTAGAGAAAGAAAAGAGAGAGAGAAGGAGCAATTTACTGGAAATTGGAAAATTGAAGTTCCAGCTGTGTTCCTCATCTTTCTGGGTTCTGTACATTCCACAGATCCCTATAAAAATATTCAAAGGCTTATACCCCAAAGTCAGCTCTGTGTTTACAAATTAAAGTCAAAACCTTCAAGTCTCCTTTATTAGGACCCATGTGCTCAGAGACACACATATTTGCTAAGTTCATGCTTCCTATTTCAATTATTCACCTATTTCTTTTGGAACAACTGGTTCATGCTATTTCATTCAAGTTACTCCAATTTGCCAGTGTTTGGTTCCTACACTTCTAGACCTTCCCAATCCATGTACCTGTCCAAGTGGCTTTTATAAGTTGTTACTGCCCCGACCTCAACCACATCTGCTGGCAACTGATTCCACTCTGATATCACTCTTTTATAAAAAGATTGCTCTCAAGTCCCTTTTAAATCCCTCTCACCCTAAACCTATGCCATCTAATTCCTGATATCTGGGAAAAAGGCTGTGTGCATTCACCCTGATGCAAAAGCGAATATGTTTCAAACATACTTTATTATTTTTAGAGCACTTTGGAATGTCTTGAGGTCAAGAAAGATGTTAAATAAATTCCAGCATTAGTGCTTACTTCCTCTCAAAGGGCCAATAGGGTCTCTTCAATTTCTGAGCCAAACCTCACAGGGCTTGTACAGAAGCAGTTAGAGTAGTTAACTGCTCCCAGAAGCCTCAATAGTTTCAGCAGAATATTGAGGGTCTGGTAGTCCATAATTGTTCAGCAATAATTGTAGATTGTACAGCCGCAACATCCCTTCAACAGTGAACTGTCTAAAAAGAGCATAGACTCGCCACTTACGGGTTTCCCTAATGTCAACTTGCGAGCAGAAAAGTCACTGATACAACTGACAAGACCATGTATGCTGCTCCCTTGATTTGCTGGTGGTAAACATCGGTGAAGGATGGTAGTGCGGTTGTCTCACAGCTCATAACACAAGTTCAGTCCTGATGTCGGGAGAGCAGTTTGCAATTTCTCCCTGTGACCAGGGTCTCTTCCCAAATCCCATAGGTGGCGGCATGTTGTACTGAAGACGTTAAAGGAAAGTAAGTAGGGAATAGGACTGACATGATTGCTTTGATTGCTGGCATAGACTCATTGAGCTGAATGGTCTGAAGTAGCTTCTGTGTGGAGGAAGAAATTGTTGTTGCTTTGGATTGGACTCTAAATCCCAGTCAACATTCTTACTGCCTTGCTAAAGCAGCCAACATAATGAAAGACACCTCCTACCCCGAACATTCTCCCTTTTCCCCTCTCCCATTGGGCAGAAGATACAAAAGTCTGAAAACACCTAACACTCTACACAGGAACAGCATCTGTAGTTTCTTGTATCTCCAAGTATTATTGCATTTCTCTTGTCCAAGTTCATTAACTCAGGTAGATGTTAGAGTATTGTCAACAGTTTTGGGCCCCATATCTCAGAAAGGAAGTGTTGTCTCACAGCAGGTGATTCCAGGAATGAAGGGGTTAACAAATGAGGAATGTTTGGTAGCATTGGGCCTGCACTCACTGGAATTTAAAGAATGTGGGGGGACCTCATTGAAACCTATTGAATGTTGAAAGGACTAGATAAGGTGGATGTGGAGAGGATGATTCCTCTGGTGGGGGTGTCCAGAATCAGAGGGTACAGCTTCAAAATTGAGGGGCGACCTTTTACAGCAGTGGTAAGGAGGATTTTTTTTAGCCAGAAAGTAGTAAATCTGTGGAATGCTCTGCCACAGACAGCTGTGGAGGCCGTCCATGGGTGTATTTAAGCAAAAGTTGATTGTTTTCTGATTGGTCAGGACATTAAAGGTTATGGTGAGAAGGCAGGTGCATGGGTTGAATGGAATTTGGGATCAGCCATGTTGTAATGGCAGTGCAGACTCAATGGGCTGAATGGCCTAATTCTGCTCCTGTGTCGTATCATCTTATGTTCCAACATAAACACTCAGACTTGTTCACCTCACCTATGAGTAAGGGGTTTCTTCTTTATGTTACTGCATATGTTAATCAAAATGGCTTCTTTGTTCAGTTAAAAGTAAGAATGCTTCTTTGTTATGGTAACTGGTGCACCGGACCAAACCTGTGCTGTACCAGGCAGGAAGATCTCAGACAGCCTCGCGCTGCTGAGGGACACCATCGTCTACATGCAGGACGGGGGTGGACGCCTGCCTGGTCAGCTTGGATCAGGAGAAAGCCTTCAACAGGATATTGCACACGTACATGGTGGATGTACTCTCCAAAATGGGATTTGGGGAGGGAATCCGGAATTGGATCAAACTGCTCTATACAGACATCTGTAGCACAGTCCAGGTCAACGGGTGGGAAACAGAAAGCTTCCCCATCAGGTCTGGAGTCAGGCAGGGCTGTTCTCTCTCCCCTGTCTTGTTCGTGTGCTGCATTGAACCCTTTGTCGAAGCCAAAGGGATGAGGGCATAGGAGGGGTGAGGGCCAAAGGGATGAGGGCATGGGAGGGATAAGGGCATACGAGGGGTGACACTGCCAGGCAGTGGAGGGACCCAAGTCAAAACCTCCCTGTACATGGATGATGTCACCGTCTTCTGCTCCGATCCGAGGTCAGTTCACAGGCTGATCAACATCTGCGAACAGTTCGAGCAGGCGTCGGGGGCCAGGGTCAACCGCACGAAGAGCGAAGCCATGCTCTTCAGCAACTGACCCGACAGATCCAGCATCTCCTTCACCAACAGGGCTGATCACGTGAAGGTGTTGGGGATCTAGTTCGGAGGGGCCGAGGTGTGCAACAAGAACTGGCAGGAGTGGACTGCCAAGGTGAAACAGAAACTGGGGCTGTGGGGAGGGCGCTCCCTATCGATAGCGGGCAAGAACCTGGTCATCAGGTGTGAGGTGCTCTCAGGGCTGCCGTACTTGGCGCAGGTTACGCCAGTCCCCCACCCCTTCTGCTCGAAAATTACCCGAGCTGTTTTCAGATTCGTCTGGGGATCCAAGATGGGGCAGGTCACACGGACCACCAAGCACAAGTCCCTGGACAAGTGTGGCTGCATCAGGTTGTGTGTGGATCCCAGGTACGTGGGCACCAAGTACCACTATGTGCCCAGGTTCTACCTGTCACCCTGGCTACAAAGGATGGGTCTGGCCCCTTTCCCACGCAACACCCCTGTCAGCTGGTTGTTGCTGCCATACCTGTCCTTCGTAGAGAAGTTCTTTCAGGTCAACGCCTTTGACCACAGGGCCATCAGGCAGTGGTCAGCACGTAAGGTCCTGCAGGCACTGCAGGAGAAGGACGAGATGGACACAGTGGGTTGATTCCCTGGGCAGACCGTCCAGTTCATCTGGCAAAATGTTTCATCACCAGACCTCACCAACAGGCACCAAGACCTCGCCTGGCTGAACGTTGTCTCCACACCCCTCTGCCCACGGGAGGACTGCAGTGAGGAGGAGTCAGTGACCCACCTCTTTGTACACTGTGGGTTTGAGGAGAAGGTGTGGAGGAGGATGGAAGGGGTAGTGTTGAGGTTCATCCCCAGCAGCTGCGTGACAGAGGACTCTCTGATCTACGGGTTGTTCCCGGGGACGCGCACTGAGACCAACATCCGGTGCTGCTGGCAGATCATCAACTTGGTCAAAGATGCTCTTTGGTCGGCCCGGAACATGATGGTCTACCAGCACACGGAGATGTCCGTGGGGGAATGCTGCCAATTGGCACATTCTCGGCTGCAGGAGTACGTGCTGAGGGATGCACTCAAACTTGGTGCAGCCACTGCAAAGGCCTGGTGGGGAAGGACCACAGTCTAGGGTCCTTCTCCTGTGGGAGTTGAGGGGTGGGTGGTGGGGTGTATACCCTTAAACCACTGTATGTAAATATGGAATAACAGAGTGCCACCTGGGTGGCAAAAGTGTGGGAATGTAAAGACTGTAATGGAAACATTTGTAAAGGACTGAGAGTCATGGAATGGTTTATTGTACCTAATTTTATTTTTGAATAAAGTATATTTTGATTTAAAAAAAACTGGTGAGAGAGTGCTTTCTCTTGCAGCTTGTTTGGGTTACAATTACTGATAACGAGAATTGTAATCATTTGTTAACCAATTGGGATAGATGTTATACTTTCTTGTGGGTCTGTAAGCTAGTGTTGCGTGGAACTTTGGGGGGGTTGGAGGGGAGATCGCGAGGAAGGGGGACATGCTGGATGTGCTCTGGTTGGCCACCGAGGTTGGTCCCAGGTGGTGAGTTGAAGAGGTCAGAGAAGATCAAATAGCGGACCGAAGACTTCGCTAGTTGAGCTCCAACGGTTGTGCACGAAATGTCTGAACTCTGATAAGTTTTGGCACCTTTTCTTTCTTTTCTTTCATATATGGTGTATTGCTATTAATCACCTAGTTCTAGTAAGATTTATAAAGTGTATTCTGTAAACGCACACGGTGTGCGGTTTGATATTGTGTGTGTGAGTTGGTACCAGTGTGCATTTCCCAGCATCCACGTATATGGGAGGCGCGGTTTGGCAGGTGGATGGTTTTTCCCATAGACAATTGTTGCTTCTCCAACCCTTTATCTTTCCTATCCAACTGGCTTCACCTACCGCTTTCTAGCTCACCTCCTTCCCCAACCCTCAACTTCTTACAGGGCTATGGTGGGAAACTTTATCACATGGTGCGGGCAGAATCATCTGCAGCTTAATGTGAAAAAGACTAAGGAGCTGGTGGTGGACCTGAGGAGGGCTGAGGCACCAGTGACCCCTGTTTCCATCCAAGGGGTCAGTGTGGACATGGTGGAGGATTACAAATACCTGGGGATATGAATGACAATAAACTGGACTGGTCAAAGAACACTGAGGCTGTCTACAAGAAGGGTCAGAGCCATCTCTATTTCCTGAGGAGACTGAGGTCCTTTAACATCTGCCGGACGATGCTGATGATGTTCTACGAGTCTGTGGTAGCCAGTGCTATCATGTCTGCTGTTGTGTGCTGGGGCAGCAGGCTGAGGGTAGCAGACACCAACAGAATCAACAAACTTATTTGTAAGGCCAGTGATGTTGTGGGGGTGGAAACGGACTCTCTGACGGTGGTGTCTGAAAAGAGGATGCTGTCCAAGTTGCATGCTATCTTGGACAATGACTCCCATCCACTCCATAATATACTGGTTAGATACAGGGGTACATTCAGCCAGAGACTCATTCCACGGAGATGTAACACTGAGCATCATAGGAAGTCATTCCTACCTGTGGCCACTAAACTTTACAACTCCTCCCTCAGAATGTCAGACACCCTGTACCAATAGGCTGGTCCTGGAATTATTTCTATTTGGCATGATTAACATTATTATTTAATTATTTATGGTTTTATATTGCCATATTTCTTCACTATTTTTCATTGGTGTGGCTGTAACAAAACCCAATTTCCCTTGGGATCAATAAAACATTTCTGTCTGTCTGTCTATCTGTCTTATTCCATCATTATTCCTCTTCCTTCTCAGTCCCGAGGAAGTGTCTCAGTCTGAAAGAGATGCTACCTGATCTGCTGAGCTCCAGCATTTTGCATGTGTTGCTTTGGATTTAAAGCATCTGTGGACTTTTTTGCATTTATATGAAGTATTTTTTAGATAAGAAAGAGATAAAGCAACAGTACTGTTCCCAAGCAATGCCCATAATATATGAATGTAGAATACCCAGAACACTGTTCAGCTATTCAGAATGCATCATTGGTGCTATCACCTCTTCAATATTTCTCCTGAGTCTTAATGAGCTTAATGCACGAGAGGTGAGCAAGCCCAGAGTGTTACTGGCACTTCTGAATTTCATTATCCTGCAGGATGTGCAACAACTGTTGAAGGTATGTTCTTGACCACTGACAGTAACGACCCTGGAAACACTTTGCATCAGATCTGTCATTACTTAAATTAAATGAACATCCCCATTAATCTGCAAATATATTTGCACTACCACTTCCATGGGCTGGTGATCCGATTTCAGATCATTGGCAATATGAAAAGGGAAAATGTGGAGAAAAGTATTCATGTTGTGAGTTGGAGTAATCTGGAATGTATTGTAGAGAAAGAAAAGTGGCAGTAACTCTCAAAATGAACTAATTATGTAATGACAAAACAGAAGAATGGGTAGAGGAGGGAGACAGAGCAGAAATCTGGGGGGGTGCGGTGGGGAACCAGGGTGAAAGGACCGATGGTAAAAAATTAAAGATAGCATGTAATCAGACTATCAGAAAGGGCAGGCAGATGATGGGACTTGGTTGCAGCCAACAGGCTTAGCATCCAAACATTAGAGATGCAGAATCAGAAAGGATAGCAAATATGGTACTCAATCAAAAATCATTGGACTCTGGCAAGGTGCCAGAGGACTGGAAAATTGCAAATGTCACTCCACTCTTTAAGAAAGGAGGAAGGCAACAGAAAGGAAATTATAGACCGGTTAGCCTGACCTCAGTGGTTGGGGAAGATGTTGGAGTCAATTGTTAAGGATGAGGTGATGGAATACTTGGTGACACAGGACAAGATAGTACAAGGACAGCATGGTTTCTTTCAGGGAAAATCCTACCTGATGAACCTGTTGGAATTCTTTGAGGAGATTTCAGGTAGCATAGATAAAGGGGATGCAGTGGATGCTGTATATTTGGATTTACAGAAGGCGTTTGACAAGGTGCCACACATGATGCTGTTAAGAACCCATTGGCAGATTGGTAGGAGGCAGCGAGTGGGAATAAAAGGATCCTTTTCTGGTTGGCTGCCAGTGCCTGGTGGTGTTCTACAGGAGTCGGTGTTGGAACCACTTCTTTTTATGATGTATATAAATAATTTAGATGATGGAATAGATGGCTTTGTTCCCAAGATTGCAGGTGATATGAAGCTTGGTGGAGGGGCAGGTAGTGTTGAGGAAACAGACAAGATGCAGAAGGACTTAGACAGATTAGGAGAATGGGCAAGAAAGTGGCAAATGAAATACAATGTTGGAAAATGCATGGTCATGCACTTTGGTAGTAGAAATAAATTTACGGACTATTTTCTAAACAAAGAGAAAATCCAAAAATCTGTGATGCAAAGGTACTTGAGAGTCCTTGTGAAGAACACCCTAAAGGTTAACTTGTAGGTTGATTTGGTGGTGAGGAAAGCAAATGTGATGTTAGCTTTCATTTCAACAGGTCTAGAATACAAGAGCAAGGATGGTTCCAGGAATGAAAGGGTTATCATACGAGGAACATTTGATGGTTCTGAGTCGCTACTTGCTGGTATTCTGAAGGCTGAGGGGGAGCTCATTGAACTTTTGAATGTTGAAAGGCCTAGACAGAGTAGATGTGGAAAGGATGTTTCCCATGGTGGTGAGTCTAGGACAAGAGGGCATAGCCTCAGGATAGAGGGGTGCCCTTTCAAAACAGAGATGCGGAGAAATCTCTTTAGCCAAAGGGTGTTGAATTTGTGGAATTTCTTGCCACATGCAGCTGTGGAAGCCAGGTCGTTGGGAGTGTTCAAGGCAGAGATTGATAGGTTATTGATTGGACATGGCATCAAAAGTTACGGGGAGAAGGCCTGGATCTTGGGTTGAGGAGAAGAAAAAAGGATCAGCCATGATTGAATGATGGAGTAGACTTGATGGGCCAGATGGCCTAATTCTGCTCCTATGTCTTATAGTCTTATGGTCTAAATCTCCTTCAGAGTGATAAACACTACTGGAAAAACTTAAAGCGTCAAACGTTGTTGTCAATGTTTCAGGTTGAAGTCTAAAAGTGCAGAAGGGAGATGGTAAAAAAGACAAATTTGGTAAGTTTTAGTCCATGGACATTGCAACCTGAGCTCTTGACATACTTGCTGCATTTGGTTTCACATGACTTATTTGATTCCTTATGGAATTGTTGTTACTTTAATTGTGAATGTTTGCTGTAGCTTGCTCACTATCTTGAGAAATATTTATTTAGTTGTGTATTATGAATGAAAGGTTAAGTATTTGTCTGAACATGCTAGGACCTTTGGCTGTGTAGTCACTGTTCATCCCGGTAACTCTCTGAAGTTGGTGACAGACTGACACTTCAGAAAAACAAATGCAGGAGTTCCACAGATGCTAACATTATGATGTAAGTGCAGAAACTGAGGAAACTCTTAGGTCAGGCAGCTTCAAATGAAAGACAAGCAAAGAATTAATGTTTCAGATCAGACTTGTAAAGATGCTAGAGATGAACAAATTTTACAGAAGTTCATAGCCAAGTAAAGGGTAGGGAGCGAGACAGAGAACAGAGGCAAGGACAGAAATTTTAAAGGACAACAGTGATAAATTGGACAGAGCTAATAATGGAAACAAAGATGGAAATGCAAGGTTGGCGCAAAGAATGTGTAAACAATCACAGAATGTCCAAAAGAAAATGAGCAATTAAAATCTTATACAGCAGTTAATGAAGCAAATCTATCACTCTGCATTCTTGAATCTCATTGGGAAATTAATATCTTCATTTCTTTGTATCGAGGAAGCTCAGTAAGAAAATGCTAAAGCTCTGAAGTGCTGAGTGTGATAAACGACACTGTGAATTAATAGACTCAATGAAGGCTGGGCCATTTCACTAGCTTCACTATAAAGTTTTAATTAGGACATTGCTAGAACTCTTCATTTTATACAGCCTCGGGACACATATCTTAACAGAAAACTCCTTATCATATAATTAAACATAAACAAGTGTTGCTCGGATGAATTAACTGCCTTGTCTAACTCTGCCGAGATTGTAGGTCAGACACATCCAGACTTCTCCTTTTAAATAACCTTGGCAAACAAATACTTCATCTCCACTGGAAGCTGCTTAATGTAGTTACTTTGTTTTTGGATGAATTGGGAGTGGCAACACAAGGGAAGTAATGTTAAATGCTGGTTCAAGGAGTGCACAGGACTGCATCCAAATTAGATAAAACATTCTTGCTTTAAGTCACTAGCAACTTTAATTTGCTTTTCCATCCTCATTCTGACCTCCGGCAGAGTTGTAATAATATATGTCAGATGTTTTAAGAGCAGAATATAATTTTTACGTTTGGCATTTGACACCCTTTTGAACTCAACAATGATATCAAGACTTCTAGGAAATAATCTCTGCTCTCATTTTCTCCAGTACCAATTGCTGTTAAGGATTTATCAGTTGCTGCTCTTTTTACATCTCCCCTTTGCTAACTATTGCTTCTTTCACTTGCCGTAAACTCCTGCCCCATAATTTCTTCTGGCATGTAAGCTCTCTGACTGCCCAAGCCATTAATGCCCTCCAAGAATTCCAGAAGACCTTCCTCCCCTCAGCCATCTGATTTCTGAATGGATGTTGTACCCATGAACATTGCCTCACTATTTTTTCTATTTTTGCACTACTTATTCAACTATTTCATATATATATATATATATATATATATATATATATATATTCTGTAATTCATACTTTTTTCTCTATTATTATGTACCACATTGTACTCCTGCCACAAAGACAATAAATGTCACAACATACTCTGTGCTGGTGATATTCAACCTGATTCTGATTCTAGTTTCTCTGCAACAATGCTTGATTTGGGTGAAAACCATCCAACCACCATTGTCGCACCCCATGGATGCACACCCAATCCTTCACCTGAAGCTTATATAGTTAATGATTTAATGTTATTCCACTAGGTTTCCTAATGACGGAAACCATATACAGAGGAAAAAGGAGATCTCCATTGAGTAGAGGTGTGCCCATGCAGAGTGCAAGGCTGCCTGATTCTTGGCTGGAGCAGAAGGGGCAATGAGCAAAGTGATGGAGAGCTATTCCAACAGCAGCAACAAAAAGATGCTGGAAAAATGATGGTGCCAGCAAGCAAGGCTATTAAAGGCAACATCCTCAAGACAGCTCATGAAGCAATTCCTTTCATTCCTTTTACATCTTCTTTTATTTCAAATATCGTTCTGCTACTGTTACATCTTCTTTTACTTCAGACATGGTTCTGTTGCCTATATTCTGGTGGCGTGACTTTGGGCTGATCGGGTGATCTGGCACATTCCTGTCTCTGAGTGTGGCTGAGATCAAAGCATGAAGCATAGAGACCAGGAAACCTGAAGATGGGACATGAGCTCATGATTAACTCCACCTCTTGCTGATCTCGCTGATAAAAGTGCCAAGGAAGACTGAAATGATCAAGCCCAGTGTGAAGGGTAAGTGTGTCTTCAGTGCTGTCCACCAACCTCTTCCTCAGAGAAGATATCTGTGTGTAGCAGCCTCTCCTCTCTCCCCCCTCCCTCTCATTTGGTGCTCCGTCCCAGCATTTGGATGACCTCTCTCTCCTCAATGCTGTTGCTGGATGGAGCTGGATTAAGGTGTAATCGACACCGATTACAGATTTGGACTCTAATTCAATCTTTATGATGTGAATTACTTCTAGTTCTTGTTCTGGTTACTCTTTTGTTGCTAATACTTTTGGGTGATTTTTGAATCGGGTTAGCCTGTAGATAATGAATACCGAGCTGAACCAAAGTGAAATATGCCTTTTGATTTTGTGTTTTATATTCTGTGTTTTCACTCAGTTTTTTGCCACCATTTGCACATTTTTGCACGTGGGGGGAGGTGGATTTGATGTTTAATTCTTTTGTTTGAACGGGATTCTCTTTGTTTCGTGACTGTGGGGAAGACGAATTTCAGAGTTCTATACTGCATTTATACTTCGATAATAAATGAACTTTGAACCTTTGAAAAAACTGAATTTATCCTATCTTTTACCAGTGTAGTGACTGCAGGGAGTCTGCAAAGGATTTGACAGCATAGGCTGCCTTGGATGGGTTCTAACTGAGGCAAATGGTGTCACTGGGAGTGAGCAATAACCATGGGTTGAAAATTGAGTGGCACCTAGAAATAAACACAGTACAGTATTTTGGCATGGTTAATAGGATGTGGGGATGTTGCAACATGCAGAGACAGTGAAGCTAGTAGATATGGAAGTGTGTTTTGTTCAACAAAAATGAGCAACAGGCTTCACATTGAGCTTCTCTTGGAGGCAGAGGCCTCCTCACCCAATATTACATGACACTTTTATATGCTAAAGATCAAAGGTAACAGCAGGACAGTCCTGTAGTTACAATGCTTACTTTGAGTTGCATATAGTTTTCCAACACCTCTTTCTTCATATCCACACTCCAGACACCCAAAATGAATGTTAATCAGCATCATCTGGTTTGCAATCACTTATATGTCCATTGCCTCCTTCCCAGCTGGCTGATTGTACTTTAATTACTTTCTTTATCTTCACCCCTTCATTCTCTGATGTCTAAAACTATCAGCAGTGGCTGTCAGTAGTTACTTTCTGGTCTGGGCACCAGTAGGGTAAATGCACTGGCCCCCTCCTCGATGCACAGGAGGGGTTGGGGTAGCTTCTATATGAATGACTGCTAGGAGCTCACCCCGGTGCCACCTCCTTCCAGGCTGTCCAGTCAATCACTGGCCCAACCACTGAAAGGGCCCAGCTCATTTGTACTCACTCCCCTTTCAGGCTGGGGTGACTGCCTTCAGACCTGTGAGTATTTTATATCTTTCTCAGTTTGCCACGCCATCGAAGTTGTAGAACAATGTTTCTGCTATAATGCAGATCCCTTCCCATCTACTTACCCCAATATTTTCCTATTCTGAGCTACACAACTAATGATCTACCTTCAGCAACTAGCCTTCATTTTAGAGTACAGTTACCATTATACTTTAACATGCTGTTCACGGCTTGCTATCGTGCTCTCTCGGTGACTTCTGCATTTGTGTTTGTTGTGGATCTTCTTCCATCAGGTGTGGTCAGATCTGATGCAGCCGGCTAGTGTTCATCACTTGGATTCTCTGCAAAGTCACTGTTATGGGGCACCCTTGACCCCTCACTCCGTCTGTGGGAGCAACAAGAGGGTGAGTCGTGTGATTTAACCTGTCCAGTATTTCCACTGGCTGCCTTGCCGGGACTGTACACCAACACAGGCATGATTTGTCTGGAGCACCAGCTAAGGTTCTGTCCACCTGGCAGTGAAAACTGTCTTTTAAGCAGCTCCTTTAATAGGACTTGTGGTAGAACTATCTTCTCTCCCTCTGGCTCTCTCTGATCCATAATACGTCACTGCTGCTCAATCCCTCAATGTGTTACCCTGGTTACGGTGGTCCTTCACATCTCCATGTAATCTTATTAAATTGGCAGTTGTAGTTTCTTCCTGTACACTTGCAATTTCTGTTGCTTCTTGTTCTTCCGCTGCCCTCCTCACACTGCAAACTCATTCCCTTTCTGCTCCTTAGTATCCTCTTTCTGGTGAGCCTTTACTTTAATCACTGCTACCTCCTCGTGCAGCTACAATCCTCTAACAGTTCCTGACTGTGCTCGGCCCCTCCCCTTGGGTCCTCCTGACATGATTCCCACACATCGCCCTGTCTCTCCTCCCTGCTTGGGGCTGCTGTCCCTCTGGGGACCTTGTTAGCTGCTTTGCTGGTTACACATGTTCAGTGTTCCCGTCTTGCCCATGTTACTTCTCCTTTTCCTGATCCTGCCTTATTCAGCGTGTCTATCCCCAGGATAGTACCTTCATTGTTTGGACACACCCAGAAACCTACAGGAAGCTGCACTCCCTCAATCTAAAGAACCTGGAGCTAACTTTTCTCTGCCCTCATTGTTTCATTTCCTGTACTGGTAATGTACATAGCTTCTCCATTCGCGGGCAAGGGTAGATCAGTTATCGATACTGATGACCCCTTGTCTGCTAACATGTCACATTGCTGGTCCCCTAATAATGATGACCACCGATGTCAACAGAGGCTGCCGTCAGCTGTTCATCTGACCTCACCAGCTCTGTAATTTGGTCAGCAGCCAAATCAGAAAGAGCAGGGGCTGCTCTGGGTTCTGCCTGCTTTGGTGAGTGATTCTCACACTTTGCTCTTTTTTCAGGACACTGCCTCCAACCATGGCCTGAGAAGCTGCAGCTGTAACAACCGTCTCCTTTGCACTCACACATCTATTCCAGCAGTTCCTTGCTACGTACCCCAGCTGCTGGCACACAAAGCAAGTTCTCTGTGACGTCACACCAACTACATTCACTACAACCACCTTACAACTTCTCTTCCCCCTCGTCGGGTCTATCTAGTCTACCTCCAGAAGACACAATACATCATTAAAGACCCCTCACACTCTCTCCATGAACTGTTTGTTCTTCTGTCATCAGGCAAACGCTACAGGAGCATCAAAACAAAAACCACAAGTCTACTAAACAGCTTCCTCCCACAGGCAGTCAGACGGCTAAATAGCTGCTCTACCTGATTCTGCTTTGGACACCTTTAACTTGCACTGGACACTTATAACTTGTTTTTAACTGACATGTGGCTGTTGCGTTTTACTATTTATTGTTATGTTTATTATTTAGTGTTGTGTTTGTTATGTTATGATTGCACTGCTCCTGGGAAACGCTGTCTCATTCTGCCCTGCGGAGCTGATGTACAGTTAGAATGACAATAAAGTTTTTGAATCTTGAATCTTGAATCTCACTGGCTCATGATGCTGCCATGGAGTAAGTCGACCCCACAACTATCCCCAAGTCTGACGGTCTGAGCTCAGGCCTTCCTTCAGCATTTTCAGGAAGACAGGGTCATCCCTCCTTGGATTAGCCAATCCTGTATACTCCCCCATATGCTCAATATTTAAACTCTGCATAATCCAAGGCAGGCTCTTCAACTCTCTGAACCACTGACATTATCATCCCCCAGTTACTCTCACCTCCCCCCAGTCACTACCTCACTTCCGCCTTAAAGAAACAATGTCCCTCTTCATTGCAGGCATTCCTGGTAGTTGCCTATGTACCATCCTGCACCCCCGGGCCATACTGTCCTACATATATCTCAGGTACTTTGCTTTTACCAAGAGTGCCTCTGGTGAATTTCAATCATTTCATCGAGCTTGCACCGGAATTCTGCATTCCCGCAGGTTAACTTAAATGAGGACAGCCCTGACGAAATGCTTTGCTTCTCCCCAGGAGTGAAGGACTTATGGATGGTCATAATCAAAGCCATGGGCAGACTCAGGTCATCAAGGATCTCAACCTGATGTTGCCTAACCTCAATTGGTGCCACCCTGAAATATATAGCTGGCTATAACCTCCCCTTCAAACATCTCCACACTAATTCCCACACTGCACAAAATTTAAATGATGGATAAAAATTAAACAGTACGTACTTAATACCACAGAGTACATACTCCGTAATCTGGCATTTATGTGCGTCTGAACTCATAATGCCTGTAGTCTTGCTTTGAAATTAAAAAATGGTGCACCAGGATTACAGACTGCAAACACACTTCCAAATGAGTCTGCTGCTTTACAGTTTTCCCAAATGAGCATACGTGCATCCCACTGCCATTCTGAACGGTTAGTGAGCACCCTTCACAACTGGAGGCCCAGTCTCACCAAATTACACCAAGTCGTCTGGTCTCTAACGTAACCACACACACACACACACACACACACACACACACACACACACACACACACACACACACATTACTTCTATATCTCCTCAACATCTAGAATCTAGCTAGTAACAAACATTCTGCAGACATTAACAGACTTCACATATTGCTAATTTCAGGAAGAATTAAGCTGTCACTGAACTAGCAGACATTTAGTCCATGTTTTACAAAATCTAATATGCACGCTGCATTCCACCCCTTGAATGTCTGTTAGGTTGGAAACATGTAGAACTATTCTTTCTGCTTAAAATGAAAAATACAGATTAATATCCCTTGGGTGATTAAAACTAACCTTACGATGACTGTTAAAAGATAAGAACTTACACAGATGCAAGGATTAACTTCAACATTCACATAAAATATATGCCCTCATTCCTAGAGGATAGTAACAACATCACAGTGTCAGCAGTGTGTACTATCTACAAGGTGCATTGCAACAAGTTCCTAAGCTAGCACCTTCCAGACCCACCACCATTATCATTTAGAAGGACGCGAATAGCAGATACCTGAGAAACCCACCACTTGGAAATCCCCTTCCAAGTCACTCACCATTCTGACTTGGAATTACATCACCATCCCTTCATTGCCACTGGGTCAAAATCATGGAATTCCCTTCCTTACAGCACTGTGGGTGTACCTACATCACCACCTTCCCTAGGGCAACTAGGGCTGGGCAATCAATGCTGGCTCTGATGGTAATGCCCACATCCTACAAGTGAATAGATTTTTGAAAAATCAAATGGAATAAATAAGATTTAAAAACATTGTATTGTGATTGGAGATTCAATAGTCAAATTACAATCAATTTGGCATTTTACTTGTTACACAAAATGTCATATGAGTCCAGTTACACTGAGGTGTACAACAATCCATCCCATTTATAAGCCCACTGTAGTCCCAGTTAGCACATTTTGGATAATGTACATCTTTTCTTGAAACAGTAATTTCATTTTCATAAATTACAAGTGTTACGTATCCGTGGGTATCTTGCACCTGTCCCATAACCATGATGTAATTGAAGTTATGCTGGACATGAGGTAATGGTCTTGTGATGGGGGAGTGATGTCATTTTCCCACCAGTGAGAGGTCATGTGATAGTTTTTTTCAACTGGGTATAAAAGGAGAACCCCACCCTGTGACATGGGCAGTTCGAGGCTGAATTCACTACTGACTGCATGCTGCTGTGTATTCCAATATTATGACACAGTTTTGTATAAAAGTGGAGTTTTATTTTCTGCCTTAAGTCTCAAAGGTTATTGCCAGTAGTTTTGCTACAATACTGCCAGTAAAGTCAGTGGAGAGTGAAGATTCATCAGAGTTTGGACATACCGAAGGATTTGGAAAGTTAATGCCGACGGTGAAACAGATTTGACTTTTGTTTAATCTTCGCACGAGGAAGTAGTAACTTGTATCTGTGATAATTCCTGCTTTTCCAATACAAAAGAGCAGTGAGTTGGATACAAAGTTTTGCCAAAGAAAGGTCAGCGGCTGTTAAGCCATTTATTTCCTTCGATTGTAAATCCTCCGGGAAAAGCATACTACAGCTGGGATCAGCAGTAACGTAATGAAGGAGAATTTAACACCTTTCAAGAAGTCTCTCCTTTTAACTGACTGTGTAAAACTTTGGACCTTTGCATTACTACTTTAAGAACTGTTTCCACATTACCGCTTTAAGAACTGTTTGAGCTGCCGTATCGCAGCTGACTTCCAGTTACGTTAGTCGTTTGTTTACTTGTGGGTTTTTACTGTGTTTAATAAATGTTTTATTAGTTATAACAAACCTGCCCTCAATTATATATTCATTGTTGCTGATTTGTAACACAAGGTTGTCAGCGGCTTGTCGAGTCTCCGAAGAAGTTCGACATCCAACAAATCTCAACAATTAAACCAGGACAAGCATGAAAACAGAACAAAGCAAAAATCTGGAAGGAACTTTTAAAGACAAAATGGGAGGCCTTAGGCTAGATGTCACCTTGTTAACAGAAGCGAGTTTGTCAGCAAGATTGTCAAATCTTGCCATCAGTGAACTATCTTTCAAAACGGCGTTGACTGTAATGGTAGCATGCAATGATCATTTCCAAACATCCTTCCAGAACTCTACCCCCCATAAGTGATGCCCCACAAAATTATAAGGTTACTGGTTCCACCAAGGCAACCAGTCAAGACCATAAGCAACAGCCCAAGAATTGGTATAAAGATGGGTTTCTTCAGTTTCTTGCTTAATGACAGTATTTCATACTGCAAGCTCTGCATATTGACTTGACCCATCAGAGCCCTCTTTCTTCAAAACTTGTTGAGCTTAAATGCAGCGGTCTTCCAGCAACAATGACCATTCTTCCATATGGCTGTCAGTGAACCAGGCGTGCAGCTGCTGAGCAGCAGTGCGATCAAAAGGAATGCCCCATGCTACAGGGGAGGCTTCAACTGGAGTAACTTCAGGTTTCAATGACGTAACCTTAAGGGACACAGTAATCAGTTGATGTATGTTACTAATTCTGTTCCGTCCCTTTGATGCTCATTCAGAAATATACATTTGCCTCTTGACAATGTGAACTCTGTATTGGATGCCCAGCCTTATGGGTGAGTGTGTCAGAGAGTAACCATCCCATAACCGGAAGGTCAGGGTGGAGAGAGACGAGGGAATCTCCTGTCGATGTTTCAGTCTCCACTAAAGTACAGTAATGGGCAAAAAGCTGTTTCTCAAAACAATGTCTCTGTAACAGCATCAGGAAGCTTTCAGGACCAGGAACTAAGGGGCATATGCTTTCCTTCATACTTCTGCCACAGGCTCCAGACGGCCACATCAACTTTAACAGAAACTTGCAGTTCAAAGGAGAGCACTTCTCGATGAGGAGACAGCAATAAGGCTGCAGTTCTGGCCTTCTTTGCAACCTCGAAAGCTGATTGTTGCTCAGGTTAACACACTAAACTACATTTATTTCTGTTCACAGTGTACAAGGGTTGGAGAAGCATCATCAGATGGGGCATATGGCAATGCCAATGTCCCAGAAGACCATTGGGCTTCTTGGTTTGTCATTGGGGTGCTATGTCTAGGATCCTTTTTCTGACCTTGTTGGAAATTATCCTACCTTCCTTAGTCCATTGTATTCCCAGAAATAAACAGTCATAGCTGGACCTTGTACTTTACTGGGGTTGATTTCCCATCCCCTCAATCACATGTGATCAAATGCTTCAGAAACCTCTTCTTCAGAGGATCCCCAAAGCAGCACATCATTAATGTCAAGTACATTAACGCTGAGGGATAGAGCACATTCATGCAAATCCCATGCCACCTCACTATGACAAATCACAAACAAGATAAAATGTGGAGATGCTGGAAATCCAAGCAACACACACAAAATGCTGGAGGAATTCAGCAGGCCAATCAGAATCTATGGAAAAAAGTGCAGTCAATGTTTCGGGTCAAGACCCTTTGGCAGGACTCGAGAGAAAAAACGAGGAGTATGGGGGAGGGGAGAAAGAAACACAAGGTGATAGGTGAAGTAAAGAGCTGGGAAGTCCATTGAGATGCAGGGCTGTAGAATAGGGCCATGGAAGAAACGAAAGGTGACTATCAGAGGGAGGTCTTGGGCATGCAAGGAGATAAGGTGAGAGAGGGAAAAGGGGATGGGAAACGGTGAGGAGAAGGGTTGGGCATTACCAGAAGTTCGAGAAATCAATGTTCATGCCATCAGGTTGGAAGTTATCCAGACAGAATACAAGGTGTTGTTCCTCCAACCTAGGTGTGGCCTCATTGTGACAGTAGAGGAGACCGTGGATTGACATATCAGAATGGGAATTGGAATTAAAATGGGTGGCCACTGGGAGATCCCTCTACTTCTGGTGGTGGGTGCTTGGCGAAGCGGTCTCCCAATCGATGTTGGGTTTCACCGACAGATGAGAGGCCACACTGGGAGCACCAAACACAGTAAATGACCCCATTGAAGTGGACCTACAGTGAAGTGTCACCTCACCTGGAAGGACTGTTTAGGGCCCTAGATGGTAGTGAGAGGAGGTGTAGGGGCAGATGTAGCACTTGTTCTGCTTGGAAGGATAAGTGCCAGGAGGGATTACAGTGGGGAGGGATGAAGGGTCAAGGGATCCCTGTGGAGAGCAGAAAGTGGGGGGAGTGGGAAAGATGGGCTTGGTGGTGGGATCCATTTGGAGATGGCGGAAGTCCCAGAGAATTATGTGCTGGACACCAAGGCTGGTGGGGTGGTAAGTGAGCACAAGAGGAAACCTATCCTGGTAGGGCGGTGGGAGGATGGGGTATGAGCAGACGTGTGTGAAATGGCAAAGATGCAGTTGAAGACAGCACTGATGGTGGAGGAAGGGAAGCCTATTTCTTTGAAAAAGGAAGACACCTCTTTCATTCTAGAATGAAAAACTTCATCCTGAGAGCAGATCGGGCAGCGACAGAGGAATTGTAAGAAGGGGATGGCATTTTTACAAGGAACAGGGTGGGAAGAATTATAGTCCAGGTAGCTGTGAGAGTCTGTGGGTTTATAATAGACATCAGTAGATAATCTGTCTCCAGAGATAGAGACAGAGAGGTCAAGAGAGGAGAGGGAGATGACAGAAATGGACCAGGTAAATTTGAGGGCGGGGTGGAAAACTTCTGGTAATGGCCCCCTCTTCACCTTATCTCCTTGCCTGCTCTTTGCCTCTCTCTGGTGCTCCTCCCCTATTTTCTTTTTTTCATGGCCTTCTATCATCACCTATTAGACTCCCCCTTCTCCAGCCCTGGACCTCTTTCACCAATCAACTTCCCAGCTCTTTACTTCATCACTCCCCCTCCCGGTTTCACCTATCACCTTGTGTTTCTCTCTCCCCTATCCCACCTTTTAAATCTACTCATCTTCTTTTTCTCCAGTCCTGCCAAAGGGTCTCAGCCTGAAACATTGACTGCACTCTTTTAACTAGATGCTGCCTGGCCTGCTGAGTTCCTCCAGCACTTTGTGTGTGACGCTATGGCAAATAGTAAGGCTATGGACATATTGCTGTAGAAGTCATGTGAAAATGTACTGGAGTCAGTTCCATGTGAAAGCAA
The DNA here is from genome assembly GCF_030144855.1 of Hypanus sabinus. Classification (NCBI taxonomy): domain Eukaryota; kingdom Metazoa; phylum Chordata; class Chondrichthyes; order Myliobatiformes; family Dasyatidae; genus Hypanus; species Hypanus sabinus. Next base: position 47,770,602 of record NC_082728.1, read on the forward strand.
ACTGATCTTGGGACAGCTCAGCAATAGGGATGGATAAGAAAGCTTTAGCCAAGTCAATAACAAATTAATAACTGTCAGTAACTCTAGAAAGGTCCTCAGTCAGGGTCACAATGTATGGAACAGTTGTGGACAATGGAGGGGCAAACTGACCTAACTAACGATAATTAACAGTCATGAACCATGAACTATCAGACTTCCAAACTGGTCAAACAGGGCTATTACAAGAGGATGAAGAAACAGCTCCCTGCCCCCCACGTTTACAAGGGACTCCGCTTTCCCGCCGATTTCCTTATGCCCCTCCAGAGTATAAAATTGCTTGGTGATTACTATTGCGATGACAAGGGTATAAAGATAGGTTCCTGTTTGCCGTTCCTACCAGAATGGACACCTTCCTAATACTAAGAGCAAATTTGCCAAAGGGCATCGTGATAGAGATTCCCAATAACAAATCAACTCCCAAAATGCTTTCAGGTACCTGACAGACCAGGGAAGACTCTTGTCAATAAATAGATGAACCTTTATTCATACAGCATCCATAAATGATCCCCTATATTCCTGAATATAGACTTGCTCCTCTGTATATAGATCCAGGTTGCCATGTCATAAGGTAACCTTAGCCCCAGAGTCCACCAGGGTGATCCCCCATCACTTATTACCATGTGACCACCAAAGGGTAGTAGGTATGTAAGGCCTCAAGTCTCCCTCTGGGATGGCAGGAATATGTGGTGCCCTTATAGCAACAGTGGTGGTCCAGTGCCCTGGCCATACCCTAGGTGACAGATTGAGTAACCCACGTATCCAAGAAACAATTATATTTATATTTTGGTGTGGGGCCCAGAAGGATGACCAGTCACTTTTTCTGGGCTATAGAATGCAACCTACCTGGGTCACAATGCTCAGTGCATCTGCTAACAGATATAATGTCAATTTTTTCCATATCCACCCCTGCCTTCAGCAGGAGCAAAAACATTTCCTTTCTACTAAGACGAGAAAACAGGCTGTTGCTGTATACCTGTTGCTGGTGCCCAGAAGTCAGCTGCTTTGGAGCATTCCTGGTTCTATTCATCGTGCACCCAGGTTGAACCTGCTGCTGCTGAGATTTAAAAGCTGCCTTAACTTGCATCATTCCCAACCTACATCTGACCCTTCAAGCTGGGCCAATGCACTGCTTGGATCTACAACAGTCCTAAACTCAGCTGGACCTAACAGAGCCAGCAAGAAGCCTGTCCATCATGAGAATCCCCATTCCCATCAATCAGGTGCACAGACCAAGGGAAAAGAGAGAGACTGGGCTATTAAAGGCATTATTATTATAAATGGCAGACTGTGTTGCCATATACCTCCAAGGGGGGTTCTCCAGGGACGAGGAGACACATTACAATCCAAAGGCAGCAGGGTAGTGATCACAGACAGTTTGTAGGACCACTGCCCACAGGAAGCTCACAGTTTTATCAACACGACCAGCCCACAATTCATCCAGGACCAATGGGTCTGCCATTAATGACCCTAACAAAATTAGTTCATGCATATTAAAAGAACAGCTGGGAGACTCCTAAATTCAGAGCAACACTCACAAAATGCTGGAGGAATTTAGCAGACAGCATCTATGGAAAAGAGTAAACAGTTTATGTTTCAGGCCAAGACCCTTCATTGGAACAGATAAAGGGTTAAAGATTCCACCGGTAGAAAGGAACATGGAGGTGTGGTTACAATGAGTGCAGCCATGATCTGATGATAAGGTTTATAGGCTTGAGGTGCCAAATAGCCCACTTCTACTCCTAATTTGTTTATCTGTATGTTGGTGTAAAAACCTACTTTAGTCTAATTTCTCTTTTGGCATTTCCATGTATCTCCAACAGCAGTTTAACATCTGCTATCACAGTTATGTTGTTTTGTTTCAGGGCAAGTTCCAATGTTTATTCAACATTGGTTGTCTTGTTTTTTTTGAAAATCAAATTTACCTTTGAATTTCTTTATCTGTGCCATATCCTTACATCCACAATTTAATTGCATTCTGCTCAGTACTTGCCAAATATTTATCTACTTTAAGGTTCTTAACCACTCACCCAGAATCAGGTTATATAACAGCATACCAACTGATAAAGTGTCTCTGAAAATACAACAAAAAGCCAATACCTTCATTGGATTTTGGCATCATGATACTTGAAACATTCAATGAGAGACTAAATATCAGCAAAGCAGCTGTAGAACTTAAATATATGTAATTAAACAAATCTAGAATTAAAAACCTGTTATCAGCAACAGTAACCGTGAATTTTGTGGATGATTGTTAAAAACCCATCTGGTTCATCAATGACCTTCAGGGAAGGAAATCTGACATCCTTAATTGCCAATTTAATTTTGCCCCATCATTGCCGTTGACTATTATCTGTCTCTCAGATTCAAGGTAATGAGGATCAGCATTAAATGCCAGAGCCATCGCCATCCCTTGAATGTTTAATAAAATCCCAAAGAGCCTCATCAAACACAGTGAGCAATGTGACAGGAGCTGAGGTGTTGGGAAGCTGACCAATAATTTGGTCAAAGAGGCCAGAGTTTGGAATTGACTTCATGGAAGAGGAAGCAGAAAGACTTCTGTAGGAAATTGTAGAGCCCAGGAGCAAGAGAACTAAAACTACAATTGCAGCTCCTAGATAGGAGGAAGTGATAATGCAAAGTTCTTGGAGATTTTAAATGTTACTAATGATACGGGAACTGAAATGGATACAACCCTGAAGGACCAAAAGAGAACATTTGGGAAATGCTCAACAGGCCAGGAAATAACTGTGGAATGAAAAATGGTTACTGCTTCAATCCCCTCCATTTCTAGCGATGACAAAAGGCTTTGGATGGGAAAAGTTAGCTCAGTTTTTCTTTTCACAGATGCGGCCTGACCTGCTGAGTGTTTCCAGCATCTGCAGTATTTCTCTTGATAATCATGGAGGACATTGATCCTAAATATGTGAATTTTACAGCTTTGTTGTTGCTTGAATGAGAGTTGCTGCCAGGCAAAACTGAGATATTGGGCTTAAATTTAAAGAGGAAGAATGGGAAGAGTACTAGTCTAGTGATTTTTTAAAATGATGCTTGTGATTCCTCTCTCAAGAGAGGCATTTTCTTCACTTGTACAACAGGTACCTGGCACGGACTATCCATCAAACCACTTCATATCTTGCACAGAATCCACCTCTACCTCCCTGAGCACCAAACCACAATTCTCTCTCACACACAAACACATTATATTGCTTACAGTCCAAATCATGATGTGACTGACAAAAAGTTTCTGTCAACTGAATCTCACAGAGTGCCAGCTCCTAACTAAAGGGCTCTCTGCATTTACTGATGATGTTAGTAAACAAATAAGCTAAAGATGTCCTTTTTCACTTTTCCCTTTGTACTACCATGATGTACTTATGTATTGAAATTGTCTGATGTGGATGGCATGCAAAACAAAGCATTTCACTGCATATCAGTAGATGTGACAATAATAAACCAATTACCAGTCACTAATTACCTGCAATAATAATCAAGTTGAAGCTGAATTCAAACTTGTCAGTTTCAAGTTTTTTAAAACAGTTTAACAAACATGTGAAATAAAGAGGGGCTATTAGTACAAGCTGTCACATTGTCATTACTCCCATTTGGAGCATTAATATCCATCACAAAAGGAAGTCTGTTTCTTTGCATAGACTGACCTAAACATGACTCGAACTCCATATTATAGGGGTCAGTTCTTAACGGTCACTACCTAATTGGTGTGGCAAACAATCCTGCTGCAACAAAACCAGGGATGGGTGATAACTGCTGGCCTCATTCCAAAAGGAACTTGTAAAATAAATTTTCAGCTGCTTGACATTGATAAATATGCATGATTCTTCCTGTACAACAGGTGATTGTGCAGCCAAATCCACCTCCTTATAACCATTACCATTTCAGTAACAACAAAGAGAGTCACATCAATTATATACAGCAACATAAGTCTGGACGAAATATTTTATTCAATTTTATCCTGTGGCACTTTTCACCTCTCATTAGTTCTCAGTCATATTAGCCAATATCTATCAAGTCAAAGAAGCAAGCAGAATTTAAAAAAAATGAGGCTTCAAAGTCACAAATCCTTCAGAAACCAAGTCCGTCCTCTCTTTGTTTAGTATTTCAGGCCAGATATTTTTTGTTAAACGGACTGAAATATTTCGCCATAAACAGAGTATGTTGATTGCTATTCCTGGGTTCCTGATTTATGATTCTATTTCTGAAGACTTGTTCTACAGCAACTAAAGTACCAGATTTCCCTTTGGTGGAGCTTAACAGTTAGCCACTGACATTGAGCACATTGTCCTCTCATTGCCGCATCTAAGGTTGGAATCTAGCCCAGATTAATGTGATCAGTCTCCATTCATTTCCCAGTGGAGTCAAATTTGCAGTACAAAGCTACCATAATTCAGAGCAAACTGGCAATCAGTATTGAATTGGACAATAAACTGAGGCCCCATCTGCCTTTATGGATGGGTTTATGAGTTTCTGGGGTATCATTTGAAAAGGAGCTGAGTTCTCCCTGCCTGGCGTTTTTCCCTTAGCCAATTGCACTAAAACAAAAAACAGGTGAAATAATCACTTCTTTCAGTGCTGTTTGCAGAACCTTGCTGTGTGCAAATTGACTTCCTGGCAGTGGGTATAGGAGAGATTTACTTCACTAATGGCTTAGTTTGTGCTGTATTATAATGAGAATATGTACAACTTAATCCCTAAATTCTCAATCTCTCAGAGTCCACATTGGTGGTTAATGTAACAATGCAAATATGATGCCAGTACAATTCAGATGCCCTCCTGCACTTAAGGTTATGACAGAGTGCTATGTCTTTGCTCATTCATTACATCCGGTGCTCCCAGTGCAGCCTCCTCTACAGCAGTGAGACCTGATGCAGACTGGGAGACTGCTTCATCTAAGCAACCACTCTTTCATCTCCTGTAGCGACCTGGTCGCCATCCATTTTAATTCCACTTCCAATTCCGACTCTGACATGACTGTCCTCTGCCTGGTTGTGGCTAAATGTAATTTAGAAGAACAGCACCTAGTTTTCTGCCTTGGTAGTCTCCAACATAATGGAACCAACATCAATTTCTCCAACTTCTGGAAACCACTTGTCTTTTTTCTCCTTATCCCACTAGCCCCGTCATTCCATCACTTTCCCCTCCCTTCACTTTTGCTCTGCTCATCACCCACAGCTTCCTCCCTCCATTTTCACCCCTCACCTCCTTCCCTTTATTCCATAGTCCATTCTCCTCTCCTATCAGATTCTGCCTTCTTCAATCTTTTGTCACTTCCATCTAACACCTCCCAGCTTCTTAAACCATTCCCCCTTTCCCATCCTCACCTGCCTATCATCCTCCCTTACCTGGATCCATCTATCATCTGCCAGCTCACTGACCCCTGACCTTTTTATGTTAGCCATCTTCTCTTTCTTTCCAGTTCTGATGAAGAGTCTCAACCTGAAAAATGGATTGTTGTTTCACTTCATAGGTGCTGCATGATCTGATGAATTCCTCCAATGTTTGTGATTGCTTCCAGATTTCCAGCATTTGCAGTTTCACTTATGTCTTTGCTCTTCACTCTAGAGCAAAGAATATTGGAAGCTGACACCGGATGTCTCGGCCACAGAAACAGGAACATCAACAGTAGTAAAAGATCCAAGAAGCACAGAGATAAAGCCCTTACCAGTTCTGTGAGATGGCTACCTTTTATTACTAAATCAGTCACTACCTCAAAACAAACTATTACAATTGTCTTTTACATTGGTTTAAAACTTCAATTATTTTATCTCAATCACCTTGAATTCTTTGAGATGAAAATACAATATAGCTAACAGCATGTACCTTATCTTCAATGTCCCATTTCAGCTTACTCAATTTGCCTTATTTTTCTCAAAATAGTGATAACAAGTAAAACCTGTGGCTGGAACTATGTCAATAAATTAGTTTTAAAAATGAACAATTCCGCAAGACCCATTGAAAAAGTACAATTTTTATATTTTAGTCATGAGACGTTTGAAACTGCAGTAATTTTTTCCACAGTTGCTTTGGGGCCTGAAGATATTGCAGCATTAATTCATAACGTGATCTTCAATGAAACTCTCTCAGCATCAAAAGTAATATTAATGAACAGTTCTCTGTTTGCAGTTAGCCTAGACTTCCTGATCTGCAAGTTCATGGTGTAAGGCTCCACACTGTGTGAAACCTGAGTGCCTCACAGTGGTCTTTTAACCTTCAGGAAGCTGTTAGCAAAACAATGTGTTGGGCTGAGGGGACAGCACGCCAGTTAAGGATTGAAAACAAAACTATTGGCATCTTTTGTTGACAAAATGAGAGCTGGCAAAATCCCACACTGTAAAAGGATTAGATGGGATAGAGTTGTCAAATATGTTCAGGGAAGCTTCCTTCATCAGTATTTAGAAGTCCCAATGAAAGAGTGTGAATTACAGTATCTGCTATTAGGGAATGAGACAGAGCAGGTGACAGAATTTGTGTAGAGGAAAACTTTGCATCTAGGTAACACAATTCCATTAGTTTCAAAGTAAATATACAAAAAGACAGGTCTCGTCCGTGGGTTGAGATTCTAAATTGGAGAATGGCAAATTTTGATGGTATCAGAAATGATCTGGCAAGTGTGGTTTGGGACAGGCTGTTTTCTGGCAAAGGTGTACTTGGTAAGTGGGAGAACTTCAAAAGCGAAATTTTAAAGAGTACGAAGCTTATATATGCTTCTCAGAATAAAAGGTAAAGCTAACAAGAGTAGGGAACCTTGGTATTCAAGAGATATTGAGACATTAGTTAAAAGAAAAAAGGAGGTGCATAGCAGGTATAGGTAGTTAGGAACAAATGAGGTGTTTATGGAGTATAAGAAATCCAAAATAACACATAAAAAAGAAATCAGGAAGGCTAAAAGAAAGAATGAAATTGCTCTAGTAGACAATGTGAAGGAGAATCCTAAGGGATTCTATGGATATGTTAAGAGCAAAAAGATTGCAAGGAACAAAATTGGTCCTCTGCAAGACAAGAATTCATGTCTGGTGCCAAAACAGATGGGGGAGATATTAATTAAGTCTTTTGCATCTGCATTTACTCAAAAGATGAACAGAGAGTCTATAGAAGTGAGGCAAAGCAGCATCAACCTCATGGACCCTGCACAGATTGCAAAGGAGGAGGTTATTTATTATCCTGAGGCAACTCAGGGTGGATAAATCCCCAGAGCCTGACACATAGTGTTCCCTCGGAACCTACGAGAGAAAAGTGCAGAAAATGCCAGGGCCTTAGCAGAGATATATCAGAAAGAAGGAAGAAGAAAGCCCTTAACGCCGAGTGGAGTGATTGGGACGCTGTCATGATGATGTGTTTGTTTAGCAGACTTTCTTATTTTTATGAGGCTGGGTTGCTAGCTCAACGCTCAACCCAGCACGGATGGAAAGCGTGCAAGGGGGCTGGCTGGAGTCGAACCCGGGAGCCTTCACTCTGAAGTCTGGCGCTGATGCCACTATGCCACCAGCCAGCCATAAACCAGGAAATTATAGGCTGGTGAGTCTGACATCAGTTATGGAAAAGCTAATGGAAGGTATTCTAAGGAAGCAGCTATATAAGTATTTGGATAGACATGGACTGATTAGGGATAGTCAGCTTGGCTTCATGCATGGTAGATAATGTCTAACCAATCTTAAAGAGCTTTTTGAGATGAAAATGGATGTAAGCAAGGCAGTGGATGTTGTCTACATGGTCTTTAGTAAGGCATTTAACAAGGTCCTGCATGGGAGGTTGGTCAAGGTTCAGTTGCTTGGCATTCATGATGAGGTAGTAAATTGGATAAAACATTGACTTTGTGGGAGGAGCATGAGAGTGCTAGTAGATAGTTGTATCTCTGACCGGCAGCCTGTGACTAGTGGTGTGCCCCAGGGATCATTGCTGGATTCTTTGATGTTTGTCATCTATATCAATGATCTAGATGATAATGTGCTTAACTGGATCAGCAAATTTGCAGATGACACCAAGTTTGGGGATGTAGTGGACAGCAAGGAAGGCAATCAAGTCTTGCAGAGGAATCTGCATCAGCTGGAAAATGGGTTAAAAATGGAAGATGGAATTTAATGCAGCCATGTTTGAGGTGTTGCACTTTGGTAGGACCAACCAGGGTAGTCTTACACAATGACAGGTTGGGCATTGAGTGTGGTAGAACAAAGAGATCTGGGAATACAGGTCTATAATTCATTGAAAGAAGTGTCACATGTAGAGAGGGTTATAAAGAAAGCTTTTGGCCTTCGTAAAACAAAGTATTGAGTATGAGAAATGGGTTGATATGTTGAAGTTGTATAATGCATCTTGGAGTATTGTATCTAGTTCTGGGGTCCTACTGGAAAGATATAACTAGGATTGAAAAAGTACAGAGAAAATTTACAAGGACGTTGCTGGGTCTGCAGGACCTGAGTTATAAGGAAAGATTGAATATGTTAGGACTTTATTCCTTGAAGAGTAGAAAATTGAGAGAAGATTTTATAGAGGTATGCAAAATGATAAGGTGTATAGATAGGGTAAGCTCAAATAAGCTTTTTCCACTGAGTTTGGGGGGGGGACTACAATCAGAGGTCATGGGTTAAGGGTAAAAATTGAAAAGTTTATGGGAGACATAAGGGGAAAACTCTTCACCAAGATGGCTGTGACAGTGTGGAATGAGCAGCCAGCACAAGTGGTGAATGCAAGTTTGATTTGAATAGTTAACAAAAGTTTGGATAGGTACTTGGATGGCAGGGCTATGGCCAAGGTGCAGGTGGATGGGAGTACGCAGCTTAAATGTTTTCAGCATGGACAAGATGAACTAAAAGGCCTCTTTCTGTGCTGAACTTCTCTATGACCCTAGGAATCTATAACAGAAGTTGCTGGACCAATGGTGGACAAAAAGCTTTTCTTCCACATTCAAAAGAGATGCCAAATGGTCAGCAAATCAGTCATTTGTTCTTAGTGTGTTGATGAGAAGGAAATTGGGGGAGAGTAAAATTCTGATTAGCGCAGGTGAGCGCCTGGTGATGGATGCGGCCCCAGTGGGCTGAGGCTCATACTTTCCGACTCTATGACTCTAAAGTGGAGTCACTATTGTCTCAAGGTCAAACCAATAACAAGCTACTGAGACACATGAGAATGTAGATACTGGAAGCTAGATCAAAATAAAGAGCTGCTGAAAGAACTCAGCAGTTCAGGCAGCAACTGTGGTAGGAAATGGACAGTTGATGTTTTGGGTCAAGAATTAGAATTGGACTTGCTTTATGATTGTCACACATACCAAGATGCAGTGAAAAGTTTCCTTGCCCACTGTTCATGCAGATCAGATCATTACACAGTGAGCTGAGATGAAATAAAGTAAAGACAGAATGCAAAATAAAATGTAACAGCTGTAGAGAAAGTGCAGTGCAGCTCAACAATAAGCCTCTAGATCATAATTGTGAGGTCAAGACAGTAACAACACACTAGGGAACTATTTACTAGTTTTATAATAATGAAATAGAAGCTGTCCTTGAGCCTGGTGATATGCGCTTTCAGGCTGCTTGGTGGAAGAATGGAGAAAAGAGAACATCAGGGTTGGTTGGTGTCACACATCAACATATAACAGTAACTGTTCTGGATCAGTAAAATTATATTACCACTCTGGCTGTTTCACTAATCTGTTGTCGTTTATTTCCCAACAAGCTTTGAAGTACACAACTTTGACTGCCCGTGCAGTGTATGTGCACCAACCTAGGTGGAGAGTTAAATATCTTCTCATAAAACACCTGAGCTGGAAGATTTCTTCAGGGTTTTAAATGAGAAAAGCATTGTGAAACCGCAGAAAGATAAGTAAAACATATTAGATTCCATACAAAATTGTTGCACTCCTGAATATACCGATGTTATTGATGACTCAAATGATCAGCTTTAAACAGGCTAATACACAGATGCAACATTCCATAGCTATGCTGTTGTCCAGATGAACTTATGGTGCAGCTTTAACAATAAACACAATCCTTCCTTATGTTCTTATGTTCTTATGACCCGACCCCTCCCATCCCGCGGCTCCTCACCCGACCGACCCGACCCCTCCCATCCCGCGGCTCCTCGCCCGACCGACCCGACCCCTCCCATCCCGCTGCTATTTTTTCCAATATTAAGGAAGCTTAAGTCTCATATATATTGTTGTTTCAGGAGCAAATAAAGAGTGGATGGAGTTGGATGTTTGCAAGAATGTTTGCTCGAAATCCAAATTAATCCAATAGACAATTGGATTAGTAAATAATCCAATTTATTAGAAAATCCAAGTTATTAGTAAATTGTAAATAACAGCTTATGAACAGGAAGTGATGTTTGTACAAAATGAACAGTGCCGTTAGAGGCAGAACACTTCCCAATCCTATCTATTTCTAGATAAATTTGGATTTGGCAAAAAAGTTAGCAGTAGTTTATTTTGTGACAGGAAAAACAAAATGGTTAAAATGCTCAGTTCATTTGTGCTGGAGGTGGAAATCACACAGGTTTTATTTGTAACCTGAAAACCCTGAGATTTCAAAGTTAAGGTTGAGAAACCCTGATGCCACTGTACAATGATCAGAAGTCAGCCATTAACTGTGGCCAGTAGTGGAGAAAACTGATCCAGCATAACCATTCTATGGTCTCCTGACTGCTTGCACACTTGAGCCGTTCAGATTGGTCACAATTAGTCCACCATGGCTCTAATGGGATGGAAGAGAGGCTGTCTGATTGAAGGGTTAGAACAGACAGATTGAGGAGCAAGGTCACTCATTTTACAGCCTGTGGCTATTCCAGTTAAGCTTCTATTTTTCAACAACACCTTAAGGTAAATTGGTACTCTGACATATGTAAATAGGAGGAAGTCTAATGATCTTGAGTTATACCTTTAAGTCTCACCACAGCAGCTGAGGAATTCAAATAGTTTAATTAAATAAATCTGAAATGTAAAATCAGTATAATAATAGTGGCTATGAAACTGACTATATTGTCATAAAGACCCATCTGCTTCTCTGGTGTCCTTTCGGGATGAAGCTTCTCTGTCTTTGCCTGGTGACTGCTAACTGAAGCAATGTGATTGACTGCACTAGAACTACGATAACAGAAAAAAACTGTCCAGATCAACGGGAATCCAATTCAAACTCTTCAATGATACATGTGGACTTGTCCACTCAACAAAGTCCTTCTCACTTACACCTGGGATCCACACCAAAACCCCATAGGATAGTGCATTAGTGCATTCCAAGAAAGAGCTTGACAGAGTCATACTCAAAATGTTGCCTTTCAACCTTTGTTCAAAGCTCCATTATCAGCCAAATCCACCAGAGATGATGACTGGTTTGTGTGTCATCATGGAATGTCAGTGGGATTTCTCAACATTAATCCTGAAGTCACAAGATATTTAACCAAACCTTAGAAAAGAGATTCATCTGATTACTACCTACTGCCCTCCCTCCCTCAATGAATCAATCAGTACTTCTGAGTGCCAAGCACTAAATTGAGGGAATTCCAATAAAGCAAAGACATAGAAGGTGCACTGTGAACTTAATGTTCACTGCCAAGGATGGTACAATAATCATGGGCCCCTTTACTTCCCCGTTAGCTCACCTTGTTGAACAAATTTCCGACATTCTACTTGTTGTCTGCCTCTACCTTCACTGCTGACCGGATCAACTCATTTCTCTCCTTGTTAGTTTGATTGAAGAACCTCAGAACTGTAACATTAACATTGCTGCCTGGCCTGTTGAGTATTTCCAGCACTTTCTGTTCTTATTTCAGATTTTCAGCATTTGCATTTAAGAGAGGATGTGCTGATATTGGAGAGGGTTCAGAGGAGGCTTGGGAAAATGGAAGGGTTATCATATGAGCAGCAGTTGAAGTCTCTAGGCCTGTACTCACTGGAATTTAGATAAATGAGGGGGGATCTCATTGAAACCTATCAAATGTTAAAACGTCTTGATAGAGTGGATGTGAAGAGGATGTTTCTTTGGTTCTCCCTTATACTCTTTGTTCGATCTGAAATCTTTTGCCTTTCAAAAACATCCCCTCCACAATCTCCATCAGCATAGGTGCACCACAGGGCTGTGTGCTTTGCCTCCTGCTTTACTTGCTTTTCACTTATGAGTATGAGCACAACTCCAATGCCATATTCAGGTCTGCTGATGTGTCACGGAAAGTGTATTAACTGGCTGCATCACTGATGGCATGGAAACACCAATGCCCTTAATCAGAATATCCTACAAAAAGTAGTAGATAACTCCCAGTTCATCATGGGTAAAGCCCACCCAATATTTGAGCACATCTACATGAAATGCTGTCACAGCAAAGCAGCATCCATCATCAGGGATCCCCACCACCCAGGACATGTTTTCTTCTCACTGCTACCACCAGGAAAAAGGACTCACACCACCAGGTTCAAGAACAGGTACTACATCAGGCTCTTGGAACTAAGGGGTACCTTTACTCAACTTCACTTACCCCATCATTGAAATGTTCCCATAAGTATTGCACTCACTTTCAAGGACTCTTTGTCTCATGTTCTTGGTATTTATTGCTTATTTATTTATTATTATTATTTCTTCCTTTTGTACTTGCATTCTTTTTTGTCTTCTGGTTGATCATCCTAGTTGGGCAGTTTTTCATTGATTCTGTTGTGGTTATTATTCAATAAATTTATTGAGTATGCGCACCAGAAAATGAATCTCATGTTTACATAGGGTGACACATATATACATGTATATGTATGTATACTTTGATAATAAACTTTACTTTGAACTTTGAAGTTTACTCTATCCCATCCTTCTCAATCTGCCTATCAGAAATGTATCTGTACACTTAAGAATCAGAGAACTACCATACAACTCTGGTGGAGACAAATTTCGTAATTCAAATTTTAAAGTTCAAAGTAAATCTATTATCAAAGAACATATATGTAACCATACGCTATCTTGAGATTAATTTTCTTTCAGGAATAAAGAATAGAATTTCCAAAAACTCTATACAAATAGACAAAGACTGAAAACTACCAAAGGAAAATTAACAGCGCAAATGGAAAAAAATACTGAGAACATGAATTGGACAGAGACTTTGAAAGTAAATCTTTAGGTTATAGAATCAGTTCAGAGTAATGGTGAGTGAAGTTATCAGTCTGGTTCCTGAAGCTGGTAGTGTGGAACCTAAGGCTCCTGTGCCTCCAGCCTGATGGGGTAGTAAACAGAATGCCAGTGTGGCCTCCTGTATATCGGTGAGACTCAACATAGATTGGGAGACCACTTCACCAAGCATCTATGCCCCATTTACCAGAACAAGTGGGATCTCCCAGTGACCACCCATTTTAATTCCACTTTCCATTCCCATTCTGGTATGTCCATCCATGGGCTTCTCCACTGTCGGGATAAGTCCACACCTAGATTGGAAGGACAACACCTTTTATTCTGCTTGGGTTGTCTCCAACCTGATGGCATGAACGTCAATTTCAGTAATGCCTCCCCAACCCCCACACTTCACCATTTCCTAAACCCTCTCTCATGTTAACTCCTTCCCCACTCATCACCTCCCGCCCTTTTTTTCTTTCTTCCATGGCCTTCTGTCTCTTTCAACAATCAACCCCAGCTCTTTGCTTCATTCTCCCCGTCCACGTTTCACCTATCACCTGGTCTCTCTCTCTCTCTCTCTCTCTCTCTCTCTCTCTCCTCTCTCTCTCTCTCTCTCTCTCTCTCTCTCTCTCCTCTCTCCTCTCTCTCTCTCTCTCTCTCTCTCTCTCTTCTCTCTCTCTCTCTCTCTCTCTCTCTCTCTCCCTCTCTCCCTCTCTCTCTCTCCCCTCCCTCCCACGTTTTAAATCTACCCCTCAGCTTTTCCTCCCACTTTTAAATCTACCCCTCAGCTTTTTCTCTCCAGTCCTGCTGAAGGGGTTCAGGCCTGGAACATTGACTGTGCTCTTTTCCATAGGTGCTGCCCGGCCAGTGAGTTCCTTCAGCATTTTGTAAACAGAATATGGCCTGGACAGTGGCGTCCTTGATGATGGATGCTGCTTTCTTGTGGCAGCGTTCCTTGTAAATATACTCAAAGGTCTCCACCTTTAGGACAATTTTCATCATGCTCAATCTCCCCACCATCATATTAAATAGTTTGAAGAGAATTAAGGAGAGCAACGTATTGTAAAACAAATTGCAGAAAACAGACTTTCGAGTGCCTTCACATCATCCACAATAAGTGGGACTTCCCATTAGCCAAGCATTTTAAATCTGATTCCCAATCCCATTCTGACATGTCAATCCATGGCCTCTTCTTGTGCCAAGATGAGGCCACCCACAGGGAGGAGGAGCAACACCTTATAATAATAATAATAATAATAATAATAATAATAATAAATACCTTATTGATCCCAAGCAGGAAATGCTTTCATTACAGCAGTAACATTAAAAAACACTTAGCAGTGTGCAGAATTAGCTAAAACTGAAGTAGAGAAATATAATATACATGATAATTTACCAATGTGCAATAATAATGTATAAAATAATAAATCAGAGACTATTGCACTCACTATAATGTACAGGATGTTCCCCTGTCACACAGATATGAACTGTTGTATATGCTTATTGCATTGGTGAGAAAGATTTTCTGTAACGATCCCTGTGACAGCAGAGCTGAATGAGTCTGTTCAAAAGGGTGCTCAGCTGCTTATTCAGTGGGTCAGGGAGAGGATGTGCCAGATTGTCTATAATGGATAACAGTTTGTTTAGTGACTTCCTCTCCACCACTAACTTAAAAGATATTCCATCTAGGTACCCTCCAACTTGAAGGCCTGAATATCGATTTCTACTTCTGAGGAACAAATCCCCCGCCCCCCCCCCCAACTTCCTCTATTCCTCACTCTGACCATTCACTGTTCCCACCTTTTTAAAATTCATTTACAGGATGTGGGTGTTGCCCGCTAAGCCAGAATTTACTGCCTATCCCTAGTTGCCCTTGAGAAGGTGGTGATGAGCTACCTTCTTGAACCACTGCAGTCCCTGAGGTGCAGGTACACCCACAGTGCTGTTAGGGAGGGAATTTCATGATTTTGACCCAGCAACAATGAAGAAATGGTGATATGTTTCCAATTTGGAGGGGGATTTCCAAGGGGTGGTGTTCCCAGGTATCTGCTGTTCTCGTCCTTCTAGATGGTAGTAGTCGGAAGGTCTGGAAGGTGCTGCCTTAGGAACTCTGGTGTGTTGTTGCCATGCATTTTGTAGATAGTACACCCTGTTCGTCGATGGTGGAGGGATTGGATGCTTGTGGAAGGGGTACCAATCAAGTGGGCTTCATTGGTGTCAAGCTTCTCAAGGGTTGACAGAGCTGCACTCATTCAGGCAAGTGATGAGTATTTTATTATAGTCCTGACCTGCCTAGTACTTTCCACCAGGTCCCCTGCTCCTTCCCTTTCTCCGTCCATTCTCTCCTATCAGACTCCTTCTTCAACCCTTGGCCTTTCCCACCCACCTGGCTTCACCTTTGAGCCTCTTTCCCCACCCCCACCACCCTTTTTATTCCGGTATCTTCCCCCTTCCTTCTCAGTCCTGAAGAAGGGGCTTGGCCCAAAACATCAACTGTTTACTCTTTTTCATAGATGTTGTCTGACCTGTTGAGTTCCTCAGCATTTATTGTGTGTGTTGTTGCTGCAAAACAATCCTTCCAGAGCTTCCTTCCCACATAGCCCTCCATGTTTCTTTCATCCACAGCTAAGTGTATCTCAAATGTCTCCAACGTACCAGCACATTCCCTGCATCCACCGTTCTCTGTGTAAAAAAAACTACTGTACCTCTGATATCCCCCACTTATTCTTTCCTCCAAGCACCTTAAAATTATACTTCCTTATATTAGCCATTTCTACCCTAGGGAAAAGGCATTGGCTGTCCACTCTATCTATGTCTCATCACCTTATACACCTCTATTAAGTCACCTTTCATCCAAAGAGAAAAGTCTGACTCATTCAACATTTCCTCATAAGACATGCTTTCTAATCCAGGTACCAACCTGGTAACTCTCCTCTGTACCCCCTCAAAACCTTCCACATCCTTCCTCTAATGAAATAAACACAATATTCCAAGTCTCCTTTAAATGTTACCCCTCTCACTTTAAATACATGCACTCTAGTATTAGACATTTTGACCTTAGCAAAATAATACCTGCTCTCTACCTTTGTCTTATAAACTTCTATCCGGTCTCCCCTCAGCCTTCACCATTCTAGAGAAAACAATGCAGTTTATCCAACCTCTCATAGAGTACACGCCCTCTAATCCAGGCCAGCATCCTTCTAAACCTCTTCACTATATTCACTAAAGCCTCCATCTCCTTTCTGTAATGTGGGGGAGTGCCTTAAATATATTGCAAGTAGATTTGCAAAAGTTATACTAGGACTGCAAGGAATAAATTTGCACAGTGATTAAACAAACTGGAGTTCTATTTGAAACGTCACCTGTCCCACCATTTCCCACCACAGAGGTTCCTGGACCCGGTGAGTATCATGTGTGTTGCTCCAGATTCCAGCATCTGCAGCCTCTTCAGTTTCAGTTCCCTGGAACTTGGATAATTATGGGATGATTTGACCGTCTTACAATACCAGGATACAACTGCAAGTCGAGGGCCTGTTAGCATACTGTAAACCTTAGAACCATCTTCTTCAGGAGTGAAGTTTGCAAACAAGCAAAGCAGGCCCATCTCTTCCAGGGCTATTAAAATCAATTTTGAATGTGAAAGTTAAAGACTTTGATCACCAAAGAATCGGGTTTCAGAGAATGACGGAGTAAAGCCACAGATCAGCCATTGAATTTCAGATTATAGAAGGTAAGTATCCGACTTCTATCCCTCAATATTCCTTGTTCCATCCATACACTGATATTTATAGCACTGTTATCACCACAAAACTCAACACAGGAGAACTCCTTACCCTGCCCCTCCCCTAGGTCTGCATTGCAGTATTTATGTGCACAGTTGCACACTGTATACACAATGCAGATTTAAACTGTTTAAGCAGAAAGTTAATGACCCTATTTCTCACCTTTACAACTGTTCATTGTTCATCTAAATGACTCAGTAGAGCACCTTATTACTCAATAGCCAGCAGATTACATATTAGAAATGTCAAATACCTCTGCTCTTTAAGGAAATCCTAAAGATCTTAATATCCTAATGATTCATAGAACCACATTGCAAAAGCTTAGTTGGAGGCTATTCAGTGAAATAGGGTTATTTTGTGCCCTGAAAGATCCATCAGGTTTTATTAATATTTATTAAGCCACACAATGCAGGCCCTGTAGTTAAGACACAATTTTTCTTTTTATATTTTATTCATAATATTTACATATATAACACAATACATTTATATGTCACTATTCTCAACTTTAGATATTAAGTACAAAATTTACATCGCATCAGGATGACATCAACTCTACCTTCAGGTGTGCTAGTTGAGCGATAAACCAGAAATGTTTTTACGGAGCTTTCAGCCCCTCAGCATCTAGTGATGCAAGAGCCCTGAAATCTATTCTTTCTTCACAGATCATTTGTAAGAGCCTTACCAAGATTTTGTCTTCCTAGCCCTTCTGAATGCATCGGTCTGCGATGCTCATTTGAGGAAAAAGAGGGTGGCATCCATCATTAAAGATCCGGGTTATGCACACTTCTCATTGCTACCTCCAGGGAGAAGAACCACAGAAGCACTAGGCAATGCCATTTTCAATACCAACCACCCAACCTTATTATTCAAGAGTCACTGACCATAAAAATCTCAGCGGGTCATCCTTGACCAGAAATTCAACCAGGCCAGAACATTAGTATGCTGCCACAGGTGATTCATTTTCTGATGATCAATGTTAAGTTTACTTTTAAATGGTTGAACACTGTAATGAGCAGAGATGGAAATTGAGGATATAGGACTGAATTAGAAGGCTAATCCAGTACATAAATGTTCTCATTCTGTTGAAATTAGACTATTATTCAGAAGTTTTGTCACGTAAACAGTTGTCTGCAATCTTGTGCCCACAAATGAATATATTTTCTAATTAAGTGAACCAATAAAAAATCTTAATTGAAAAATCTATTTCATTTTAGTTTACTGACTGTAGGTACCAGAGGAAAAGTAAATAGACATACAATATTTTACCCTGTGCTAAGGATGCTAATGATAGACAGCAGAATGACTGGACACTGAGCTCTGGGGATCAGCTCTGCACATGTGAAAATCCTTTCAGTTTTTATCTCTTGTAATTGTCTTCTCCAAGCAATAGCTGCTGTGATTTAGAAAACTTCAAATATGTTCCAGCGCCTAAGGCATGTGTCTCTCCCACCCTGAGGTAAATCCCATATCCTCTCTGCTCTGCAAGGGAAACTTCATTGCTTACCTGTGACTTATGGGCACAGGACTGGAATTTATCGTACTCCCTGACCACCCGCAGCAAACTCCGATAGGCTTATCTGCCAGAAAGAGCAAGAGGAAAGCAGAAAGAATGATGTGTTTAAACAGGATATCCTAAAGGGTTCATTGGCATCCAAAAAAGAAAAGGCTACTCAACAAAATGCAATTTCATTCGGTCTGAAGCACTAGTTAGTTGTATCTCCCCTAGATCCCAGTTATGAGTTACTATTCACTCACTTTAACATAGATGAATTGTATGTAGAAACTGTTTCAAAGCAAACTGCATGGTTTATAACCCTACCAGAGTCTAAGTTATCAAATGCAAAACTCTGGTAAGGATGACTTGTAATTTTATAGCTCTTTCATGGGCACAGGAAATAATTCTGAAATGTAGTCATATTTTCGGTGTTGATAATGTATCATGCAATTTGCACAGCAAGCTTCCACAATAAGAATGTGATAGTGACAGAATTGTATGTTCTCTGATTCTCCATCCTATCTAAACCCCTTGCTCTAGGGAGATGCCAATCAATATTTGATTGCTTGAGTGATTTATTCAAACTGTTCTCTAATGAAATCCAGAAAACACAACAGCAATTTGAGCCTCAGCAGCCCATTGGATCAATTGCAACTGCATATGCACATTCATCTGATTCCTGTTTCCATGGAAACAAATACAAAGATATTGGATAGGCTGTAAAACCAGAGCTCCAACGAATTCAACCCAGCATCTTGGGTTAAAATCACAAAAATTAGAGCCAAATGCATGATTTCTTGGTACACCCCTCATTCAGCACCCACGCTCGAGTGACATCAATCAAATTGTCGCACAAGTATGGTGAGGTACGGGTAAACTGTGAAGAACTTGCTTGCAGCAGACCACTGGCACATTTGTGCTCACTTTTATACAGGCCTCTGTTCACTTGCCTCGGTCCTGATTGGCTACCCCTTCAGTTGACCTTTGAACACTATTGGCTCACGTTTCTTTGGCTCTTAAGGGTTCATAGATGGCATCTATTTCAATATGTTTGTTTACGGACTTATCAGAAGAGGGCCATGCTTCTAAAAATGCTCATGCCTGCTTCAAGTTTGCCTATGCCAGAACCTCCGCAGCGTCCCAATTAAAGTGGTGTTTTTCTCAGAATTCATGTACCGAGATCAGTGACATTGGATCATGTCATAAACTCGAGCACTCCCAGACAGAAGCATAAAAACTGCACACTGAGGATGTCACTTCGAATGGTTATGAAACGTCTGCAAGCTCCTTGCCTAGGTTGGTGAACGCTGCCACATCAAACACCTCAAACTGAGCTACCAATATTCACCACCAATCCTTAAAAAGCTAAGTTCTCTAAACTCCCTGGAGGAATCATAGAAACATAGAAAACATAGAAAAGCTAGAGCACAGTACAGGCCCTTTGGCCCACAATGCTGTGACAAATATGTACTTACTTTAAAAGTTACCTAGGGTTACCCATAGCCCTCTATTTTTTTAAGTTCCATGTATCTATCCAGGAGTCTCGTAAAAGACCCTATCACATCTGCCTCCACCACCATCGCTGGCAGGCCAATCCACATACTCACCACTCTCTGTGTAAAAAACATACCCCTGATATGTCCTCTGTACCTACTTCCAAGCACCTTAAACTGTGCCCTCTCATGCAAGCCATTTCAGCCCTGGGAAAAAAGCCTTTGACTATCCACATGATCAATGACTCTTATCATCTTATACACCTTAATCAGGTCACCTCTCATCCTCCATCACTCCAAGGAGAAAAGGCTGAGTTCACTCAACCTATTCTCGTAAGGAATGCTCCCTAATCTGGGCAACATCCTTGTAAATCTCCTTTGCATCCTTTCTATAGTTTCCACATCCTTCCTGTGGTGAGGCGACCAGAACTGAGCACAGTATTCCAAGTGGGGTCTGACCAGTGTCCTATATAGCTGCATCATTACCTTTTAGCTCCTAAACTCAATCCACGATTGATGAAGGCCAATACACCATATGCCTTCTACACCACAGAGTCAACCTGCGCAGCAGCTTTGAGTGTCCTATGGACTCGGACCCCAAGATCCCTCTGATCCTTCACACTATCAAGAGTCTTACCATTAATACTATATTCTGCCATCATATTTGACCTACCAAAATGAACCACATCACAGGTCTTGGCCCGAAACATCAACAGTGCTTCTCCCTATAGATGCTGCCTGGCCTGCTGTGTTCCACCAGCATTTTGTGTGTGTTGTTTGAATTTCCAGCATCTGCAGATTTCCTCATGTTTGCACCTCACACTTATTTGGGTAGAGCTCCATCTGCCACTCCTCAGCCCAGTTTTGCATCCTATCGATGTCCCGCTGTAAACTCTGATAGCCCTCCACACTATCCACAACACCCCAACCTTTGTGTCATCAGCAAATTTACAAACCCATCCCTCTACTTCATCATCCAGATCATTTATAAAAATCACAAAAAGAAGCGGTCCCAGAACAGATCCCTGAGGCACACCACTGGTCACTGACCTCCATGCAGAATACAACCCATCTACAACCATTCTTTGTCTTCTGTGGGCAAGCCATTCTGGATCCACAAAGCAATGTTCCCTTGGGTCCCATGCCTCCTTACTTTCTCGATGAGCCTTACATGGGGTACCTTATCAAATGCCTTGCTGAAATCCATACACACTACATCTACACCTCCCTTGCCTCCCACATTATCCTAAGTAGACCTCATCCTGTCCCAGTGATGAAGCAAACTTGATGCTTTCCAAAAGCTCCAGCACATCCTTTTTCTTAATGTCTACATGCTCAATCTTTTCAATCTACTGCAAGTCATCCTTACAATCACCAGTTCCTTTTCCATAGTGAATACAGAAGTAAAGTATTCATTAAGTACCTCTGCTATCTCCTCTGGTTCTGTACAAATTTTTTCACTGCCACATTTGATTGGCCCTATTCTCTCATGTCTTATCCTCTTGCTCTTCACATACTTGTAGAATGACTTGGGGTTTTCCGCCAAGGCCTTCTCATAGCCCCTTCTGGCTCACCTAATTCATTCTTAACCTCCTTCCTGCTAGCCCTATAATTTTCTCGATCTCTATCGTTACCTAGTCTTTTAAACCTTGCATAAGATTTTCTTTTCTTCTTGACGAGATTTTCAACAGTCTTTGTACACGGCAGTTCCTGTACCCTTCCATCCTTTCCCTGTCTCATTGGAATGTACCTATGCAGAACTCCACACAAATATCCCCTGGACATTTGCCACATTTCTATCATACATTTCCCTGAGAACACTTGTTCATAACTTAAGCTTCCAAGTTTTTGCCTGATAGCCTCATATTTCCCCTTACTCCAATTAAACACTTTCTTAACTTGTCTATTCCTGTCCCCCTCCAAAATGCTCTCTCACTGAGAGATCTGGCACCTGACCAGGTTCATTTCCCAATACCAGATCAAGTACAGCCTCTCCTCTTGTAGACTTACCTACATATTGTGTCAAGAAACCTTCCTGAACACACCTAACAAACTCCACCCCATCTAAACCCCTTGCTCTAGGGAGATGCCAATCAATATTTGGGAAATTAAAAATTCCCACCAAGACAACCCTGTTATTATTACTCCTTTTGAGAATCTGTCTCCCTTTCTGCTCCTTGATGTCCCTGTTACTGTTGGATGGTCTATAAAAAACACCCAGTAGAGTTATTGACCCCTTCCTGTTCCTAACTTCCACCCACATAGTCTCAGTAGACAATCCCTCCATAACTTCCTCCTTTTCTGCAGCTGTGACACTATCTCTGATCAATAGTGCCATGCCCCCACCTCTTTTGCCTCCCTCCCTGTCCTTTCTGAAACATCTAAAACCCAGCACTTGAAGTAACCATTCCTGCCCCTGAGCCAGCCAAGTCTCTGTAATGGCCACTACATCATATTTCCAAATACTGATCCACACTCTGTGCTCATCAGCTTTGCTTATAATGCTCCTCACATTAAAATGGACTCACCTGAAACCGTTGGTCTGACACCACCCCTTCTCTATCACCTGCCTATCCTCCCTCTCACACTACCTAAAAGCTTTCTCTATTTGTGAGTCAACTGCCCTTTCCTCCATCTCTTAAATTCGGCTCCCACCCCACAGCAATTCTAGTTTAAACTCACCTCAATAGCCTTAGTAAACCTCCCTGCCAGGATATTGGTCCCCCTCGGATTCAAGTGCAACCTGTCCTTTTTTTACAGGTCACACCTGCCCCAAAAGAGGTCCCAATGATCCAGAAATCTGAATCCCTGCCGCCCTGCTCCAATCCCTCAGCCGCACATTTATCCTCCACCTGATTCTATTCCTATACTCACTGTCACGTGGCACAGACAGTAATCCTGAGATTACTACCTTTCAAGTCCTGCTTCTCAACTTCCTTCCTAACTCCCTGTAGTCTGTTTTCAGGACCTCCTCCCTTTTCCTGCCTATGTCATTGGTACCAATATGTACCACGACCTCTTCTGTTCTCCTTTCCACTTCAGGATATTGTGGACGTGATCAGAAACATCCCGGACCCTGGCACCTGGGAGGCAAACTACCATCCGTGTTTCTTTCCTGCATCCTCAGAATTGCCTGTCTGACCACCTTACTATAGAGTCCCCTATCACTACTGCCTTCCTCTTCCTTTCCCTACCCTTCTGAGCCACAGGGCCAGACTCAGTGCCAGAGGCACAGCCACTGTTGCTTCCTCCAGGTAGGTCATCTCCCCCAACAGTACTCAAACAGGTGTACTTATTGTTAAAGAGGGACAGCCACAGGGGTACTCTCTAGTATCTGATTCTTGCCCTTCCCTCTCCTGACTGTCACCCACTTACCTGCATCCCGAGAGTCCAGTGTGACTACTTGCCTATAGCTCCTCTCTATACCTCCTCACTGTCCCTGACCTGACGAAGGTCATGAAGCTGCAGCTCCAGGTCCCTAACCCAGTCCCTAAGGAGCTGCATCTCGATGCAGCTGGCACAGATGGTGATGTGAAATACACCACCACTGGCTCCTGGGAATCTCCAGCTTTAAGTGCTCAAAGTGGAGAAAGGGCATTTGGACTGGCTTTTCGCACCTTGAGGCCATGCATGTAGAGCACACAGGGGTCTTCCTGAAAGCCCGTCTATCTCACACCTGCCTGCTTCATTTACAGAAGAGCCTGTGGTTCCAACATTGGTCTCATTGGCCTCTTCAGAATCCAAATGAGCAGAATGGAAACAAATAATTCTCGATCCTGAGATTGTGAGTTAATAGGATTGTGATGATAATAAGCTAAAAATGTGTTCATCATTAATCTCCTTATCTATAAAAGGAGGTGTTCACAATGGAAGAGAAAAAGAGGCCCTGTGGACAAGCCCTAGGGTTATAAGGAACATTCTTGTTAAATAGTGGAGAGGGTGTTTAGAGCAATGTCTTCTTCTAAATTTTCTGTTTTCATGCACTATAAAACCTTCCACAATTTTAGGGATCTATGGAATGCTCTGTCTCAGAAGGCAGTGGAGGCCAATTCTCTGCTGCTTTCAAGAAAGAGTTAGATAGAGCTTTTAAAGATAGCAGAGTCAAGAGATATGGGGAGAAGGCAGGAACGGGGTACTGATTGTGGATGATCAGCCATCATCACATTGAATGGCAGTGCTGGCTCGAAGGGCTGAATGGCCTACTCCTGCACCTATTGTCTATTGGCATCCCAAAACTCTCTAAAATTAATCAAGAGCTATGAATTGTCATCACTGTTGTGAGGAAGTCAGCAACAGACTCCCAAAGCCAAGCCTACACAGAGTATCGGGATAATGACCAGATTACCAGTGAGCATGAGATCCAATTTATAAACAGAAAACACAGGGTAAACCAAAGTGGAAAGAAACACAAATAACGTTCCAAGTGTCAGACCCCTTTCTGAGTATCTTCAACATTTTCTGTTCACTGTATTAGCAATATTGATTGCTCAGAAACCTTTTGGTCATGGCCTTGGATCACCAGGACAAAACATGTCCAGCATGTTAACACAATCATTCCTACAGTTCTGATCAAAAAACTCCAAAGCCTGGGCCTCTGAACCTTCCTCTAGAACTGGGTCCTTGACTTCCTAACCAGCAGACCACAATCTGTGCAGATCGGAAATAACATCTCCCCTTTGCTGGTAATCAACACCGGCCCACCTCAGGGAGGTGTGCTTGGCCCACTGCTCTACTCTCTCTACAACCATAACTTTGTGGCTAGGCACAGCTCAAATGACATCTATCAATCTGCTGACAATACAAGTACTGTTGGCAGAATTTCAGATGGTGATGAGAGGGGGTACAGGAGTGAGATATATCAGTTGGTTGAATGGCGTTGCCCCAACAACCTTGCCCTCAACATCAGTGAAACCAAAGAACTAATTATGGACTTCAGGAAGGGTAAGATGAGGGAACACACGCCAGCCCTCATAGTGGAATCAGAAGTGGAAAGAGTGAGCAGTTTCATTTTACCTTGTGTCAGTATCTCTGAGGATCTATCCTGGGCCCAACATATTGATGCAGCTACAAAGAAGACACAACAGCAGCTATATTTTATTAGCAGCTTGAGCAGATTTGATACATCATCCGAGAGACTCGCAAATTTCTACAGATGTACTGTGGAGCGCATTCAAACTGGCTGCACCATCGTCTGGTGGGGATGGTGGGGGGGGGGGTGACAATTGCACAGGATCAAAATAAGCTGCAGAGAATTGTGACTTAGCTCCATCATGGGCACTAGCCTCCATAGTACCCGGACATCTTCAAGGAGTGATGCCTCAAAAAGGTGGTATCCATCATTAAGGACCCCCATCACCCACGGCATGACCTCTTCTCATTGCTACCATTAAGAAGGAGGTACAGAAGCCTGAAGGCACACATCCAACAACTTTAGAACATCTTCCTTTCTGCCATCTGTTTTCTGAATGAACAATGAACCCATGAACACTACTTCACTACCTTTTTTATTTTTATTTTTGATCTACTTAAAAAATTAACAGTTTTAGAGATATATGGTTATTGTAATTCATATTTTTCCTATTATTATACATTGTAATGTACTGCTGCTGCAGTTAACAAATCTCTCTACATATGCCGGTGATTGTAAACCTGATTCTTCTTGCTGATGGAGTCATGGAATGATATGCATTCACCTGCTTTGGATCCTCACCCACAGTTGAACCATCTGTCAAGGCAGCACTGCCTGCAGTCTTCAGTCCTGAACCCGTGATACTTTGACGCAGAGCAAAACTTTCAGAACTGAGCCATCAAGGTGAATGCACCTTCAAAATCATAAATTACAACAGAATGGTAATGGATATGTTAGCTTTATAGATTAATGCAATCTTGTCAAAAAAGTTTAATTTAATTGGAATGGACCATGTTTAAAGGGCTGTATAACCTCTGCCCTTTAACTTTGCAAATGCTTTCATCTTTCTGGTGCAAGCACTTTGATATCTCTTTGTCTGATCTGTTTCCATGGGAATTCCAAAACAAAATTAAGTCTTATTCAGCAAAGGCAATAATAATAAATCGCAAAGTAAAAAAAAAATGTGATGAGTTTCTTCTGTAGAAATGGTAAAACATGAAAGCAATTTATTTAATAGATGGCTCTTTGGCAGAAATGAGAGAGATCTGTGTGTATGGAGGACATTAATTGCACTTTTTGCTGATGTGATTTAACTAATCCTTTAGCATAACCTCTGGCCTCTTGTGAGAGGTAAAGTACTGCTAAAAGGGTGACCATTTATAGATTAGAATTAAATAATGGAAGTCTGAAACCGTGTAGAGGAAGAGTTTTCAGAGAAGAACACCACAATGTGAAGTGGAATTGCTGACAAAATATATTGCTGAAAACCAGGCAGCTGTTCATTCCGAGCCCACATTGAGGAATCCACAATCAAGAATGTGCATCAGTCAAAATAAAAGATGGAACTTCCATTTATATAGCACCTTGAAGTGCACTGCATAATTCCGTGATTTTATGAGGTGACTGTCCCCTGGCTCCCTCCAAGAGGACCACAACCTTGTCACAGGGTTTGAAGGCTTGTGCGCCTCAAAGACTCAGAGAGCTATGTTGCCTGCTTTGACATTTGGTATACCAACAGGTCAAAGGGTACTAGCCAGACTAAGAGTGGTCCTCCGGTCCTCCAAGTTCAGGGATTCAGCTCACTACTAACAATCCTGACTGGTCAAAAAAAACTTGTTACAACAACAGCAATGAAGAATGCTTTTATATCTGTGTGAAATCAAGGACAGTCAGAGATGGAGGGCCTTCATTGTTGCCCTAAATGCCAGTGGCATAACAGGCAGAACTCCAGTTTCATGAACGAGCTTCAGCTCCCAGCACCATCTTGGACATTGGATATATTAATAATGGGTACACCAAGAAAGGCCCATTTTGGCCCATTGTCAAACTTACTAGTGAACTTTCTGATCTCTGCTGTATAGACAACCAAATCAGGTAATAAAAGGCATTAGAGCTTAAACAGGAATATATTGCCTGGGATGTAAGGACCTACAACAGATGAAGTGTTAGGCACAGTTGCACCATAAGTCTCCATAAGAGCTTCTCTCTCCTGGAACCATTGGATTCCATCTAGATAACTCCGCCAAACATCTTAGGTTGTCCACAGTAAGAAAAGAACTTGAAATTCAAATCATTCTATTATCCAAATTCCCTATCTACAACACAGAAGATTAATTGTGTTGTCAACAAGGGCACATCAGAAAGAAATGTTTATGCAAAGTGGAATTTCTTACAAATCTGACTCTCAGGCGAGTTCTGTAACAGTATGGAGTTCACACAGATCCACTGGTCACATCTTACAACTCTTCACAACTCTTTCAGTGTTATATTGGTGCAAATAAAAACTGAAGATGCAGAAAAAATGGAACAAGAACAGAAGATGCTGGGAAGCACTCAGACAGACAGACAGATTTCAAAGGGAGAGAAAAAGAGCTAATGATTAAGGTCAAAGACTCCTTCTCATCTGAACTAATAAAATAATTTTTAAGTTGCAAAGTGGTAGTAGGATGGAGAGAACAGAGGAAATGTCTGTGGTTGAGTGCGGACTTGTGCCAACATTGGCAATAGAAAAGAAACAAACAGAGAAATGGAGCCACAATGTGTAAAGAAAGAAAGAAAAGTAGTAGTTACCAGAAATCTTTAAATTCAGAATGGAGTATCAAGCTCTACAACCAAACTACATGGAAGATGAGGTGATCTTCCTTGAACTTAGATTGGGCCTCAATGGAGCAAAGTAGGAATAAAAGAGTAGATAGATCAGAGTGGGACTATTAAAGTGACAACCAACTAGTAGCTCTGGGTCACCAATGGGCACTGACTGGAGGTGTTCCGTAAAGTGGTCAGCCAATCTATATTTTTGTTTCTTCAGTGCGGAGGAGACCATAATGTGACCACTAACCTAATATATTAAAAGAGAAACGAATGAACCACTGACTCAGTTCTGGATGGTTGGGAAGAGGTGAAAAGACAGGTGTTACATCCTGCACAGCTGCATGAGTAAGTACTGAGGTTGTTGGAGATGGAAGGGCTGACTAAGGAATCATGGAGGACGGTCCATTTGGAATGTTGGAAGAAGAGAGGAAGTTCTGAAACCTAAAGATGGAAAGTTGTGACTGGTTGTGAAGTTTAGTGGAAACTGAGGCAATTGTGGATGATGTTTCATCAGATGTGGAAGTTGATGGATGAATGCTGAGGATAAGAGAAACCTCGATCTTCCTGGAAGAAGGAGGATATGCAGTACATATACACATAGTGACCACTTTATTAGGTACACCTGTACACCTGCTCATTAAAGCAAATATCTAAACAAGCAATCAAGTAGCAACAAATCAATTCATAAAGAAATACAAACATGGTCAAGAGGTTCGGTTGTTGTTCAGAATAAACATCAGTGAAATGATTGTTGGTGCCAGACAGGGTGGTTTGAGTATCTCTATAACTGCTGATCTCCTGGGATTTTTGTGCACAACGGTCTCTAGACTAAAATAGTGCGATAAACAAAAAAACATACAATGAGTGGCAGTTATGTGAGCAAATATGCCCTGTCAATGGGAGAAGTCAGAGCAGAATGTCTAGACTGTTTCTAGCTGACAGGAAGGCGACAGTAACTCAAATAATGACAATTTACAACAGTGGTGTGTAGAAAGCTAGTCTGATTGCACAATCTGTGGAATGTTGAAGTGGATGGGCTACAGCAGCAGAAGACCACAAGCATAACACTTAGTGTCCTCTTTATTAAGTACAGGAGGACAAAGAAAAATGTCAGAGTTTTATTGCACATGCATACTTTGACAAGTAAAATTTTAAATCTTTGAACCTTTGAGATACCTAATAAAATGGCCACTGAGTACATATCGCCTCCAGACTAAATGCTGCCAACACTGAACTTTCCTCTTTCTTAAAAAATATAGCTTTTATATAAAATCCACAACTGCCTTCTTCCAAAGTCGCTCCTACAGTAATTTAAACATACAGACATTCAAATCAGAAGCAACAGTCCATTCAGCCCCTCTTGTATGTTCCACCTTTTAATTGAATCACGGCAGACCAAACCATGTCCTCAACCCTGCCGGTATCTATCTGCCTCTGACTTAAAATATTAAGACGCTGCTTTCACTCTCCTTTGAAGGAAAGTTCTAAGGATCTTCTGAGAGAATTTTTTTGTCTTATCTCTGCCTTAAATGGGCAATGCCTAATCTTTGAAGAGCTCTAGATTCTCCCACAAAGTGAAGCATTCTTTCTACATCCATCTGCCAAAAGCCCCAAGATCTAATAATTTACACTTTTTAAGTCTAGCAGACAGAAATCTGGCCTGGGAAATTCTATCTCATAAAACTTTATTCTGAGAGATGAAGTTTCAGCACGTTTCAATTTTAAATGATCACCTCGTATCTTGTCACGATGTCTCGTCATCAGCGGAAGTACCTCAGCACTGACCATCCCTCCTTCGGATCTCATAAAATTGTTCCTCATTCTTTGAAAACCAAAAAAAAAATAAAGCCTTAGAAAGTGACCAAATGTGTCTTTCTTCGGACAGGCCCAGGCAGGCTGTGAAGCCTCTTTGAGGATACATTTCTGCATGGCCTTTACTGAAGCTTTCAGTTATGAAGTAGTGTCAGCAATATTGCCACAGTGGTACTCATTGCAGGTCTAACTCAGCAACCCTTGGGTGATATCTGACTGGTCTGGTGTTTGTTCTGAAGCTGCATCAGCAGGTTTCCCAATAGAGAGCATAGAATACAGGACAGGACCAAACTCTTCAGTCTACAATATTGTGCTAAACTAAGTAAACTGAAAATTCAATGCCTAACTAATCCCCTCTGCCTATGCAGTGTTCATGTCCCTTCACTCTCTGTGCCAATCTAAAAGCCTCTTAAATCTCTCTTGCACATTTGCCCCTACTACTACTGTGGTGAACTTCATATACCTGTCTGGACACGCCCCCTGCTGACTGCTCCTGTGGCTCCTCCCACAGACCCCGGTATAAAGGCGATTGAGGTCTGAGCCCGGCCTCTCTGTCTCCAGGATGTAGTATGGTGGTCAACAGCTGCTTGTTCCTTCTTCCAGTCAACAAAAGCCGATATCTCGCCTTTACGTCTCAGAGTGAGTTATTGATGGTGCATCAACTACCCCTGGCAGTGCATTTGTGGCACCCACAAATCTTACATAAAAATTTTGGTCCATACACCTCCTTTGAACTTAGCCTGTTCAAAGTGTATGCATGTCCTCTAGTATTTAGCCCTCTAATGAGCTTAATATCTGTAAAAAAAAACTGAAAATAAAAGAACATAGCTTCATGTGTGACTCATTTTGTAAGAGGTTGCAGCTAAATGCTCAGTGTGTGGAACTCTGAGCTCCAATTTATGTTAGCAGAAGATTTAGAATTTCTTTTTATTTCTTGCATCCATCTCACAACATGAGGGTGTAAAAATCTTTATGTTGCATCTCCATCGCCATGTACAAGCAATAAGAAACGGAAATATGGGAGGATATTGCCCAAACACTGATTGTATTTGTAATTGTTTTGTATATGTGTATGTACAGTCAGATATCAATCAGATCAATGTGTATTGATCAATCTGGTGACCTGGTGAAAGAAGCTGTCCCGTAGCCCATTGGTCCTGGCCTTAATGCTGCGGCACCGTTTGCCAGACGGAAGCAGCTGAAACAGGTAGGAGCATACTGTTCATTACTACTGACATCATACGGTGTCCACCTGATGTCAGTAAAAGAACAGGCAATTGAATAGAGATCAGATTTTCAGTTTACACTTTCTACAATTTCACCCAGAAATGATCAGTAATGTAATCTAGTTTCGTCAAAATCGATCTTGAATTATGTCGTTAAAAATGCACTATCTAATTTCTAAGCTTGGATTCATATATCATGTAAAATTGAAGTAGAAATGGCCTGTCACAGTAGAAAACTGAAATAATGCACACTAGACTGGAATCACACACCTTTGAACAAATTGCTGAGGAGAAAGGTGTGAATACGCTTTGTAGTTATAAAATTTGTCCTTAATCTGTTGAAGTTAAACACTTACTGGTGTGGTATTTGTTTTTTTTAAAACTGTGGATTGCATTCATCTGACAGAATGGAAAACCATTAAGTTCTTGCTCCCATTTAGGAGCTGAAGATAGGATCGGCAGAGATTCTGCTCTGCTGCAGTTAGTAGCAGTTTTAAGTGCATTTAAAAGTGTTAAATTCCAATCTTACTTCAGAGACTTGAACACATGGTCTTGGTTCAAACTCCAGTGCAATTTGGAATTGAAACCTGTCAGATGGTTTGTTAAAATATGACCCAACCTATCCTCCAATTTAAAAAAAATCCTCTGGAATGTGTGGTGAACTACATATACCTGTCTGGACACGCCCCTCTGCTGACTGCTCCTGTGGGTCCTCCCACAGACCCCTGTATAAAGGCGATTGGAGGCACTGCTCCTTCCTCAGTCTCCAGGATGTTGTGTGGTGATCTCTTGAAGCTAATAAAAGCCTACTGTTCACCTCCCGTCTCCGAGAGTTATTGATGGTGCATCAGCATGATCTGTAGAACAGTATTCTCTTGGTGTTCTGCACACTTATCTCTCAACCAATGTCACTAACAGAGAATATTTGATCATTGCTATGGTGCTTCCTGTGAAAATGGTGTTATGTGAAAACTGGCCGCCATATTTCCCATATCACAGCAGTGATTTTCAATGAGGCTGGGAAGTGACATTCAAATTGCCAGAGGGGATAGGACTATAAGATAAGGCTTAGCAGTGAAACAGTTTACCAATTTACCAACCCACAAACAATCTGGTGTGAGTATTGAATACTTTTCAGATTAGTGTGGCAGGAATTTCACATGGAGTTGGGGTGGAGTAAATTATATTCCTAGAAAGATCAGCAAAGACTTTTTTAACTTTGACAAATATTTGCTATTTTGGTTTCTGTACTACTGACAAGACAAATACATCACACTCATGCAAATGTACCTGACAAACGATTTGTTTGATTAGAATCACATTATTTATAGGTCTCACTGACAGTCTACCATACAGTGTCATCAGAAGAAGGTGACATTAGAAATTTATTGCTCACCTTCTTCACAGAAAGGGAAAAAGGTGCCCCTTTAAGATCATTAAAAAAGTTGATTGATGAAGGACAGAAAACCTTTCATATACTTGAATGGGCAATGAAAAGAAATGATCACATTGTAAAATCTTACCCCATTGAATAAATAAGGCTGTTCAGCCCTTAAACCTGCTTCCATCACAATGTCATTCAGTGTATTCCAGATCAGTACAGCTCCCATATTAAGAAAACTTATTCTCCTCATGATGCTGTTGCTAAATATCTTAACTCCTGCTATTGATTCTGCTGTCACTGGAAACAATTTCTCCTTGTTCTACACTACACCCCATCACTGACAGTTTCTGCTGACCATCACAACTCCCCAAAAGATCTACAAATGCGGTGGTTACAGTCCTTGATTTGCTTTCTCTGCAGGGCCTTTCATCTGTCAATCTGAAGTATAAGACTGAGCAGAGGATGCATCTGGAATGATGGGAAGTGAAAGTGAGATGGAGCTATCTGTTTACACTGTGTATCGGTAAGGATCAATAAAAACAGCCACCTTATCGTGTTGATACTTTGACTACGTGCTCTAGGATTTTGTGGTTTAATTCAATTTAATTTTGCTTCCTGCATGAAAATGTTCATAATTTCTATCTAGGGAGGCTAGAAAATAGAATCACCTTGAGCACGCTCAATTACAAAAATAATTATAAACGTTTAGATCATTTGAAGTTAAACCACACAGAGAGGATGAAAATGGCAAATGGCCGAATAGTTGCGTAAGTGTCATGGTTTAAAGTCACCGTTACCCCTTTGACTTTTTTCATATAGTAGTGCTAATGCCTACCAGGCAGTTAGCCAGTTGATCTTTGGCCAACCCTAAAGACACTTACTCATTCTTGAGTCACAGTCCCCATTACATCTCTTGTCCCTGGAGTGTTGATTCCTCGTGGCATGCACGGGAGAGTTTTTCCATGCTACTAAGTCAATATGTCAAGCCCAACCAGATAATAGAAAATGTAAGCATAGGACAGATGCTGAGGAGAATGTCAATAGACAGATTTTCCTATTGAATGACTTTATTGGCTGAGAGAAGCCAGTAAAGGAACATCAGGTAGAATAGATCACACATCTGTAAAAACATTCATTCAAATGTACAGTGGAAGATTGAGGTGATTTTATAATAGGTTTTCTATTCTTTAAGTGACTACTCGCATCCAAAAATCTTTCAATCGTGATAGACTGCCCGCCTGCTTTCTTTCCCATAGTATATTATTGGTCTAGTCGCTTCTGGAATGCAGTTAGATGCCATGCTAATACAGAATAAGAAGTTTCATCAGGAACGATCCTTGTCTGTGTCTTATTTTCTTAACTCAACTCAGCACCATTGAGTTATCCACATGCATTCATTGTCAAGTAGAAGTTATGAACATTGATCAGGAGTGAATTGTCTGGATAGTGTTGTTAACTGTGGTCAAGTGCATTCCTGCAGGTTAGAGTCAACCTTCCCTCAAAATCCCAATCAGCAGGCCATCAGGCATAATAGGCTAACTGTTCAAGAGATGCAGTGCAA
The DNA here is from genome assembly GCF_030144855.1 of Hypanus sabinus. NCBI lineage: Eukaryota > Metazoa > Chordata > Chondrichthyes > Myliobatiformes > Dasyatidae > Hypanus > Hypanus sabinus. Next base: position 47,804,205 of record NC_082728.1, read on the forward strand.
GACAATTTAATTGGCTTATTTCAAATCAGATAATGCCAGCTAAGTTATTTATTTCAAGGAAGCTTGCAGACCAGACTGATATTATCCACTTAGTACCAAACAGCTGATCTATTAATGGTTGGAAGATTTGTGAGACTCAAAGAGTCAGCATTAACAGCATTAATTGTGGGTCCTGATGAAGGGTCTCAGACTGAAACCGACTATTTCTTCATTTCCACGGATGCTGTCTGAATTGCTAAGTTCCTCCAGCATTTTGTCTGTGTTCCTTTGGATTTCAGCATCTGTAGAATTTATCATGTTTATTAATCATGGGCACCAGGGAACTCTCTCTCCAGGAGCTTTTAGGCCACCTGTGTGAAAAGATATCTGGAAAAATATCAGTGACATGCGTGTGAAGACACCCAAGTGGCAAAGAAACAGTATAAATGTAGAGTGAAGTCCAGACTTATTAGGAATGGTCCAGGAACATGAACAAGAACAACTGGAGCATGGGGTGAACTAGAATCCATTCCTCTGCCTTTGATTTCTGTGGTAGATAATTTGTTTGTCTGCAGCTCATTAGTATGCCTCTTTAGTTTATAGGAATTGTACACGTGTTTTGGAAATCCTTTGTGTTTTAGCACTAATTTGCAATTAGGAAATATTTTATAAGATAATAATCTTCTGTGAGTTTTAATTGTGCACTAAGGTCTGGATTTAAGCATATATCACTAAAAGTAAATGATCTGTGTTTAAACTACCTAGTTAGCTTAAAGTATCTCCTGCTTGGTTGAGGGGAGGGGAACCCACCACTCAAATGGTAGGTATTGGCAGCTAAACGTGCTATGGAGGACAAACAGGGAAGTGAAGTAGTCTTTGAAGAGTGGACAGTTCCAATATAACCTCCCTTTAGTGTGGGCACCCATAACTGTCTATGTTGGATAGGGCTAAAACATTCATTTGAGTTTAGAACTTCATGGTGAACAAATCCAACATTATCCCATCCCATTTCAAATAATTATCCACAAAATTAAATTGCTAAAGAAATTGAAAAGGAAAGCATTTATCAGGCAATGCCCCCTCCCCCACTTCACCATTCCCCATCTCCTTCCCCCTCTCTCACCTCAACTCCTTGCCTGCCCATCACCTCCCTCTGGTGCTCCTCACCCCTTTTCATTCTGCCATGGCCTTCTGTCCTCTCCCATTATATTCCCCCTTCTCCAGCCCTGTCTCTTTCACCAATCAACTTCCCAGCTCTTCACTTCACCCCCACAATTCCCAGTTTCAACTATCTCCTTGTATTTCTCCATCCCCTCCCCCCACCTTTAAAATTTACTCCTCATCTTTTTTTTTCCAATCATGCTGAGGAATCTTGGCCCGAAACTTTGACTGTACTCTTTTCCATAGATGTGCCTGACCTGCTGAGTTACTCCAGTATTTTACGTGTATTGCTTGGATTTCCAGCATCCGCAGATTTTCTCATTTTTCATAACCCTCTAGATATTTTTGTCAATTTCAATCAAAATCCTGGAAATATTTTCTTCACAACCTATCTATCCAATGGCAATGCAACAATTAATTCTATCTTGTTTATCCATCTCAAGAACACAACTCCTTTCAACATCTTTTCCTGCTACCTTGGTGAGATCTATCATATCAGCATACAATTGAGATTGAACTTCAGGTATGAATAATCTAATTGCCTTTATGCTGTGGGGAATTCATGCCAGAGTCAACACAGAGTCACTCTCAAAAGGAAAGAGATTGAGCCGTGAAAACATGAATTGATTTTGGAAATGTCACGATCATTATCTAAAGTTAGAGTTCTAGAAATTTCTAGACAAGTGAGAATTATCTATTTTAAATACTGCATAAAATTGCCCTTCAAAACTTCACATGGCAAATTGATTTCCATAGAAAGGAAAACTCTTCACATTAATCAGTCTTTATTGCCAACACAATTATGGCAAAATCTGTTTCCCTTAAAAGTAAACAATGTGTTCAGAGGTAGCCAGATCGTATCCCTTTATTTTCTATCTAGCTTTTTTTTGTAGTAATGTATCAACATAATACACATGTTTGCAGATATTTGTGCAGGAGTAGGAGTTAAAGTTACTTTTTGACACACCTAAGGCTCATTACTGATCTCACTGGAAACAGATCTCTGACTATAAAATATACTTGAGTTCTGACACCTCCATACAAATTCAATAATGAAGGGAAACATACCTTCAGTCTGATACTATTTGATGTAGAAGATATTGTTGAAAGGGAAGTCTTTGCACTTTTCTCTCATTCATTGTTCAGTCACAATTGAGGCCCATAGGCCTTCAATCTTCTGATAACTAAGTCAGTAAACCAAGGGGTAGAGCTTAACCAGAATGTGGTGAATCTGTAGAACTCATTGCCCCAGACAGCTGTAAAGGCCAAGTGGCTGGATATATTTCACGGGGAGGTTGATAGTTTCATGATTCATAAGGGTTATCGGAAGGAGGTAGAAGGATGGGGTTGAGATGGAACAGACTCGATGGACCAAATGCCCTAATTCTGCTCTTGTTTCTCATGGTCTTATGATCTAACCAGCTCTCAGAGTAATTTGCAGAGGCCTGCTTGATCCTTAGCATCACTGAGTGGCCATCTGCAGTCAGAGTGTGCCCACCGACTGGCTACAGGTAAGTGAGAGCAGGCTGCAGATTAGTTTAGGATGATTTGCCAGTCAGTGGAAGTTCGAGCTAAAAAAACTAGTCACCAGTTAAAGATAAAAACAAAATGAGAAATAAAGATTGACCATAAGCTTGTTCTGCTATTCAACAAGATCATGCATGATATTCAGTCTCAAACATAATTTCTCTGCTCTATTCCTTCATCCCTTGCTTCCTTTAATATCAAGAAATCCATCATTCCATGTTTTGAATGCAGTCATGACTAATTCTCCAGTGCGCTGTCATGAAGAATTCCAAAGATTCACCACTTTTCATGTACTCTTCGTGATTTTTATCAATGACCTGGATGAGGAAGTGGAGGGATGGGTTAGTAAATTTGCTGATGACACAAAGGTTGGAGGTGTTGTGGATAGTGTGGCGGGCTGTCAGAGGTTACAGTGGGACATTGATAGGATGCAAAACTGGGCGGAGAAGTTGCTGATGGAGTTTACCCCAGATAAGTGTGAGGTGGTTCATTTTGTTAGGTCAAATATGAATCAGAATCAGGTTTATTATCACTGGCATGTGATGTGAAATTTGTTAACTTAGCAGCAGCAGTACAATACATAATCTAGCAAAGAACAAAAAACTACTACTAATAATAAATTAAATTAAACATAATAAATAAACAAGTAAATCAATTACGTATATTGAATAGATGATCAAAAAATGTGCAAAAACAGAAACACTATATATTAAAAAAAGTAAGGCAGTGTCCAAAGCTTCAAAGTCCATTTAGGAATTGGATGGCAGAAGGGAAGAAGCTGTTCCTGAATTGCTGAGTGTGTGCCTCAGGCTTCTGTATCTCCTGCCTGATGGTAACAGTGAGAAAAGGGCATGTCCTGGGTGCTGGAGGTCCTTAATAATGGATCCTGCCTTTCTGAGACACTGCTCTCTAAAGATGTCCTGAGAACTTTGTAGGCTAGTACCCAAGATGGAGCTGACTAGATTTACAACCTTCTGCAGCTTCTTTCGGTCCTGTGCAGTAGCACCTCCATACGAGACAGTGATGCAGCCTGTCAGAATGCTCTCCATGATACAACTACAGAAGTTTTTGAGTGTATTTGTTGACATGCCAAATCGCTTTAAACTCCTAATAAAGTATAGTCGCTGTCTTGCCTTCTTTATGACTACATCGGTATGTTGGGACCGGGTTAGATCCTTAGAGATCTTGGCATCCTGGAACTTGAAGCTGCTCACTCTCTCCACCTGATCCCTCTATGAGGATTGGTATGTGTTCCTTCGTCTTACCTTTCCTGAAGTCCACAATCAGCTCTGTCGTCTTACTGATGTTGAGTGCCAGGTTGTCGCTACAGCACCACTCCTGTACGCCCTCTTGTCACCACATGAGATTCTACCAACAATGGTTGTATCATCAGCAAATTTGTAGATGGTATTTGAGCTATGCTTAGCCACACAGTCATGTGTATACAGAGAGTACAGCAGTGGGCTAAGCACACACCCCTAAGGTGCACCAGAGTTGATCGTCAGCGAAGAGGATATGTTATCACCAATCCACATAGACTGTGGTCTGCCGGTTAGGAAGTCGAGGATCCAGTTACAGAGGGAGGTACAGAGGCCCAGGTTCTGCAACTTCTCAATCAGGATTGTGGGAATGATGGTATTAACTGCTGAGCTATAGTGGATGAACAGCATCCTGATGTAGGTGTTTGTGTTGTCTAGGTGGTGTAAAGCTGTGTGAAGAGCCATGGAGATTGCATCTGCCATTGAGCTATTGTGACAATAGGCAAACAACAATGGGTCCAGGTCCTTGCTGAGGCAGGAGATCAGTCTAGTCATAACCAACTTCTCAAAGCATTTCATCACTGTAAATGTGACTGCTACCGGGTGATAATCATTAAGGCAGCCCACATTATTCTTCTTTGGCACTAGTATAATTGTTGCCTTTTTAAAGCAAGTGGGAACTTCTGCCCATAGCAGTGAGAGGTTGAAAATGTCCTTGAATACTCCTGCTAGTTGGTTGGCAAAGGTTTTCAGAGCCTTACCAGGTACTGCATTTGGTCCTTTTGCTTTGCAAGTGTTCACTCTCTTTAAAGGCAGTCTAACGTTGGCCTCTGAGATGGAGATCACAGGGTCATCAGGTGCAGCAGGGATCTTCACAGCAGTGGTTATGTTCTCCCTTTCAAAGCGTGCATAGAAGGCTTTGAGTTCATTTGGTAGTGAAGCATTGTTGCCATTCATACTATTGGGTTTCGCTTTGTAGGAAGTAATGTCATGCAGATTCCGCCCGAGTTGCCGAAAATCTGATATTGCCTCCAACCTCACTCAAAATTGTCCCTTCTCCTTTGAAATAGCCCTCTGAAAATCATACCTTATTTTCTGGTACAGGCCTGGGGTTGCCAGCCTTGAATGCCACAGATATTCAGCAGAATATAGCATTATTGGCAAGACACTTGGCAGTATGGAAGATCAGAGGGATCTTGGGGTCCGAGTACATAGGACATTCAAAGCTGCTACACAGGTTGACTCTGTGGTTTCGAAGGAATACGGTGGATTGGCCTTCATCAATTGTGGAATTGAGTTTAAGAGCCGAGAGGTAATGTTGCAGGTAATATAGGACCCTGGTCAGACCCCGCTTGGAGTATTGTGCTCATTTCTGGTTTCCTCACTACAGGAAGGATGTAGAAATCATAGAAAGAGTACAGAGAAGATTTACAAGGATGTTGGCTGGATTGGAGAGCATGTCTTATGAGAATAGATTGTGTGAACTTGGCCTTTTCTCCCTGGAGTGACGGAGGATGAGAGGTGACCTGATAGAGGTGTACAAGATAATGAGAGATATTGATCATGTGGATAGTCAGAGGCTTTTCCCCAGGGCTGAAATGGCTAGCATGAGAGGGCGTTATTTTAAGGTGCTTGGAAGTAGGTACAGGGGAGATGTCACGGGTAAGCTTTTACGCAGAGAGTGGTGAGTGCGTGGAATGGGCTGCCGGCAACAATGATGGAGGTGGATATGATAGGATCTTTTAAGAGACTCCTGGATGGATACATGGAGCATAGAAAAATAGAGGGCTATGGGTAAGCTGAGGTAGTTCTAAGTTAAGGACATGTTCAGTACAGCTTTGTAGACTGAATGGCCTCTATTGTGCTGTAAGTTTTCTGTTTCTATGTGAAGATACTTCTCCTTATTTCTGTTCTAAATGTTCTTCCCATTTTTTCAGTGTAACCCCTGGTTGTAGACTCTAGAGCCCGGGGCAAGTATCATCACCACGCCTTTGTCAACCTGTAGGAAATCTGTATATTTTAATAAAGTTACCTCCAATAAATTCAGAATTAAAATCTGAATGAGAATCACTATCATATGCAAAGTAATTTGTAGTCTTTGCAGCAGGAGAACAATGAAATTCACAATAATAGAGAAAGAGAAAAACATGAATTACAGTAAGAAGATATATATAACAAAAAGTTAAATTAAATAAGCAGAACAAAAAAAAAATAGTGAAGAAGTGTTTAAGGGTTTAGTGTCCATTCAGACCTCTAATGGCAGAGGGGAAGACACTGTTTCTGAATCATTGAGTGTGCATTGTCAGGCTCCTGTACCCCTTTCCTGATGGTAACAATGAGAACAGGTCATGTCCTGGGTGATGAGGACCCCTAATGATTGATGCTGCCATTTTGAGTCATTGCTCCTTGAAGATGTCCTGGATACTACAGAGGCTAGTGCCCATGGTGGAGCTTACTGAGTTTACAAGTCTCCGCAGCTTATTTCAATGTTGTGAAGTAGTGCTCCCCCTCCTCCCTCCCCCATACCAGATGGTGATACTGCCAGTTATAATGCTCTCCATGGTACATGAGTAGAAATTTGTGAGTGTCTTTGGTGACATACCAAACCTCCTCAAACTCCTAATGAAATATAGCTGCTGTCATGCCTTCTTTGTAGCTTGGTTCCTCCTACTTAATCAGTTTTACCATCACTCTAGTCATTCTCCTGTTCTTCAAGTACATGAAGAATTCCTTAGGAATGCCTTAATCCTACTCTCCAAGGTCTTCTTATGTCCCTTTCTAGCTCTCCTCAGTCCATTCTTAAGCTCCTTTCTGGCCACATTTAACCCTCTAGAGCCCTGTCCGATCCTTGCTCCTAAAGCTTAAGTAAGCTTCTTTCTTCCTCTTCAGTAGATGGAAGTTAGTTCCACGTCTGAGAATCCTTCACCCTCACATTCTTTCTCTACTTCAATGGGACGAACACTTGCAGAACCCCATGCAACCTTCACATTTCTGCTGTGCATTTCTCTGAGTATATGTGTTCTTAATTTATGCTCCCAAGTTCCTGTCAAGTGGCACCATAATTCACCTTTCCCCCAATTAAATGCTTTGCCATACCATCTGTTGCCATCTCTGTCCAGCTCTATGGTAAAGGTCAGGCAATTGTCTCTGAAACTGTCATGCAACAAGAGATCTGTCACCAGTCCATTGCCTGGAAACTGATCCAGTATATCCTTTCCTCTCATCAACCTTTCTACATACTGTGTCAGGAATCCTTCCTGGACACACCTTACAAATGCTGCACCATCTAAATAAGGAGGTGCCAATCAATATTAAGGAAGTCGGTCGGCCATTACAACAGCCCTATTTTTTTATTGCATCTTTCTAAAATCTGCCTCCTAATCTTTTCCTTAGCTAGAGGGTCTATTGAGTACTCCCAAAAGAGAGATTACAACCTTCCTGATTTCTTACTTCCACCCATATTCAGTAGACAATCCCTCCGGGACATCTTCTTTTTCTGCAGTTAGAAATGCTGCACCCCCATCTCCTTTATCTCCCTCCCTGTCACTTCTGAAACCCTGGAACATCCAGCAGCCCTTCCTGCTCCATACATTGATCAATCACTCTGGTTCCCATCCTCTTGCCAAATTAATTTAAATACACCCCAACAGCTCCAGCAAACATCCCTGCACGGATATTAGTCCCCCTCGAGTTCAGGTGCAACCTGTCCCTTTTCTACAGGTCATTCTCATTATACTTTGTAACTCCAAAACATAAAACTAATTGTAAAGAAAACACAGAAAGTCCAAAGTGTGCTTAACTTCTATTTTAATTTAAATGAGGCATGCACCTTTGATACAGTAGTATGATGACATATGCCATTCACTTACTTCATACATATAACCATAATGAATTATTGAAACAACAAAGAATGCTTAATCTGACAATATATTTACAATATTACTCAAAAATAACTGATAAATTAAATACAAAACACTCCTCCCTACTTAGCTATAAACTCCAACTTAGTATAGATTGCATCTCTACTTCTATGCAGATACCATGGACACAGTATACTATATAAATACAACTACTATATAGACATCCAGAGCATACTAAACTTTACATTGTCCCATTCAGGCCTAAAGATATAATTACTGAGGAAGATTTTTTACTCTTGCAGGGTAACATCTTTCCTGACACGGGGGTGGGGGTGTGTGTCTCTGCTTGGCAGGTGAGACTTGTGGTTATAAAAACAATCTCAAGTTCTGGGGCCTCCTCTGGGGTGGTTGTAAGGATTGACTCTGAGACTGCAGGAAGTGGTCCTGACACCTTTCTTCTCCTTTTCTCGACTTCTCTCTCTGGACCTACTTTGATCCTTACTTCTCTCCATCTCGGCTTCTCTCTCTCTCTCCTTATTCCAAACTCAGTCCCTTTCTCAGTCATGCTCCATTTCTTTATCCTTGGCTCTCTCACAATCCCTCTCACCATCTTGCTTATCCCACTCGTGCTCTCGTTCCTACTCTTTTTCTTTCACATGCTCCTTCTCTCCTTCACTCTTAATCGCTCATATTCTTTACCTACATCTCTCCTCCCCTTTTCAATGTCTTGTCTTTCTTTTTCTCACTTCTTCTTCTTCTAGTTTCTTTTGAGTATCAGAATTTGCTAATTTATTAACAGCGAAAAGGGAGCATGACATGTCGAAGACTGAGGGAGGACCAATGCCTCCAATTGCCTTTATACAGGGGTCTGTGGGAGGAGCCACAGGAGCAGTCAGCAGAGGGGCGTGTCCAGACAGGTATACATAGTTTACCACAGCAACACAGCATATCATAGAGTAGATACAGTACAGCATATATACACAGCCATCCCATGACAGGAAAACAAATAAAACTTAGAAACAGAAAGAAGTTCTAATTTAAGTTTAAATTAACATACAACCAAAATTGATCCCATGCATCTTGCACTTTTCCCTCACTGTTAATTCCTCCCAACTTGTTCATACGATGAAATCTTAATCATCTCCTCAGTCCATTCCATCACAGTGGGATATCTGGGTTTTTTCCAGTTTTGCAATATAATTCTTGCAGCTGTGAAGAGACCCACCTTTAAAATAGTAAATCTGTCGTTGTTTATGTTAGGTATCATTGTCCTAACACCGAGGAGACAAAGCCATGGGTACAAGGGCAGTGTAGGACCCGACCTATTCCCCAACAAATCAAGAACTTTACACCAAAATGGACGAAACATGGAACACTGCCAAATCATGTGAAAATATGTACCCACCTCATTTTTACATTTTCAGCATGAATGATTATCAACAATCCCCATTTTGTAGAGTCTAGATGGTGTCCAATAATATTTGTGTACTATCTTATACTATATAAATTTCCCTCTCACCTCTCACTTCCCTATTATGTCTACCCACATTTGATAAAATATTTGACCACTCATTATCTTCAATATCGCTTCCAATATACTTCTGCAGTACTGCTTTGAGATTGTTACACGGTTCACCCACAGAGTGCTTGAACATTTTATAAAACACTGATGCTTTATGAACTTCCTGTGAAGTTTTCAGTTAAAGGGTTACTTTGTGGGCCACCATTCTAACGCAATGTCTTATTTGTAAATACTTCCAAAAATTCCCTTTATCTACAAATTTATATTTCCTCTGCAAATCCAAATACGACACAAAAATCCCATTCTCATAGAGATCACCTACTGTATTTACACCTTTAATCTTCCATTCTTTCCAGTACACCATTCTTTTCCCAACACATATCTCAGGGTTATTCCAGAGTGAGTATAACTGGTTTAAAAGTGACATTCTACAAGCTTTATGAATTGTACTCCACACACTCCTTGAGTAAAATAGTATAGGATTTAAATTAGTCTTGTTTTCCACATGTTGTGAGAGGATGTTAAGGGGAGAATGTGGTGCAGCCAGGCTCTGTTCCATAACTACCCAATCTAAATCAACGTCAGCCCTGTCCCAATGTTTAGCTAACTTGGTCATTTCTTTTCTTTTTACAATATTTTTATTCAGAAGAAAAAAAAACACTATTTACAGAGTGCAATACATTGATACATCTCAACATAACTTGTGTACATTCATATATTATGATAAAATTGATCAAAATGTTATAGCATAACACATAAAGGTATACTGCGCTATAATCAAAAATTTAAAGATAGGTCATACATCATTAAAAAAATTTATATAAAAAAAAGTCAACCCCCTACCAACTACCAAAGAAAAAAGCTGATGGATGATAATGGATAAATTAGAAAAGAAAACATATTCGCTTAAAAAGAGAAGATAGAAATATACATAAAAGTCTGTGCACTGTTAAACTTTATAAATTGGAAAAGTAATTTAGGAAAGGTCCCCAGATATCATAAAAAGATTGTTTCTTACGTTTCCAATTAACTACTTTTCCTATAGGTCTTGATAAAAATTTACTGGACGATCTTTTAAATTTAAAACATTTTGTTAATGGTTCTATTACCGGTATCTATAATTTGTTGATTGAATCTAGACAAGACTTTCTAGATAAAATAAAAAGAGCTTAGGAGGATGACCTAAATTGTCAGATTTTTGATGATAGATGGAACAAAATTCTTAAACGGGTTAATAAATCATCTTTCTGTGCTCGTCATTCTCTTCTACAATTTAAAGAGTTTCATAGAGCTTACACTTCTAAACAGAAGCTGTCCAGTTTTTATCCAAAGGTTTCTCCACTTTGTAATAAATGCAACTCTGCTGATGCCTCTTTAATTCATATGTTTTGGTTTTGCCCTAAAATTGAAAAGTTTTGGCGGGAAGTATTCCATACCTTCTCACAACTTTTTAGGGTCCAATTTGACCCAGATCCCCTTACTGCCTTGTTTGGTATTATTGCAGATGAAGATATAACTTTAAATACTTCTAACCTACAGGTTTTAGTTTTTACCTCTCTTTTAGCAAGGAGAGCAATCTTGCTTAAATGGAAGGAGTCTACCACTCCTACACATCTTCAATGGCTACGTGATATTATGTCTTATTTAAATTTAGAAAAGATCCGCTGCTCAGTCTTAAGTTCCAAACTTGGTCATTTCAAAGGATAATTTTTAGACCTTATGTCTGGTAGACTGAGCCCACCCATGTCCCTGGACATACACATCTTACTCATTTTAATTCTGGGCTTCTTCTTATCCCATAGAAAATCACTAATAATTTTCTTGTATTGCTTGTAGATCAAACCTGAAATATTTAAAGGAAGCATCATAGAAAGATAGTTAAACTGAGGTGCTATGACCATTTTTACTACTTTCACTTTACCCCAGAGTGACAGTCTCAGTGTCCCCACTTATCCAGATTTTTTTTATCCTACTCAATAATGCATCATAATTTGAAGTAGTTATTTCATCCAAATTCTGACTGAGTTTGACCCCTAGATACTTCATTCCAACTGGCACCCATCTGAAATTAAACTGAGATACTGAATTTGAATAACATAATTTTGACATTGGCATAGCCTCAGAATTATTGTGGTTGATTATATAACCAGACACTTCAGAATATAATTGAATTGTTTTCATTAGTGGGGGTAAGGAATTAGGAGGGTCACTAATCAGTAATAAAATATCGTCAGCATATGGCATCAACTTATGCTCCTTTCTGCCTCCCTTCACCCTTCAGATATTCAGATCTGCTCTAATCATGATTGCCAACAGTTCCAAAAATATTGTAAATAACAGTGGGGAAAGGCGGCAGCCTTGGTGTGTATCCCGTGAAATGTTGAAAAATGGGGATATGATACCATTTGTAATAACTGCAGTCTCAGGTTTTTTATAAAAAATTCTAACCCATGATTTAAAGATAGAGCCAAACCCAAAGAATGACAAGGCTGTGGTTAAAAACCTCCCCTCAACCCTGTCAAAGGCCTTTTCAGCGTCCAGGGAGATGGCAGTAACTGGGAGTTCAGCCATATTAAGTGCAATAATCTCCTTAAGTTGTCAGTTGGGAAAGTCAGTATTTTAGTCAGTATCTTACAGTCCACATTAATTAAACTTATGAACTGTAATTGGAAGAATCTATTGCATGGATTCCTGAACAAGCCGGCGCGCACTGTGAGGGTCATGTTTTTTGACTTCTCCAGTGTGTTCAACACCATCCGCCCCGCTCTGCTGGGTGAGAAGCTGACAGTGATGCAGGTGGATGCTTCCCTGTTGTCATGGATTATTGATTACCTGATGGGCAGACCACAGTACGTGCGCTTGCAACACTGTGTCAGACAGAGTGGTCAGCAGCACTGGGGCTCCACAGGGGACTGTCCTGTCTCCCTTTCTCTTCACCATCTACACCTCGGACTTCAACTACAACACAGTCTTGCCATCTTCAGAAGTTTTCTGATGACTCAGCAATAGTTGGATGCATCAGCAAGGGAGATGAGGCTGAGTACAGGACTATGGTGGGAAATTTCGTCACATGGTGTGAGCAGAATCATCTGCAGCTTAATGTGAAAAAGACTATGGAGCTGGTGGTGGACCTGAGGAGGGCTAAGGCACCAGTGACCTCTGTTTCCATCCAAGGGGTCAGTGTGGACATGGTGGAGGATTACAAATACCTGGGAATATGAATGGACAATAAACTGGACTGGACAAAGAACACTGAGGCTGTATACAGGAAGGGTCAGAGCCGTCTCTATGTCCTGAGGAGACTGAGGTCCTTTAACATCTGCCGGATGATGCTGAGGATGTTCTATGAGTCTGTGGTGGCCAGTGCTATCATGTTTGCTGTTGTGTGCTGGGGCAGCAGGCTGAGGGTAGCAGACACCAACAGAATCAACAAACTCATTCGTAAGGTCAGTGATGTTGTGGGGGTGGAACTGGACTCTCTGAAGGTGGTGTGTGAGAAGAGGATGCTGTCCAAGTTGCATGCCATCTTGGACAATGTCTCCTATCCACTCTATAATGTACTAGTTAGGCACAGGAGTACATTCAGCCAGAGACTCATTCCACTGAGATGCAACACTGAGCATCATAGGAAGTCATTCCTGCCTGTGGCCATCAAACTTTACAACTCCTCCCTCAGAGTGTCAGACACCCTGTACCAATAGGCTGGTCCTGGACTAATTTCCACTTGGCATAATTTACTTATTATTATTTAATTATTTCTGGTTTTATATTGCTATATTTCTACACTATTCTTGGTTGGTGCGACTGTAACGAAACCTAATTTCCCTCGGGATCAATAAAGTATATCTGATTGTCATCCCCATGATCTTTGGCCTCTGCAACTACTTTTACAAGCAGATTTTTTTTGTCATTTGAAATTCATGCAATAACCTTAATGCAAGCAGAATAGATGCTGGTTCTTTATACTCTCAAAAGCCAAATGCTTGCAACTTTTCTGAAGCTCCTTGAACTTTCTTCCAGTTTAAAAATAAGTCACATTTCATCTGAGCTTTCTCAGATGTGCTGCCTACTAAAACAGTTGCATCTGGACCAATGCATCTGTCATTTTCACGATTCCTCTGAGCAGCATGGTCTTCCCTTGGTCCAATATGGCTTCCAGCCAGAGGCACAGAATTTGGTACCAACACCTGTTTTCTCTCTGTTGGGCAACGATTCATGGTGTATATTATGACAACAGACAGTAGGTGCAGAAGTAGGCCATTTGGCCCTTCTATCCAGCACAGCCATTCACTGTGATCATGGCTGATCATACACAATCAGTACCCCGTTCCTGCCCTCTCCCCATATCCCTTGACTCCGCTATCTATAAGAGCTCTATCTAACTCTCTCTTGAATGCATCCAGAGACTTGGCCTCCACTGCCTTCTGGGGCAGAGCATTCCACATATCCACCACTCACTGGGTGAAAAAGTTTTTCTGCATCTCTGTTCTAAATGGCCTACTCCTTATTCTTAAACTGCAACCTCTAGATCTGGACTCACCCATCAGCAGGAACATGCTTCCTGCCTCCAGTGTATCCAATCCCTTAATAATCTTATATGTTTCAATCAGATCCCCTCTCATCCTTCTAAATTCCAGTGTATACAAGGCCAGTTGCTCTAATCTTTCAACGTATGACAGACCCGCCATTCTGGGAATTAACCTTGTGAACCTACGCTGCACTCCCTCAATAGCAAAAATGTCCTTCCTCAAATTTGGAGACCAAACCTGCACACAATACTCCAGGTGTGGTCTCACCAGGGCCCTGTACAGCTGCAGAAGGAACTCTCTACTCCTATATTCAATTCCTCTTGTTATAAAGGCCAGCATGCCATTAGCTTTCTTCACTGCCTGCTGTACCTGCATGCTTGCTTTTATTGACTGATGTACAAGAACACCTAGATCTCATTGTACTTCCCCTTTTCCTAACTTGACTCCATTTAGATAGTAATCTGCCTTCCTGTTCTTGCCACCAAAGTGGATAACCTCACATTTATCCACATTAAACTGCATCTGTCATACATTTGCCCACTCACCTGACCTGTCCAAGTCACCCTGCATTCTCATAACATCCTCCTGACATTTCACACTGCCACCCAGCTTTGTGTCGTCAGCAAATTTGCTAATGTTACTTTTAGTCTCTTCATCTAAATCATTAATGTATAGTGTAAACAACTGTGGTCCCAGCACCGAACCTTGCGGTACCCCACTGGTCACAGCCTGCCATTCTGAAAGGTACCCTTTAATCCAGGGGTCAGCAGCCTTTACCACTGAAAGAGCCATTTGAACCCGTTTCCCACAGAAAAGAAAACACTGGGAGCCACAAAACCCGTTTGACATTTAAAATGAAATAACACTGCATACAACTTTTTTTTTGCCTTTATGCTATGTATGAACAAACTATGATGTGTTGCATTTATGAAATCGATGAACTCCTGCAGAGAAAACGAAATTACATTTCTGCATGCAACAAAAACATTTTGAACTCTGAAAAAAAGACATTGGGTTGAAGGTTACTTTTAAGTAAAATAATCAATGTCTATTTGAGTCCTTCTTGTATTTATGAAAAACGCCGAACTTAAATTTTCCGCCAGCAGCAAACCAAAAATAACGTCAGCCAGCTGTCAACCTGAAAAATAAAAGGACTATTTCACTGAACAATGAAAAAATATGAATATATGTAAAATAATAGGCAATTAAAATATTTATCATACTTGGTTAATGGGATTTCTGCTCCTGGACCTCAGCGCACAGCATCTGCACATTAGGGCTGTATGACGTCACCTTCATCTTTACACAGGATCGCAAGCTGTCATCTGTGAGGCGTGCGCGATGTTTGTTTTTAATGAAGTTCATGTTGGAGAACACCTGCTCACATACATATGTGGATCCAAAGATCGACAGGACTCCAAGCGCATACTTTTTAATGTTTACATAAATGTCGGGGATAGCATTCCATGTTTCAAACACAAGTTTGTCCGGTTTGAGGAGGTTTTCAATATCACTCTATTTGTGATGCTGAGCAAGAACGGCCTTCTGATGGGCAACATCTTCAAGGTCTGCTGTCAAGCGTCTAAACTTGGACACCCATATGTCTTTGTCAGCTATGTCGGCCAGTTCCATCTCAAGATCAGGTTGACTCACACCTGCCAATGCAGTCATATTCAGTAGGGATGGATTGATGCTTAGGGGAGTGACCAGGAAGGATAATGTGTTTTTTTCCTCTCTGAACTCACAGAAGCGTTTCCCAAACGATGTTTGCATTGCGATGATAGCAGAATGCAAATACTCCGAATTTATCATGTCGTGAGCTTGTTTGAACTCTCTCAAATTGGGGAAGTGAGACAATGTGCTTTTCTGTAAATCTCTGGCAAGCACTGTCAACTTGCGCTCGAATGCAAAACATCCTCCAACATGTGTAGGGCTGTACGTCCTTTCCCCTGAAGAGCTGTGTTCAGCGTGTTCAGGTACTCTGTCATGTCTACCATGAAGTGTAGCTTTTCCAGCTACTCTGGCTGTTCCAGCTCAGGAAAGGTGAGCCCTTTGCTCCCCAGGAAAGTTTTCACTTCTTCCAGACATGCGACAAAGCATTTCAGCACCTCCCCTCTGGACAGCCAGCGATAAAAAACACATTGTAGCGGTGTGCTACACGCAGTCAGTAAACTTGCAGTCAAAGATAACTTTATTTGAACTAAACAGCCTTGCTTTTAAGCCTCCCTCAACCCACCCCCCCCATGGGCGCGGATGCTCCAAAAGACACGTACTCACAAACCCCCATAGGCTATCTCCCTTAGCCTGAACGCTGGCTAATTGTGAGCCGGTTCGGATGTGCCAGGAAATGGGTCGCCACGTTTTATTTAGATTGTACAAGATCACCATAATCTTCAAATTTAGAATTACATTTCAAAAACAAACAAACTAACATAAAATACATTTTAATTAAATACTGACCATTTATTTTCCAAAGCCACAGGGAGCCGCAGCACAGAGATGAAAGAGCCGCGGGTTGCTGACCCCCACTTTAATCACTACTCTTTGTTTCTTGTCAGCCAGCCAATTTTCAATCCATGTCAGTACTCTGCCCCCAATATCATGTGTCCTAATTTTGCCCACTAATCTCCTATGTGGGACTTTATTAAAAGCTTTCTGGAAGTCCAGGTACACTACATTCACTGGCTCTCCCTTGTCAATTTTCATAGTTACATCCTCAAAAAACTCCAGAAGATTAGTCAAGCATGATTTTCCCTTCATAAATCCATGCTGACTTGGACTGATCCTTCTATTGCTATCCAAATGTGTTGTAATTTCCTCTTTTATAATTGACTCCAGCATCTTTCCCACCACTGACGTCAGGCTAACCGGTCTATAATTCCGTTTTCTCTCTACCTCCTTTCTTGAAAAGTGGGACAACATTAGCCACCCTCCAATCAGCAGGAACTGTTCCTGAATCTATAGAACATTGGAAAATGATTACCACGATTTCTAGAGCCACCTCTTTAAGTACCCTGGAATGCAGACCATCAGGTCCCGGGGACTTATCAGCCTTCAGACTCAACATTCCATCCAACACCGTTTCTTGCCTAATATAAATTTCCTTCAGTTCATCCTTTACCCTAGTTCCTTTGGCCACTATTACATCTGGGAGATTGGTTGTGTCTTCCCTAATGAAGACGGATCCAAAGTACCTGTTCAACTCATCTGCCATTTCCTTGTTCCCCATAATAAATTCACCCGTTTCTGTCTTCAATGGCCCAATTTTGATCTTAACTATTTTTTTTTGCTATTCACATACCTAAAGAAGCTTTTACTATCCTCCTTTATATTCTTGGCTAGTTTACCTTTGTACCTCATTTTTTCTTGGCTTATTGCCTTTTTTGTTATCTTCTGTTGCTCTTTAAAACCTTCCCAGTCCTCCGATTTCCCGCTCATCTTTGCTATGTTATTCTTCTTCTCTCTTGTTTTTATACTGCCCTTTACTTCCCTCGTCAGCCATGGCCACCCCTTACTCCCCTTAGGATCTTTCTTACTCTTTGGAATTGAACCAATCCTGCACCTTCTGCATTATTCCCAGAAATACCTGCTATTTTTGTTCCACTGTCTTCCCTGCTAGGGTATTGTTCCATTGTACTTTGGCCAGCTCCTCCCTCATAGCTCCTTTGTTCAACTGTAATATTGACACATCCAATTTTCCTTTCTTCTTCTCAAATTGTAGGTTAAATCTTATGTCCTTTCGATAAGATGTATATCCTTGAATATTCATTTCCCAGGCCCTGCCTGCTTGAAGCCATGTCTCAGTTATTCCCACAACATCGTACTTGCCAATTTCCAACTGAGCCTCAAGCTCATCTACTTTATTCCTTATACTTTGTGCATTCATATATAATACTTTTAATTTGGTACTCCCCTCTCCTTTCATATCAATTCCTATTACACTTGGCCATACTACATGATCTTTTCTTGAGCATTGATTCTGTTGTCCTTTGTAACTTTTTTTATTTTCACTTTCCCTTTAACTCCATTCTTATATTTCTAGTTCATCCCCTCCACCCCACTACTTAGTTTAAACACATCCGTTTTGCAGTGGCAAACCTGTCTGCTAGAATGCTAGTCCCCTGCCTATTAAGGTGCAACCCATCCTTTTTGTACAATTCAGCCCTACCCCAAAAGAGATCCCAGTGGTCCAAGAATGTAAATCCTTGCTTCCTGCACCAGTTCCTCAGCCACACATTCAGATCCATTATCTCCCTGTTCCTGCCCTCTCCAGCACGAGGAACTGAAAGCAAACCAGAGATAACCACCCTGGAAGTTCTGCTTTTCAGCCTTCTTCCCAGTTCTCTGAAGTCCCACTGCAGAATGTCCTTCCTCTTCTTCCCGATGTCATTTGTCCCGACATGCACTACCACTTCTGGCTGTTCACCTTCACCCTTGAGAATTCCCTGCAATTGGTTCATGATGTCCTAGATCCTAGCACCAGGGAGGCAACACACCATCCTTAAATCTCACCTGTTGCCGCAGAAACCCCTTTCCGTAACTCTTACTATGGAGTCCCTACTACCACGGCTCTTCCTGATGTCTGACTCCTCGGCTCTGCTTCTGCACCAATTTTCAGCTCGCAGACCTGTCCGCCTCTCAGACTGGCAGAATCTTCTGTCCTGACAGCTTCCAAGAAGGTGAACCTGTTTACGAGAGGTACATCCCCTGGGGTCTCCTGTACTTCAAGCATCCTTTCCTTCCTCATCGTTGCCCCCTTTCTCTCTTCCAGTATCCTCGGTGTAATGACCTCACTGTAGGTCCTGTCCAGAAAACCCTCATTTTCGCGGATAAACCTGAGGTCATCCAGTTCTTTCTTTCACTTTGCTGCAACATGCTCCTTCAGAAGCTGAATCTGGACACACTTCCCACAGCTGTGGCAGCCGGGGGCACCATCAGTGTCCCTGACCTCCCACATCATGCACGTAGCACACTGAATCAGCTTAGCGGTCATGTCTTCACCCTCTACAATTGTTCCTGGCGTAGCCTCCTCATTGAAGATTCTTGAGCCAAGGACAAGCACTTTTCACAGGCCGCTTCCTGACAACTTACAGGTGTTCAATACAAAACATTATTGTAGGTGGGGGTTTTAATTGTCTCATGGACCCATTGATGAACAGAGTGCCTAGTGGTCCTTCATTGCTCTCCTCACAGTTCAAACAAATCATGGACTTATGTGGAGAACTTGGACTTGTGGATGTCGGAAGGTTCTTACATCTCTCAGACAAAGACTTCACATTTTTTCTAATCCACACAAGTGTTACACCAGAATTGACTTCTTTCTAACCCCCAAAATGTTCCTAGACTTAGTCTCTATTTGTGACTGTGCGGCAGTATATTTAAATAATAAGCCCAACGATCTAGACATTGGAGGCTGAATCCTTTGATTCTAAAAGATAATAAGTTTATAGACTACTTCCAAATTCAAAACTTTCCTATCTATTAATTCCAAATCAGTCCATCGATGCTCTGGGAAACTGCTAATGCCTATGCAAGGGGATTAACTATCTCCTACTCTGCTAGTAAGAAGCGACAAGCTGTGGAACAGCAGCGCCTAGTGGAAGCAAGGCTTGCGGCAGCTGAAAAGGATTATATTACTAAGCCTTCTGCAGCCAAGTTACAGAATATCACAGCCCTACGCTGTACACTAAACTCTTTACTTACATAAGCAGCAAAAGAAAATTGACATTTGCTAAGCAAAGATTGTTTGAACATGGTGAAAGACCAGGTAGGTATTTAGCTTATTTAGCTGGGAAAAAAATGCCTCTCAGACTATTGCTTCAATTAGCGATGGGACAGGAGCTCTCATTAGTAATTCTAAAATGGTTAATGTTGTGGTTAAGAATTTTTATTCTAATTTCTATCAATCTGAGCAATGCAGTGATGGATAATCTAAGATGGAGTGTTTTTTCAGGAATTTAGATTTCCTAGGCTTTCCTGCTGAACAAGAGCCCTTCCTCAATGCTCCGTTATCTATACATGAGATGCAGGAAGCTGTGAGACAGCTCCAAAGTGGGAAGGCCCCTGGTCCTGATGGGCTCACTAGTGAATTCTATAAAGAGTTCACAGGATTATTATCAGAGCCTATGCTAAATCGTGTTCAATTGTGCATTTAATTGTGGTCTCCTCCCACCATCATTGAGAGAAGATAATATCTCCCTAATTCTTAAGAAATGAAAGAGCCCTGAAGATTGTGCCTCCTACAGGTCTATTTCATTGTTAAATGTTGACTTTAAAATCTTATCTAAGACCTTAGCGCTACGATTAGAAACTGTGTTACCTTTTATCATAAAAGAGGATCAAACGGGTTTTGTAAAAGGCCGTAGATCACCTAACAATATCAGATTACTTATTGTGATTCAGGCATGTCCGCAATAGGCAGTGGACAGCTTGGTGGTTTCCTTAGATGCAGAAAAGGCCTTTGATCATGTTGAATGGCCGTATCTTTTATTCACTTTAGGACAATTTGGTTTGGGCAATAATTTTATTAAATGGGTGAAGGTTCTTTATAATGACCCTTTGGCTGCGATTCTCACTAATGGAATTAGGTCGGATAATCCCAGTATTCTGAGGAGCAGCCGACAGAACTGCCCTTTATCACCACTACTTTTCACACCAGTGATCCAGCCATTGGCAGAGGCTATTCAGCAAGACCCCAAAATATCTGCTCCAGATAAAGGACTAAAGTCACATAAAGTTACATTTTATGCGGATGATATTCTAATTTTCTTATCAAACCCTGCTATGTCAGTGCACCGCCTTATACATGCATCAATTCACTTAGCGCCTTTTCAGGTTATAAAATCAACTTTACTAAATCAGAGGCTATGCCTCTGGGGAACCTGCAGCAGGTACCCGACACTCAGGGTGTTTTCCCCTTTAATGGTCACAGACAGATTTTGTTTGCCTAGGTATATTTATCACACCTATGTTTGATCAATTGTTCAAAGCTAACTTTACACAGTTAATTGACAAAATCAAACAGGATCTTGAGTGATGGAGCATTCTTCCCAGTTCTTGGCTTGGCCGAATATCCTTGCTCAAAAAGAACATATTTCCTTGTCTGCTCTACCCAATACGAATGATTCCAATCATTTTTACCCAACAAATACTTAAAAAAATAAATGGCTGGTTTGTTTCTTTCAACTGGAACAAAAAAAACTCCGTATTAAAATGTCTAAGTTACAGCTTCCCAATAGTCCAGCGGTCTGGACTTTCCAAACATCCAAAACTATCATTTAAGTTCCTTTTTATCTTATGTGGTTGACTGGATTTGCAGGGATCCCTCCTCAATTTGGCTAGACATTGAAGCCTCTCAAACAAAATGCCCTCTTGTTAATTTACTTTTTCTCAACATCATGAAACTAGTTAAGGAATATTGTCACAATCCGATAGCAATTAACACAGTCAGGGCTTGGAGAGTGGTGCAACAAATTGAGGGCAACACAGCGAAAATATCACCCTTCACTCCAGTAACTGGCAGTCCAGGTTTTCAGCCTGGCATACTGGATTCTGGATTTAAACTTTGGATTTCTAAGGGTATTTTTCATCTTGGAGACTTATTTGATGAAGGAACGATGATGTATTTTAGTCAAATGGTACAGAAATTCAACATACCTAATAAGGATCTTTTTCGTTTCTTTTTGGTAAGAGATTATATACAGAAAAAAATCATTGTTTACTGATCTTTATAGTTCTGACATAGAAAAGAGGATGTTTTGCTCTAAGGGTGATGTCTCCATTAGTACTTGTGGAGTGTTCTTGTGGAGAGGCTGAGCAGCTGGAATGGGGTTGGGAGGGAGAGCTGGGAGTAGAAATTACACCTGAAACATGGGAAGACATCTGTGATATGCAAAGGAAATTTCAGTTTGTAATAGAACTAAAGCATTGCAACTTAAAATTCTGCATAGAGCCCATCTGACTCCAGATCATCTCTCTAAATTTAAGACGGGAGTTTCTCCGATGTGTTCTAAATGTAAAGTAAATACTGGAACTTTCACCCACTGCTTTTGGACTTGTCCTAAACTTCAGGCATACTGGAGAGATATTTTGGGTGGAGTAGAAAAGATTCTGAAGATGGAGCTTGAACTGGACCCAATGTCTTTTATCTTAGGCCTACCCAGCAGTCGTATTATTAATGCACATCAGAAAAAATTCTTTAGCATCCTGACTTCTTGTGCAAGGGAGAGCATTTTACTTTGTTGGATGTCCGATAAGGTCCCTGAACTTTTTGGTTGGCGTAAATTAATCATGGGTTACCTTCCTTTCGACTTTTTAACATGTATGATACACTCAACAACAAATAGTTTTTATAAAACATAGTAACCTTTTCTGCAATATGTAGATGTAAACCGTCTGCTATACTAATCAGGGCTTTTGTATAGGATGTTGTGGTGATGTCTATATTTTGATGGAAGTGTTCTGATCGCTGATATCTGTGAGGGGAAGAAATGTAAATGTATCTGGAATTTGGAAGTTTTGTTATGCTGAGCGAAAAAATAAATAAAAAAATATATATATAAAAAGCCAAGCAGGTTTCTGTTGAGGCATTGTAATTTTGTTCATGTTCACTTTCATTCCTGACTGAAACTCAATTGTGTCTTTGCCTGCAGTTTCCATTGATACTCAATTTCAACTGCTCTTTTTAATGTGAGTTGTGCTTCATTTAGAAGCCACTTTTGAATGCTTTCTTGTCGGATACCACAAGCTAAACAATCTCTCAGTGAAGCCTATCACTGAACTGACAATTCTCAAATAATCTCTTCAATTCAGCCACATAAGCTGAAATGGACTTGCCTTCCTTTTGATTCTGCATATGAAACCTAAAGAATTCTGCAAATCAACAATGGTTTTTGATTCCAACTGTATCTGCTTTACTTTCATAATATCAGCAAAGCTCATTTCAGCTGATTTGGCTTGAGCAGTTAAATTTCTGGCAAACTTTATGCTTTTCCACCTAATGCATTTAGCAAAACTGGTACTTGTTTCTCATTGGCTATTCCATTTGCTGAATCCATTCAGTATACATCGCTTGTACATTCAAACACATCCATTTTTCCAATATAGCCGTCCATTTCTCTTTTTATAAATAAATGATTATTTCACCAGTACTCACTATTTATGAACTCATGAATCTGTCTGTTTACTGCCTTTTTTAACTCAACCATATTCTATCTCTTTTTTTCAAACTTGATTGTTTTGCTGCATTTCAGCAGGAAGGTAAATATCTCGGGTTCATTTTAAAACCTCGAAAAATAAAACTCATTGAAAAGAAAACATGGAGATTCCAAAATGTGAGACTAACTTCGATTTTACTTTAAGCAAGGTAAACGCATATGACGCAGTGGTGTGATCATGTATGCCATTCATGTACTTTATACATATAACCAAGATGATTTACTTAAGCAACAAAGAATGTTTAATCAAACAATACATTTACAATATTATTCAAATATTTGAGACATAGTAAATACACAATACCTTCCCCAGAAGAGATCCCAATGATCTAGAGATCTGAAACTTTGCCCCCTGCATGTACTTACAGAAGCAGAAGTGAACGTAGCTGCTGTTTCTAAGGAGATGGTGCTTCAGAAGCTGAAAGGCCTGAAGGTAGATAAGACACCTGGACCAGATGGATGAGACGCCAGTTTTCTAAGAGGTAGCTGAAGAGATTATAGAGGCTTTAGTACTGATCTTTCATGAATCACTAGATTTGTAAAGTGATTCTAGCAGCAAATAAAACTACTAGCTATTCCATTAATCACTCTTTTTCTGGACAACAATCACTGCATTCTGTAACTTCTCTTTCAGAGTTGAGCCTTTGAGCCACCAGAATGACATGGTGTGAACAGGACTGTGGCGGCATTGTGTCCAGTGCACGGAAAGAGTCGAGGCGATGGGGCCTGCTCTGAGAGTGAGGAACAAGCCATCGATGGAGCAGCTGGGGGCGATTCGAAGCAGCACCTCCAAGGTGATGGGGCCTGGTCTGAGAGTGAGGAACGAGCCATCGATGGAGCAGCTGGGGGCGATTCGAAGCAGCACCTCCAAGGTGATGGGGCCTGGTCTGAGAGTGAGGAACGAGCCATCGATGGAGCAGCTGGAGGCGATCCGAAGCAGCACCTCCAAGGTGATGGGGCCTGGTCTGAGAGTGAGGAACGAGCCATCGATGGAGCAGCTGGAGGCGATTCGAAGCAGCACCTCCAAGGTGATGGGGCCTGGTCTGAGAGTGAGGAACAAGCCATCGATGGAGCAGCTGGGGGCGATTCGAAGCAGCACCTCCAAGGTGATGGGGCCTGGTCTGAGAGTGAGGAACGAGCCATCGATGGAGCAGCTGGAGGCGATTCGAAGCAGCACCTCCAAGGTGATGGGGCCTGGTCTGAGAGTGAGGAACGAGCCATCGATGGAGCAGCTGGGGGCGATTCGAAGCAGCACCTCCAAGGTGATGGGGCCTGGTCTGAGAGTGAGGAACGAGCCATCGATGGAGCAGCTGGGGGCAATTCAAAGCAGCACCTCCAAGGTGATGGGGCCTGGTCTGAGAGTGAGGAATGAGCCATCGATGGAGCAGCTGGGGGCAATTCAAAGCAGCACCTCCAAGGTGATGGGGCCTGGTCTGAGAGTGAGGAACAAGCCATTTATGGAGCAGCTGAGGGCGATTCGAAGCAGCACCTCCAAGGTGAGGCAGCAAGGCCCAGGCCTGACAGCAAAGAACAAGCAGATATTTGACCATGTTAAGCGGCGTGCCAGAATCGGAAAGGTTCGGTTCAGACCCAGTCGAAGCACTGACACTTGGACCCAAGCATCAGGGCCTTGGTCCAAGAGTGAGGAATGAGCCACAGTTTGGCCGATTTAAGTGCTGGGCCAGATTGAAAAGGTCAGGGTGTTGGGGCCGGAGGTGTGACTCATGCTGGTGTTCAGCTTGCTGCTCGGTAAGGCTTACTCAACTCTGCCCTGAGCTGAGGCTGTGGACTGCCACTGACAGACTCCTGGACTGGCACCAGCAATGATCTGGCTTCATGGCTGTGTACTCACTTTTGTGAATTTTTAGTTCTAAATACTATTTGCTTACTTATTATTTTTCTTTCACAATATGTTCTTTTTCGCACACTTGTGTCTGTTTTTAAAATTGATTCTAGTGGTTTCCTTGTTTTGTGGCTGCCTCCAAGGAGACAAATTTCAAGATTATACTTCATATACATACTTGGATAATAAATGTACTTTGAACTTTGAGAAGAGAGGGAGGCAAATGTCAGGAAATTATAGGCCAGTTAGTCTGAAGACAGTGCATGGTAAGATTTAGAATCTATCATTAAGGCTGAGATTCTGGGGTAATTGGAGGCACACGATAAAATAGGCCAAAGTCAGCATGGTATCCTTCAGAGGAAATCTTGCCTAACAAATCTGCTGAAATTCTTTGATGAAATAACAGTTAGGATAGACAAAGGAGAGTCAGTGGATGTTACTTACTTGGATTTTTAGAAGGTCTTTGATAAGGTATTACATATGAGGCTGTTATACAAGTTCAGAACTCATGGTATTATGGGAAAGCTACTAGCATGGACAAAAGATTGGCTGACTGGCAGAAAGCAGAGAGTTGGAATAAAGGGAGCCTTTTCTTGATGGCTGCCAGTGACTAATGGTGTTCCACAGGCGTTGGTGTTGGGACCATTTATTTTCACATTATATAAAAATGATTTGGATGATGGAATTGAGGTCTTTGTGGCCAAATTTGTGGTTGATACAGAAATAGGTGGAGGGGGAGGTAGTCTTGAGGAAACAGGGAGTCTGCAGATGGACTTGGGCAGATTAGGAGAATGGGCAAAGATGTGGCAGATAGACTACAGTACAGGAAAGTATATGGTCATGTACTTTGGCATAGACATCTTCTAAACAGGGAGAAAATTCAGAAATCTGAGGTGTTAAAGGAACTTGGGAGACTTCGTGCAGAATTTCTTAAAGGTTAACTTGCAGATATAGTCAGTGATAAGGAAGGCAAATACAATGTTAGAATTAATTTCAAGGACACTAGAATATAAAAGCAGATATGTAATGCTGAGGCTTTATAAGACATTGTTCAGACCACAAATGGAGTAATGTGGACAGTTTTGGAAACTAAGAAAGGATCCACAATCTGTGCGGATTGTTAATAACGTCGCCACCTCACTAACAATCAACACTGGCACACCTCAGGGGTGTGTGCTTATCCCACTACTCTACTGTCTCTGTACCCATGACTGTGTGGCTAGGCATAGCTCAAATGCCATCCTATAAATTTACAGATGATACCACTATTGTTGGCAGAATCTCAGATTCTGACAAGAGAGTGTACAGGAGTGATATATTCTAACTAGTTAAGTGGTGTCACAATAACAACCTTGCACTCAATTCTCAGAGCTGATTGTGGGCTTCAAAAAGGGTAAAACAAGGGAACACAAACCAATCCTTGTAGAGGCATCAGAAGTGGAGAGAGTGAGCAATTTCAAGTTCCTGGACGTCAATATCTTTGAGGATCTAATCTGGTTCCAACATATCATTGGATCTACAAAGAAGGTGTGACTATATTTCATCAGGAGTGTGATGAGATTAGGTATGTCACCTAAAACACTTGAAAACTTCCACTGATGTACAAACGTTTGTACAATGGAGAGCACTCTGACAGGCTGCATCACAAATCACAGTCTGGTATGGGGGAGGAGTGGTGTTTGTCACTGGACTGGATCGTAGTAAGTTTCAGAGAGCTGTAAAATAATTCAACTCCATCATGGGTACTAGCCTTTGTAATATCGAAGACATCTTCAAGAGACGGTGCCTCAAAAAAAATCTTCCATTATCAAGGAATCCCTTCACCCAGGTCAAGCCCTCTTCCATATGTTACCATCAGGAAGGAGGTACAGAAGTCTACAGGCACACACTCAGCAATTCAGGAACAGCTTCTTCCCCTCAGCCATCAGATTCCTAAATAGACTTTGAACCCATGAACAGTACCTCTATTTTTTTTAAATTTCTGATTTTGCACTACTTAATTTAACTCTTCAATATACATATACTGTATATACTTACAGTGATTTAGCTTCTTTTTCTCTGTATTTATCTTGTATTACATTGTACTGCTGCCACAAAGTTAACACATTTCATGGGTATGCCATTGATATTGAACCTGGTTTTGATTCTGAACATAATGAGCTGGCATTGGAGAGGGTCCAGAAGAGGTTCACAAAGATTATTCTGGCAATGAAAGGGTTTATGTACAAGGAGGTTGATGTTGATGGCTCTGGGCCTGTACTGACTGGAGTCCAGAAGAATGAAGGGGGAATCTCATCGAAGCCTATCAGATATAGAAAGGTCAAAATAGAGCGGATATGGAGAGGTTGTTTTTCATAGTTTTCCGTTCCAGGACCACAGGGCACAGCCTCAGAAGACAAGAGTGTTCCTTTAGAACAGAGACGAGGAGGAATTACTTTCACAAGAGGGTAGTGAATCTGCAGAACTCATTGCCACAGACAGCTTTGGAGGCCAAGTCACATTTAAAATGCAAGTTGATAGGTTCTTGATTAGCAAGGGTTTTAAAGCTTACAGGGAGAAGGCAGGGGAATGGCATTATATGGGATAATAAATCAACCATGAGGGAAAGGGACAAATGGCCTAATTTTGCTCCTATGCCTTATGGTCCTTTGGTTTTATAGTTTCTTGCAGTCGGTGTTACTGCTAGGTTATCTCATTACTGTTTATGGGAGCTTGCTATGCACAAATTGTCTGTTGCATTGCAGTAACTGTGACTCTTCTTCACTGCAAAGTCCCTTGTTAGTTACAAGGCATGTTGGATACCCATAGGTTGTCCAGTCGTGTAATCGGAGAGACCAGCGAGGGAACATATACCTATTATAATTCCTATCACTTACCCTGGGGAAACCATCCTCTCTCCAGGAGGGCACTGGTGGGTAGTATTTTAGCATAAAAGACTAGCTAATGTGAGATTATCCGCTCTGAAGGGAATAGCGAAAAAGCAAATTATTATTTAAATGGAGTGAAACTGCAAAGTGTTATGACACATAATAGTGCATGAAATACAAAAAGCTAAATTGAGGGTAATGTATTAGCAGAGACAGGAGTCACGAACTACCAGATGACAAAGGCATGACAAATGGATCACTTTTGGATTAGCAATCAGTAAATAATGGGCACTGCAGGGATCAATGCTAGGACCTCATCTGTTTATAATCTACATTAATAACTTCAAGTAAGGGCAGAAGTGCACTGTATGCAAATTTACAGATGATACAATATTAGTTGGGTTGCCAAATTGTGGAAGTGACACAACAGAGACTTCAGAGGTGAAGTGAGTGAGCAATAAGCAGGCAGATAGGATATAATGCAGGTAAAATAAAGTTATAAAGTTAGATGAAAGAATGAGAAAGAAACTTATTGTTTAAATAGCATGGGAGTTCCAAGTGTTGTAGCACAAAAATTAATTTCCCTCCATTGATGCTGCCTGACCTGCCAAGTTCCTTCAGCATTTTGAAGGTGTTGCTGCTGATTTTCAGCTTTTGCAGTCTCTTTTATATCTCCATTTGGTGTAAAGGAATCTCGCTTCCCTGTACACAGAACACTAAATTCAGTAACAGCAAGTAACTAAGAAGGCTGAATAAATGGTTTCCTTTATTGCAAGGGTAGAGAGCATAAAAATAGTAACTTTCGATACAACTTTATTGTGAGACAGCATTTGAATAATTAATGTAATTTTGGTCTCCATTCTTAATTTTCAATGGAGTTAGTGCAGTGAAGGTTAGTTCCCAAGATGAGGGGACTGACTTGAGCAGGTTCATCCTATATAAGTACAACATAATCTTATTGAAACTTAAGATTCTGAGCAAGATTGAGAGGGTAGATTCTGAATATTATCGTAGTGGGCTTATATAGAGCTATACATATTATATATACACTTCACTATGAAATAATGATGAAGTGAAGGAATGAGACTATTCAGCCCATTGAGTTGTTGAAGAGAAACCACATCAATCCCATTTCACCACGTAATCCTCTGTAACCTATTTTCTCTCAGATTCCAGCAACAAGATACCATTTCAATTTGAGACAGAGGTGAGGAGGATTTTTGCCCTTCAAAGACTGAAGAATCTTTGGAAGTCTGCTCTAGAGTGTGTGGAGGTGGACTCATTAAGCATTTCCACAAAGAAGAGTAGCAAACATTAAAAGCACAAAGAAGTGAAAAGGTGAGAGTTAGAAGCCACAACCTAGGTCAACACTGGATCAACCACAATCTTATTGACGAGTGGACCATGGTCTAGGGACCAATTTAATCCACATCTGTTCCTGTCTTACATTCTGATATGCCCTTAGACCTAGACCAGGAATCTCAAATCCTTTCATTTGAAGGAAAAGGAATAGCTGGAGTGGCAGGTAAATATTAATCAATTATTAAATATTAAGTAATTCACATCTTTGAGTTAATTGAATTTACTTACATTTTTTAAGTTTTTGTTCTTAGAATATTCTTTATAAAACTGCATGCTTTAAAACTTTATTGTGTGTTCTGAACGCTGGCTGAGTTTGGAAACAAAGCTAAGCCAGCTGTTAAAACCTTTTCAGCAGTTCTATAAGAGGGCAATTTCTATTCCCTCTAACTAAAGGAATTTACTTCTCGAGAGGACCACAAGCTGCCATAAACAGTTATTTTCACAAGCAAATTATTGTCCAAGATCTATTAAAAGACCAATATTCACAGGCGGTATTCACAGGTGAGTAGTAGTGAGCTTAGTGACCCCCAGTTGCAGGCCATCATGGGGAATTCACAAGCATAGAACTACCTAGGGAGGGAAAAAGAAAGAAGGGAGAAGGGAAAAAAGAAAATTTAATTACTACTGCAAGCATTTTATACAAGATCCTAGAATCAGTAGTGGGATAAATAATTGAGTGGATGAGTTTAGTGGTACTGGTTCAGACATTAATGATAGTTGGGATATAAAGCTGGTATTTTGTGGGATAAAGAATTCATCTTTGCCATGCTTGCTAACAAACCCTTCATCTATGTTCTAGCATTGGGATTCACTCAGCGTTTGCTGCTTGTGTGGCATATATAAAAAAAAATTAGGGAATGCCATTCAAATGGTGAGAACTCACTAGAGCAAAATGTCCCCAGAATTCAGCACTGTCATTTTAATCTCTGAAACCACTCTGCAGAAAAACTGGGCAGAAATCGCAGAGCAGAGCCCACTACTGTTTTGAAATGGTGACTTGTGTTATTCCTACTGTCAGGGTAGAGGATAATGACACTGAATAGAAGATGGCAAAGTATTCAGTTGCTTAAATTTGGCATCCCTCACTTTGATCATGATAACTGCAAAAAAAGTCATTCACTTTTGCAAATACCCCTCTGCTTAATAAACACTGGCACAATATCAATGAGCATAGTCAGATCTTAAGGACTCAGCATCAAATGCACAGTATGTGATCCTATTTTCAAAAAGATTCAAATAGACTAAACAACTTTTCTCAATAGAAGTCATATCCACTATGTGCTACTCGACTAGATGTGGCATAAATTTTAAACTGAAAGTAGTACACTGCTGGATTTGCCTGAGAGCAAATTCAAAGAAACCACATGTCTTGCTGAACAGGAACATGAGTTGCAAAGATCCAAATCAGTGGTAGAATTCAGCTACCCTTTTTAATCAGATTGAATTGACCTCAGCCCCCAGTCACATTTGACTTCTTGCTTATCAAGAATCTAAAATTTGTTTAAAAATTTTTCAAAGGCTCTGCTTCCACAGCCCTTTGAGGAAAAAGTTCCAGGGATTTGTGAGCCTCTGAGATAAAAGTTTTCAGCTCACGTCATCTAAAAGTGAACTTAGCTGGGTGTGAATCTGCAGCCCTGATATGAATATTGAACTCTGAGCTACGTTCCTGACCAGCAAAACTATGATCACCTGTGCTTGGTTGGACATTCAATCACAAACTAGAAAAGATCTGCAGATGCTGGAAATCCAAGCAGCACACACCAAGTGCCGGAGAAACTCATGGAAAAGAGTAAACAGGCCAAGAGCCTCCAGCAGGACTGAGGAATAGAGTTAAAAGCTGGGGGGAGAAACACAAGGTGATAGGTCAAACTGGGAGGGGGAGTTATGAAATAAAGAGCTGGGAAGTAGATTGGTGAAAGAGATTCGGGTCAGAGGGAATCTAATAGGAGAGGGTAGAAGACTATAGAAGAAAGAAAATGGGGAAAAAGCACCAGAGGGAGGCAATGGGCAGGTAAGGAGAGAAAGTGAGAGAGGGAGAAGGGGATGGGGAAAGGTGAAGATGGGGGGGATTTTCCGGAAGTTCAATGTTCATACCATCAAATTGGAGGCTACCCAGACGGAACATCAATTTCTCAACCTTCCAGTAATGGCACCCCCCTTTCTCCTTCACCACTCCCCATTCCCCTTCCCTTCTTTCACCTTATCTCCTTGGCTTCCCATTGCTCCTTCCCCCTTTTCTCTTTTCCATGGCCTTTGGCCCTCTCCTATCTGACTTGACTTCCCCTTCTCCAGTCCTGTATCTCTTTCACCAATCAACTTCCCAATTCTTTACTTCACCCCTCTCCCTCCCGGTTTCACCTAACAGCTTGTGTTTTGCCCTCCCCTCCCCCCACCTTTAAAATCCACTCCGCATCCTTTTTTTCTCCAGTTCTGCTGAAGGGTCTCAGCCCGAAATGTTGACTGTACTCTTTTCCATAGATGCTGCCTGGTCTGCTGAGTTCCCCCAGCATTTTGGGTGTGTTGCTTGGCTGGACAGTGCTGTGGTCTTTTAAGAAACCATACTTCATGTGTGATCCTCGTTGGGGAGCGTCTGCAAAACTGTTTGATCGTGAAAAGCATTATTTTTGAGCTGGGTCCTGTCCCAGAGTAGTGCATATTCATTCATACACACACACACACACACACACACACACACACACACACACACACACACACACACACACACACACACACACACACACACACACACACACACACACACACACACACACACACACACACACTTGGGCACCCCTGGTCAATATTTCTGTTACTGTGAATAGTTAAGTGAGTAGAAGATGAACTGATCTCCAAAAGTCATAAAGTTAAAAATGAAACATTTTTTTCAACATTTTAAGCAAGATTAGTGTATTAATTTTGATTTGTATAATTTCAGAGTGAAAAAAAGGAAAGGAGCATCATGCAAAAGTTTGGACACCCCAAGCGATTTGAGCTCTTAGATAACTTTTACCAAGGTCTGAGACATTAATTAGGGCTTTAGCTTGTTCACAGTCATCTTTAGGAAAGGCCAGGTGATGCACATTTCAAAGCTTTATAAATCCTCAAACCTTGACCCAACAATCATCAGCCATGGGCTCCTCTAAGCAGCTGCCTAGCACTCTGAAAATTAAAATAAATGATGCCCACAAAGCAGGAGAAGGTTATAAGAAGATAGCAAAGCGTTTTCTGGTAGCTGTTTCCTCAGTTCGTAATGTAGTTAAGAAATGGCAGTTAACAGAAATGGTGGAGGTCAAGTTGAGGTCTGGAAGACCAAGAAAACTTTCGAAGAGAACTGCTAGTAGGATTGCTAGAAAGACAAATCAAAATCCCTGTTTGACTGCAAAAGACCTTCAGGAAGATTTAGCAGACTCTGGAGTGGTGGTGTACTGTCCTACTGTGCAGCAACACCTGCACAAATATGATCTTCATGGAAGAGTCATCAGAAGAAAACCTTTCCTGCATCCTCACCACGAAACTCAGCATCAGAAATTTGCAAAGGAACATCTAAACAAGCCTGATGCATTTTGGAAACAAGTCCTGTGGACTGGTAAAGTTAAAATAGAACTTTTTGGCTGCAATGAGCAAAGGTATGTTTGGAGAAAAAAAGGTGCAGAATTTGATGAAAAGAACACCTCTCCAACAGTTAAGCACGGAGGTAGATCCGTGTTTGGGCTTTGGGCTTGTGTTTCAGCCAGTGGCACGGGCAACATTTCACTGGTAGAGGGAAGAATGAATTCAATTAAGTACCAGCAAATTTTGGAAGCAAACATCACACTGTAAAACAGCTGAAAATGAAAAGAGGATTGCTTCTACAACAGGATAATTATCCTAAACATGCGTCAAAATCCACAATGGACTACCTCAAGAGGCGAAAACTGAAGGTTTTGCCATGGCCCTCACAGTCCCCCGACCTAAGCATCATTGAAAATCTGTGGATAGACCTCAAAAGAGCAGTGCATGCAAGACGGCCCAAGAATCTCACAGAACTAGAAGCCTTTTGCAAGGAAGAAAGGGCAAAAATCACCCAGGCAAGAATTGAAAGACTCTTATCTGGCTACAGAAAGCATTTACAAGCTGTGATAGTTGCCAAAGGGGGTGTTATTAGGTACTAACCATGCAGGGTGCCCAAACTTTTCTTCAGATACTTTTGCTTTTTTGTTATTTTGAAACTGTAAAAGATGGAAATAAAAAAATGTAATCTTCCTTAAAATATTAATGAAATGTGTCATCTTTAGCTTTATGCCTTTTGGAAATTAGGTCAACATTTACTCGGTTAGCTATTCACAGTAACAGAAATTTTGATCAGGGGTGCCCAGACTTTTACATGCCACTGTACACACTCACACACGATCATTCAACACACATATACACATTCACACACAATCATTCAATACACATACACACACTCACACACAATCATTCAACACACATATACACACTCACACACAATCATTCAACACACATATACACACTCACACACAATCATTAAATATAGATATACACACTCACAATCATTCAATACACATATACACACACACAATCATTCAATACACACACACACACACACACACACACACACACCAAGTTATACAAGGAAAAACACCCAGCTCTCACACAGAAATACACACACACACCCACACATATACAGAGCATAAGAAAAGTGGTTGGCAGTTTTTCTATACCAAGCTCTCACAACCATCAGTGCAATGATGACCAGAGAATTAGTATTGGCATTAGAGTGGAAAACTACTATTTGCATGCCATCCAGGCAGATCTTGCCATGCACTGGTACCTTGAGTTAGCAAAATGAATGAGAATGCAGAATACAGCGTAGCAACTACAGAGGAAGAGCACTGCAGGTAAACAAGGTGACAAAGTAGATTGGGAGGTCAATAATTTATTTTTAGATTATGAAAGGTTCACTCAAATGTCTAATGGTGATAGGGTAGAAACAGTCCTTGAGCCTAGCAGTTTAGGCTTTCAAGCTTTTGTATCTCTGCCCAATGAGGAAAGAGAGAAGAACAAATAGCTGGAGTGGGAGAGAAGATACGGTATAATAGTTTTTGGTTGGGTGTTACTATTGAAGAACTACTCATGCTCTTCTTCAAGGAAATAGCAAGGAAGATTTTCTCTTGATGGAAAGCTTTAGAAAGTCTCATTCAATGATGTGCATTCATTGGATCTCCAACCAAAACCAAAAACAGAGACAGAGAAGCTTCACAATGAGCGCAGATGTTTGAGAATAAATTGTGAAAGGATTTTTCCTGCTGATGGAGAGTGCAACTTCCTCTACTGAACAATCCCATGTACCTCCTTGTGAAAAAGTAAAGAAGAAAATGGCATTTTATTTTCATAATGTCTTACAGCAATGTAGTTGTTTCACCATTATTATATAATGTTTTTATTCCAGATTCGTATTTAAGTAACAACTTTAAATTAGCCTAAGTGTGGTGGGATTTGAACATGATCATACAGTAACTTAACCCTACCCTACTAAAACCATAACCATTGAAGTAAGTTCAGTGAATCAATCCTAATATGTGTAAATGCATGAAATTTTACTCTCAACGCCTTTTCAATTTGCCTGCAGGGTATGTTTGTAGTGATAACACAGTCTTACTCTTCCTTTCAGGAGCACCGATTCAACAACTTGTGTTTATAGTCACATTAGTATAGAAAACGACTCATTGTGGCGGTGTGCTACACACAGCGCTGCAATACGACACGGAGTCAGTAAGCTGCAGTTACAAAAGAGGTTCATTCAAACTTGGTGGCCTCGCTTTAAAGCCTTCCTGATCCCGCCCTCCCCGGGTGGGAATGCTGTAGGGGGCGCGTATTCACAGTCCCGTCCTGCGCGCGGGCTTTTCCCCTTGCTGGTGAAGCAGGCTTGGCGCCCTCTTTGGGACCGGCCTCAATGCCAGTTCGAGTGCACTGGGAAGTGGGTCGCCACATAACCCCCGCCCCAGAACTGCCGATACACCCCCCAATGTCCTCAGTCTGTGTCGGACTCTGTTTCGTAGGTCTGCCTCTGCGCCGCGGTGCCTGAATCTCGACCGGCTGCGCCGACCACATGGGCCGATTTGAGTCGGTCCACCATGAAAACCTCCTCTTCCCCCCAGTGTCCGGCACGAATGTGGACCCGTTGTTTCTGATCACCGTAAATGGCCCCTCGTACGGCCGCTGTAGCGGTGCCCGATGTCCGCCCCGTTGTACAAAAACAAACTTACAGTTTTGCAGGTCTTTGAGTACGCAGGTTGGGTTCTGCCCATGCTATGAAGTATGTATGGGGGCCAGGTTATCGAGCCTCTCACGTAGTCTGCCCAGGACTCCTGCGGGTTCTTCCTTTTGCCCTCTTGGAGCTGGTATGAACTCTCCGGGGATG
Organism: Hypanus sabinus; assembly: GCF_030144855.1. Lineage (NCBI taxonomy): Eukaryota > Metazoa > Chordata > Chondrichthyes > Myliobatiformes > Dasyatidae > Hypanus > Hypanus sabinus. The sequence goes on from NC_082728.1 coordinate 47,839,750, forward strand.
ACCAGGGGTGCGCCGTACACCAACTCGGCCGACGAGGTGTGCAGATCCTCTTTGGGTGCTGTGCGGATTCCGAGCAGGACCCAGGGAAGCTCGTCCACCCAGTTAGGCCCTTTGAGGCGGGCCATGAGAGCCGACTTCAGGTGACGGTGGAAACGCTCCACTAGTCCGTTTGACTGTGGGTGGTAGGCAGTTGTGTGGTGCAGCTGTGTCCCCAAAAGGCTGGCCATAGCTGACCACATGCTGGAGGTGAACTGGGTGCCTCTGTTGGAGGTAATGTGGGCTGGCACACCAAAGCGAGATACCCAGGTGGCGATCAGTGCCCGGGCACAAGATTCGGAGGTGGTGTCGGTGAGCGGGACCGTCTCTGGCCATCTTGTGAACTGGTCCATGATAGTCAGGAGATGCCGCGCTCCTCGCGACACTGGCAGGGGCCCACGATATCCACATGAATGTGGTCGAAACGCCGGTGGGTGGGGTGGAACTGCTGCGGCAGAGCTTTGGTGTGCCGCTGCACCTTGGCTGTTTGGCAGTGCATGCACGTTCTGGCCCAGTCACTGACCTGCTTGCGGAGTCCGTGCCAAACGAACCTGTTGGCCACCATCTGGACAGTTGTCCTGATGGAGGGGTGCGCTAAATTGTGAATGGAGTTGAAAACGCGCCACTGCCAGGCTGCCAGAATGACAGGGCTGGGTTGACTGGTGGTGACATCACAAAGTAGGGTCCTCTCACCTGGGCCTACGGGGAGGTCCTGGAGCTGCAAACCGGAGACTGCAGTCCTGTAACTAGGGATCTCCTCATCTGCCTGCTGTGCCTTCGCTAGTGCTTCATAGTCTACCCCCTGGGACAGGGCTTGGATGTTAGGGCAGGAGAGGGCGTCTGCCATGACATTGTCCTTTCCTGAGACATGCCGGATATCCGTCGTGTATTCAGAGATGTAGGACAGATGACGCTGCTGGCAGGACGACCAGAGGTTGGATGCTTTCGTGAACACAAAGGTAAGTGGTTTGTGGTCCATGAACGCGGTGAAGGGCCTACCTTCTAGGAAGTACCTGAAATACCGGATTGCCAGATATAGTGCCAACAGTTCCCGGTCGAAAGCATTGTATTTGAGCTCGGGTGGTCGTAGGTGTTTGCTGAAAAACCCCAGGGATTGCCAACGACCCTCGATGAGTTGTTCCAGCACTCCACCTACTGCCGTGTTGGATGCATCCAATGTGAGGACGGTAGTGACGTTCATTCTAGGGTGCACAAGCATCGTGGCGTTTGCCAAGGCATCTTTGATTTTAATGAACGCAGTGGCGGACTCCTCATCCCAGGTAATGTCCTTGCCCTTACCCGACATCAGGACGAACAGGGGGTGCATGATTCGGGCAGCTGAAGGGAGGAAGCGGTGGTAGAAATTCATCATACCCACGAATTCCTGAAGGCCTCTGATTGTGTTGGGTCGGCAGAGGGGTTGCCCCGTTTTTAGTAATCTTGTGGCCCAGGATGTCGATGGTGTAGAGGCTGAACTGGCATTTGGCTGGGTTGATTGTCAGGCCGTATTCACTCAGTCGGGCGTAGAGTTGACGGAGGTGGGACAGATGCTCCTGACGACGACTGCTGCTGGCTATGAGGATGTCGTCCAAATAGATGAAAGGGAAGTCCAGGTCGCGTCCCACTGCATCCATTAACCGCTGAAACATCTGTGCAGCATTTTTTAGGCTGAACGGCATGCGGAGGAAATCGAAAAGGCCGAACGGGGTGATGAGTGCCGTTTTGGGAATGTCGTCCGAATGCATCAGGATTTGATGGTATCCCCGGACGAGGTCTACCTTGGAGAAGATCCGTGCACCGTGCAGGTTTGCTGCAAAGTCCTGAATGTGTGGCACAGGGTAGTGGTCCGGTGTTGTAGCCTCGTTCAGTCTGCAGTAGTCACCACATGGTCTCCAGCCCCCTGTCGCTTTGGGCACCATGTGCAGGGGGGAGGCCCATGGGCTGTCGGACCGCCGTATGATCCCCAATTCCTCCATCCTCTTGAACTCCTCCTTCGCCAGCTGGAGCTTGTCTGGGCGAAGTCTTCGAGCACGGGCGTGGAGGGGTGGTCCTTGTGTCGGGATGTGGTGCTGTACACCATGTCTGGGCATGTCTGCCGTGAACTGCGGTGCCAGAACCGATGGGAAATCCACCAGGACTCTGGTGAAGTCGTTGTCGGACAGTGTGATGGGGTCTAGGTGTGGGGCCCGCAACTGGGCTTCACCCAGAGAGAACGTTTGAAAGGTCTCGGCGTGGACCAGTCTCTTCCTGGGCAGGTCGACCAGTAGGCTGTGAGCACGCAAAAAATCTGCTCCCAGGAGCGGTTGGGCTACAGCGGCCAGTGTGAAGTCCCACGTGAACCGGCTGGAACCGAACTGTAGTCACACCGTACGGGTGCCGTAGGTCCTTACTGTGCTGCCATTCGCGGCCCTCAGGGTGGGACCCGGTTCTGTGTTGCAGGTGTCGTAACTCGTGGGAGGTAAGATGCTGATCTCTGCTCTGGTATCGACCAAAAAGCAGCATCCCGACAGCTTGTCCCAGACATACAGGAGGCTATTCCGATGGCCAGCCGCTGTAGCCATCAGCGGTGGCTGGCCCTGGCGTTTCCCGGGAACTTGCAGGGCTGGCTACAGCGCCGGGCTTCTGCACCCCACCGCTGGTGGTAGAAGCACCATTGTTCATTGGTCTCCTCACCCCTCCCTCTGGGGTTAGCGGGCTCTGCGGCTGGGCCTGGTCTGGTTTGCTGCTGGGAGCGTGGCCTGGTGATCTGTGCAACGGACGCCCCACTCTCCTTCTTGGTTTTCCACAGCAAGTGTGCCCGGGCCGCCACCTTCCGGGGGTCACTGAAATCCGCGTCAGACAGCAGCAGGCGTATGTCCTCGGGCAGCTGCTCCAGGAACGCCTGCTCAAACATGAGGCAGGGCTTGTGACCTCCGGCCAGGGACAGCATCTCATTCATTAAAGCCGATGGAGGTCTGTCTCCCAAGCCATCCAGGTGCAGTAAGCGGGCAGCCCGCTCGCGCCGTGAGAGTCCGAAAGTCCTTATGAGGAAGGCTTTGAATTCTGTGTATTTGCCGTCCGCTGGGGGCGACTGTATGAACTCCTCAACCTGGGCGGCTGTCTCCTGGTCGAGGGAGTACCACGTAGTAGTAACGTGTGGCATCCGAGGTTATCTGCCGAATGTGGAATTGGGCTTCTGCTTGCTGGAACCATAGGTGAGGTCGCAGTGTCCAGAAGCTTGGCAGTTTTAACGAAACTGCATGAACAGACGCGGCATCGTTCGTCTACGGTCCAAATATCGTTTGGGCCGTTGGGGTCACCAACTGTAGCAGTGTGCTACACGCAGCGCTGAAATAACGACACAGAGTCGGTGAGCTGCAGTTACAAAAGAGGTTTATTCAAACTTCGCGGCCTCGCTTTAAAGCCTTCCTGATCCCGCCCTCCCCAGCGGGAATGCTGTAGGGGACACATATTCACAGTCCCCTCCCGCACGTGGGCTTTTCCCCTTGCTGGTGAAGCAGGCTTGGTGCCCTCTTTGGGACCGGCCTCAATGCCGCCGCGCGCCGGTTCGAGTGCGCTGGGAAGTGGGTCGCCACATTATTGCATTTCATTGGGTTGATTGTTAGAGAAAAAAACTAGACTCAGAGCCAGGGCCAGAAATCAACATTGTTTTGCAAAAGGAAAATACATTTTAGACTGAATTATTGCTGTTGTTTGACGTAATGTTTGCTGTAAATAAAGAGGAACTGCTGGATGTGTTATATTTCCAGTAAGTATTCGACAAGGTGTGATACAGTGATTGTTGGGAAAGTAGAAGTGTGGAATATAGAAGATTACATGGTTAACGGCAGACAGTAGATGTAGGGGGGCTCTTTCTTGTTGGCATGATATGCCACAAGCATTAATACCATAGCCCCATATTATTTACAATTTATACAAATGTCTTGGAAAAAGGCATTGAATACATAGTTGCTAAATTTGTTCATGACTGAAGGGTGGATGGGAAAATGAAGAAGATGTAAGCTTGCTGCAAAGGAATATAGAGCAAAGATCTGACAAGTGATGGATAACATGGGAAATTATGGCAGGAAAAGTGAAAGTGGATCTTGTTCTCTCATTGGTGAGAAATAGAAGTGCTCTGAGAGGCAGAGGATCTGGGTGTCTTAGTACAGGATTCCCGGAAGGCTAATACGTGGGTAGTATAAGCAGTTAGGGAAGATAACACAATGTTGCTGCTTCATGCTGGGGGAATAGGAAGCGGCTGTTTTTAATTATTTAGAGCAAGAGTCTTGAGTATAGCATTGGCCTCCTCATTTAAAGAAGGAGGTTAATACATTGGAAGCAATTTATTAAAACTTTACCAGACTAATACCTGCTGTGAGCAGGTTGTCCTCTGAGGAAAAGATGGAGAGGCTAAATTGTTTCTGCTGGAGTTCAGAAGAGTGAGAGGAAACTTGAATGAAATATGTAAGATTCTGGGAAGCTTTTATATGGCGAGGGTGCTTTCTCCCTTGGAATAATAGATGCATCCTTAAATACTGAAAGGATTGTATTTAAGACATTTTTCTTAGAATCGGTAGATATCTCATTCTTAAAGGACGTGGAAGCAGAGGCTGTGAATATTGTTAAAGCCAAGGTAGATGGAGTCTTGATAGATAAAAGGTTAAAGGTCACCACTGAAATTCACCAGAAAGAAATGTAAAATTAACTAACAATCCAATCAGCCATGCTCTTATTGAATGACAGAGTTAAAGGAGATGAGTGGCCTTCTCCTGCAACTAATTTATGTGTAAGGAGAGCTGACTGAAAGGGGTTTGTTTTAAGGAGATCCTCATGGTAGATGAATGAGGTCAAATGAGCAAATTCTAGAGTTGGGCTCAGGCATGACAGTGGTGATTAAAATCGTTCAGGGAAGAAAAACAACTTCCTTCCTCTCACCTTAAAATAATCAAACAAAAGGTTGGAACAAAGCCATTTTGTAGTCGAAACAAAGGGAAGGTTTTAACCCATTGGTTTCAATAAATGCTGAGTGAAGGAAGTGCGTGTTAAGCCTGGGGAGATGGAGAACCTGTCAAAGTTAATAGCAGGGCCTAATAGCTAAGACTTGCCGAAGAGTCCAGCCCAACATCTTGCAACACTTACAGCATTCGTATTGAGGAAGAGGATTAACCTCGTATTTACTGAGGATGGGAGTGGAAGTTACTGGGTCTGGGAGGGTTTGCTGACCAGAGTGTCATCTAGTGTGTCAGCTGATGCATAAATACACCTAAAATGTCGTTGATTGCTTAAAGGGCTGGAACTCAGATGATCAAGAAGGTCTTCATTGGGTAAGGCCTAGAACCTGATTTGATGAGTTTGGCCCAGCAACTGGCTCCCAGTGGGTTTAGCTGAAGTTCTGGCTTCCAGAGAATTTGGTCATGAATATGGTTCCCCAGAGGATTGCACATGAGATCCAGTTCTCAGTGAAGTTAGCCCTGGATATGGTTCCTAGTTCCCAGCGTGTTGTGCATAGTTTGCAGTTCCCAAATGAGCTGGGTCTCTTGCTGAGTTTGGCCCAGGATCTGGTTCTCAGTATGTTTTGATATGGGTTTTGTCTCCCTCTGACTCACAGTAGGTTGGGCACACAATCTAGTTGCAAATGAGTATGTGAAATGACTCTCAGTGGGTTTAGTTTTGACCTGACTTCCAATGATTTTCCAGGCTTGTTTCCCAATGGGTTGGCGGGAGATTCCCAGCTCAGTTTACATGAAATCTCCCAGGGTGCATATGATATTAGCACCACTTATCAGAAATTTCTTAACGTTACAGTTTGAATAAGCATCCATGTTCAAAACTCCTGAAGCCTATAGTAAATAGAACTTAACAAGCCTCCAGCCGCAACACACTTTTGAGTGCAGCGTTCTTGCTTCAGGGCCTCTTCAGAGAACTTTCGGAGCATAAGGAAAGATGGCGAAACTTAGACAGCATGGAAGACTTTACATTAAGTTTAATAAGGGTGGAGTGTCGCTACATTTGAACAATGGGAAAGAGACGGATAGACATAATTTATTGATCCCGAGGGAAATTGGGTTTTGTTACAGTCGTACCAACCAAGAATAGTGTAGAAATATAGCAATATAAAACCATAAATAATTAAATAATGATAATAATTACTTATAATAATAAGTAAATAATGCCAAGTGGAAATTTGTCCAGGCCTAGCCTATTGGCTCAGGGCGTCTGACACTCCAAGGAAGGAGTTGTAAAGTTTGATGGCCACAGGCAGGAATGACTTCCTATGACGCTCAGTGTTACATCTCGGTGGAATGAGTCTCTGGCTGAATGTACTCCTGTGCCTAACCAGTACATTATGGAGTGGATGGGAGTCATTGTCCAAGATGGCATGCAACTTGGACAGCATCCTCTTTTCAGACACCACCGTCAGAGAGTCCAGTTCCACCCCCACAACATCACTGGCCTTACGAATGAGTTTGTTGATTCTGTTGGTGTCTGCTACCCTCAGCCTGCTGCCCCAGCACACAACAGCAAACATGATAGCACTGGCCACCACAGACTCATAGAACATCCTCAGCATCGTCCGGCAGATGTTAAAGGACCTCAGTCTCCTCAGGAAGTAGAGACGGCTCTGACCCTTCTTGAAGGCAGCCTCAGTGTTCTTTGTCCAGTCCAGTTTATTGTCAATTCATATCCCCGGGTATTTGTAATCCTCCACACAAACAAGGAGGCGAAAAGCAACTCTATTTACTTAATTTACGTGTTTGTACAATATTACATAATTTCGAAAGCACAGTAACATATTTTAAAGTAAAACTAAGGCCAGGAATACAGTGCTACTTTGCAAATTATATTGTATTAGAGGGAAAAGATTCAGGATGGCAGCACTGTGATAACAGGAAAATAAAGAAAATGCAACTCAAACACAAAGAGGCTTCATTTGGAAGGGTGAGTAGGGCAACAATAATCTCTGTGGAGAGGATGGAGTTGTTCTTCTTCCCAGTAACTTCATTCAGGTGGAAGGTGTTGCTACAAGCACACAGGCAATAAATGTTGCAGTGAGGTAGCAAAAGAAAGCAATATTACTTATGGAAATGAAGTCTAAATTCTATTGCACACTCAATAACATGTCAGCTTGGAAAACTACAGATACCTTGTTTGCAAAGAAGGCTATAAGCTGGAAAATGCCTCAACATGCAGCCATTTGAGACAAGAGATAGCAACAAAACAGACACAAAAACTCAAAAGGTGGCTGAAACTGTGATTGTAATGTTTCATTCAGAGACCAGAAGATAAACATATAGAGTTTCTAGCTGCACATGCAGGGGTAGGTTCATGTATGGCCAGAGAACCAAAAGGATTGAGTTCAAGCTGCTTGCCACAAACTCATTACGTTCAATTTTTCTTTTTAGGTTTGCCAGTTTCTAGGGAGAATAAACAGTCTCGTACAATCAGCTGTCATATGACTTGAAAGGTTTCTACTGGTTTTATCTGGGAGAGGTACAAAAGCATTCATGCCTTTCATGCCATTCAGCTTGCTCCAGCCTTACTTAGGCCAGAGAATAACTGAGCAGAAAATAAAGGAAAGGGTGCTGAGTCAAGTATTTTCTCTGAGAGAGATAGAGAATTAGAGTCATCAAACTAGTGAGTAAGTAGGACACTCTGCAATAGGACGTTAGCGAAGTACTCCAAAACCTGCAGCCTCAGAACTTTGTATTGGGAATAACGTTGATAATGTCATCACAGCAAAATGCTTGCCAAAGACATGAAATTAATCTTTGTTAATGAATCTATTCCTGACTCTGAAATCATGTTGTTGAGTCATAGACAACTGTATGTTATGAGGAAGTCCCAAATTTGTCACTTTTAGGGGCAAGTATAATGTCAAAGACAAGGACAAGTTGAGGTCAAACTTGCTGTTAGAGTGAACACCTTTGCTTGGGCCCCATATCATGGAATTGTTGTTACTGGAACTCCAGCAGAATCCAAGGACAACCTTGGAGTACATCACAACCTCCACATCTCACCTGCCCCACTTGCAGCAGAACTGCTGACGTTGTCCTTGTGACTGTGCATTCTTCCTGCTCAGAGCAGTCTCCTTTGTAGAAGGAGGGAGAGTCGCAGAAGATGAATTTAACCACCTGGGGTTAAACATGATTTTTTTTCCCAAGTTGTATTTGGCATAGATATGGCTGGATTACACAAAAGTGTTGGACATTTTATACTAGCCACAAAGGAGACGGCTGACTTTTGGAGATTTATCTCAAGTAAGGGCATAACACATCAGAAACATCAAGCTGAGCTTGAATCTTTGTTTGGTTTCTCACAGGCTGGAGAAAATGGAGCCCAAGCTCCAAATAAAGAGAGTAGAAGCAAAAGACAGATATTATAAATAAACCCAAAAGTAACTTTTATTTAAACTCCTAGTAATCATGAATTATTTAAACCCATTGGTGTATTTATAAGGGTGATAGATGAAACTCCTCACATACATTTGAAGAGAGGTTGTTAACTAAGTTAGTAAGTGTGTCGTAAGGAAGTCAAAAGATTTATTATCACTCCAATCAGCTCAGTAACTAGCACATTGCTTGCCAACAAGAACACGTAATAGCATTATATCACACCTCAATCATTGCTGCTTGCAATTAGACCTTAATTAAGAGCCTATGTTCTCCAAGTCAAAGTCCTTCAGGAAATCATGGAAGATCAATGAAATTATCTCATTTCCAGATTTGTTAACATATGGGTTATGATTTCTGTTGTTTCTCTGCAACAATAGAAACATTTCTTCCATTATTTCCCTTGGCACATCTGTTGTCTTGTGCTAGTTTCTAAGCCAGAGTGACCCCTGGCGTCCCTATGATACACTCACCAGTTTTGCTGCCATTATGCAATGAGTGCCCCAGGGTTTCTGATCCACCTCATCCTTCAAGTCAATACTGTAATTCATGACTGTATTTAGGTTAATCTGATAAAATTCACATGAATACAATAAATAGGGAGTTAGGAGTAGGCCACTTATCCCCTAAAGCCTGTCTTGTCTTCATTAAGACCGATATGCCATGGGTTTCAACTTCTTCTGTTCCAGTTCCCCAACTCTGTCAACTTCCCAGTCTTCCTCCGCTCCTTTTTTAAAAACCTCCAATGACTTCACTACCACAACCCTTGAGGGCAGAGAATTCCAGGGATTTCACTTCAGTTTTAAATATCACCAACCATTTTTGTAACTATGCCCCTTCATTCCAACCTCCCACAATAGTGGCAATGTCTTGATATTTACCCCCATTAAGACTCGTCAATATACTTCAGTAAACTTCTAAACTTCAAAGAATATAGATCCAGCATTCCTTAGAGAAAGACATACACACAAGAAACTGCTGATGCTAGGATCTGGAGCAAATAAAAACCTGCCGGCAGAGCTCAGTTGGTCAGGCAGCTTATGTGGATGCAGAAGGGTATCACTAGAATGAGGTTCATGATGCAGGGTGTAAACCTGAAATGCTAACTATGCATCTGCTCCCATTGATGCTGCCTGACCTGCTGAGTTCCTCAAGCAGTTCATTTTTTAGCTCCAACATCTTTAGCCATTAATGATAGGACAATCCTCTTATACCCAGAATTAGCCTAATGAGTCCACTTTGCACTGTCTCCAGTGCTAGTGCATACTTTATTAAGTCAGTGCGTATAAAAGATATCTGTGTCATGCTTTGTCATACAAAATTTGATGTGGGCCTTCTTCATTCACCTCCATGGTGCAGGATCTTCAGGTAGGACAAGAATGCATTGGACTGTATTGATGTCTGCAAGGAGTTTCCAATAAGACATCCATGACCCACCAAATTTGCATCAACATCCAACGATGCAGCATTAGATTGGGAACTGCATGAGTTTTTTTTAAAAGACAAAAAGAAGCAATAGTAACATGCCTCAAATGTGGACCTTACTGGAACTGTGAAAACACTGGGACTAGCAGAAAACATTCACATAAATAGAATTTATAGTAACCCACCAGGAAGAATAGAAAGTTGAATTTAGTCTAATTCAACAGGGAGGGCATTGAAGGTCCAAGCACAAGTGAGTTATAAACCGTTCCTCCCTCCCCATACACCATACCCCACTGGGAATAAGTGATTGAATGGTTTCCATTAACGTATATCTCAGGTGGTAAGATAAGAGGAAGTAAATTAGTTTATTGAAAAATAAAGTAAAACAATCCAAGCAGTTAGGCTCCTATAATGTCAGGATGTTGCTGTTACAATAAAGCAGTAACTGTAATGATACAAAGGGAGTGATAATCCACAGCACAGTGTGGCCCAGGACACCCACACATTGCTTCATAAAAATGACGACATTTCCTGTGGTGCAGTGAGTGAGTGCTAAAGAGAAACTAAGAGGTATCAGCCCTGATGTTACTCACTTTTATGACATAACTCTTAATAGATATCTATATATATATTTATACATATGTATATATTAAAAAATCAACAACCATTGCTTGGGACCACTGAAAGCAAAAATAAAGTCCTCACAAGATGGATATCGCCCTTTTGAGATGTGATGAAGACTTGGGTAAATATTGAGTGAAGAAGTCCCCCACAGTTCTTTGAAATGTCTTCAAGATCTGTAAAGCAGCAGATGCAGAATGCGCACAGTCCCAGCACAGCTCCTACGGATTATAAATGAACGTGCTACACCTCTGACTTGACATGCAGACTTGGTTAGTTTCCTTTGCTTCTGCAATTGTTCAGTTCATCATCACGGACTCCACCCCACCTCCCCTGCCCTCCTATCACTCCCAGCCAAAGTTTTGCCCAGTCATTTGATAGAAATGCCTGTTAAAGGGGCGGTAGAAGTCCCGCAGTTTCTGGACCACTCCTGGATCAATGTTCGGATGGATCCTGCCTTTTGTTTTGCCCAGGCAGTGAGGTTTGCCATTGCCCTGTGGCTTCTTCAGGCAGGGGAAGCCCTTGGTCTCATTGAAGAAGAAGTGGTCATCTGTTATAAGCCTCTGCAGGCCAAGGAAGTCCTGGACTTTACCCAGCTCTCCAGCTGGGTCAGTGATCAGCCTCTCCCCACTGACAAAGTGCATCTGCGACAAGGGGAAATACTGCAGCCAGTTCTCTAAGTGCTGAGCGTAGATCCCAATCCATATTGGGCTCCATGATGCATCAACCAGACCCGTAGTCCTGTTTTTGAAAGTGAGAGTTTCAAAGCCAGGGATGTCCGCTGCTTTTGAGATGATCTGGGTATAGTCTGAGATGGCTCTGGTCACTGGGTCCCGCACAACCACGATCAGCTTGGTGTCCTTGGACATGGCATGAATGCGGGCTGGTGCCTCTGCTGTCACAAAGTATCTGGGCGTTTTCTCCATCACAATCTGACCATCAAGTGCTTTGGGCATCAGATTCCTGCAACAAAGCACAACACACTTTGTAGTTAAATGTCAGAAGTCTTCCTTCTAAGTCAACGACAAGTAAAGACACTATGAAAAGCTTCTGTTTGATTGTTATTTTTATGAGTTTGTCAATGCTTTCTCCTTATTGGGCTTCCAAATCAGAGTAAGAGAAACTTCAAGTTTACAGCAATCAAGGCCAGTGATTTGACACACACATAATTAACACCAACACTTTGATAAGATTTGAGCTGTTAGTGGAATTTTTCCCAGCAGATGGTAGAAATTGGAAACCAAAACAGAAACTGTTGGTAGTAATTCAGTATTCAGAAGGTGGTGCTACTACACCAAGGTGGATGACATGACAGATTCTGAAGGGAGTCCTACCTTCTTCTGTCCTGAACTTTCTGTTTATATTTCAACCCAAAAAGAAAGACAAAAACATGAATAATAATAACTTAATTATGTAACACCTTTTATACATTAAGATGCAGACACAAAGTGGTTTACATAGATTGTAAAGATAATTCAATAGTCATAAAAATAGAAGACAAAATTAATAAGCATAAATAAAGACAAACATTATAGAGAATAAAATGTAATCAAGTATATCAAATTATATAAATGTAATCAACCTCATCAGGTATTAAATAGGCCAGGTTTAAAGAAGTAGCTTTTTGGAAGTGTTTTGACATGTTCCACAGCAATAGCCTGGTGTATCACTGTTGGTAGAGATTCAAGATATTTGGTGCATAAGAGCAAACGGCCACGTCACCAGTTCTCATGTGCTTTGCTCTAGCAACACTAAGCAAATCAGTATTTATGGATCTAAGATTACGATTAGGGATGTAAGGAGATAGACACTTCAGAATATACCGAGGAGCTGGTTTATTCAGAGCTTAATATGTTAGATGAAGGGCATAGAGTGATCTAACATATAGAGACGCTTTGAGGAAAGAGCAGTAGAATAAAGGGTGTAAAGGTAGTAAGGTAGAAGGGCTAAAGTGTGTGTACTTCAATGCAAGAAGCATCAGGAACAAGGGTGCTGAACTGAGAGTATGTATGTATGTATGTATGATGTATGCTTGGATACATACATGGAATTATGATGTAGTGGCCATTACAGAGTCTTGTCTGGCACCGGGGCAGCAATGGATTCTCAATATGCCTGTATTTCAGTGCTTTGAAAGGGATAGAGTGAGGAGAAGGGGAGGATGGGTGGCATTACTGGTCAGGGACACTATTACAGCTACAGAAAGGGTGGGTAATGTAGCAGGATCCTCTTTTGAGTCAGTAAGAGGTGCAAGTCAGGAAGAGGAAGGGAGCAGTTACTCTACTGGGGGTATTCTATAGGCCCCCTGGTAGCAGCAGAGATACCAAGGAGCAGATTGGGAGGCAGATTTTGGAAAGGTGCAGAAATAACAGGGTTGTTATCATGGGTGACTTTAACTTCCCTAATATTGATTGGCACTTGATTACTTCCAAGGGTTTAGATGGGGCAGAATTTGTTAAGTGTGTCCAGGATGGATTCCTGTCACAGTATGTTGACAGGCCAACTAGGGGGAATGCCATACTAGATCTAGTATTAGGTAACGAACTGGGTCAGGTCACAGATCTGTCAGTGGGTGAGCATCTGGGGGACAGTGATCACCGCTCCCTGGCATTTAGCATTGTCATGGAAAAGGACAGAATCAGAGAGAACAGGAAAATTTTTAATTGGGGAAGGGCAAATTATGAGGCTATAAGGCTAGAACTTGCGGGTGTGAATTGGGATGATGTTTTTGCAGGGAAATGTACTATGGACATGTGGTCAATGTTTAAGGATCTCTTGTAGGATGTTAGGGATAAATTTGTCCCGGTGAGGAAGAGAAAGAACGGTAAGGGTGAAGGAACCGTGAGTGACAAGTGAGGTGGAAAATCTAGTCAGGTGGAAGAAGGCAGCATACATGAGGTTTAGGAAGCAAGGATCAGATGGGTCTATTGAGGAATTTAGGGTAGCAAGAAAGGATCTTAAGAAGGGGCTGAGAAGAGCAAGAAGGGGGCATGAGAAGGCCTTGGCGAGTAGGGTAAAAGAAAACCCCAAGGCATTCTTTAATTATGTGAAGAACAAAAGGATGACAGGAATGAAGGTAGGACTGATTAGAGATAAAAGTGGAAAGATGTGCCTGGAGGCTGTGGAAGTGAGCGAGGTCCTCAATGAATACCTCTTCAGTATTCACCAATGAGAGGGAACTTAATGATGGTGAGGACAATATGAGTGAGGTTGATGTTCTGGAGCATGTTGATATTAAGGGAGAGGAGGTGTTGGAGTTGTTAAAATACATTAGGATGGATAAGTCTCCAGGGCCTGACGGAATATTCCCCAGGCTGCTCCACGAAGTGAGGAAAGAGATTGCTGAGCCTCTGGCTTGGATCTTTATGTCCTCATTGTCCACAGGAATGGTACTGGAGGATTGGAGGGAGGCAAATGGTGTCCCCTTGTTCAAAAAAGGTGGTAGGGATAGTCCAGGTAATTACAGACCAGTGAGCCTTACATCTGTGGTGGGAAAGCTGTTTGAAAAGATTCTTAGAGATAGAATCTATGGGTGGTTAGGGAATCATGGTCTGATCAGGGACAGTCAGCATGACTTTGTGAAGGGAAGATCATGTCTAACAAGCCTGATAAAGTTCTTTGAGGAAGTGACCAGGCATATAGATGAGGATAATGTAGTGGATGTGATCTACATGGATTTTAGTAAGGCATTTGACAAGGTTCCACACGGTAGGCTTATTCAGAAAGTCAGAAAGCATGGGATCCAGGGAAGTTTGGCCAGGTGGATTCAGAATTGGCTTGCCTGCAGAAAGCAGAGGGTCATGGTGGAGGGAGTACATTCAGATTGGAGGGTTGTGACTGGTTGTGTCCCACGAGGATCGGTTCTACTTTTCGTGACTTTTATTAACGACCTGGATGTGGGGGTAGAAGGGTGGTTTGGCAAGTTTGCAGACAACACAAAGGTTGGTGGTGTTGTAGGTAGTGTAGAGGATTGTCGAAGATTGCAGAGAGACTTTGATAGGATGCAGAAGTGGGCTGAGAAGTGGCAGATGGAGTTCAACCTGGAGAAGTGTGAGGTGGTACACTTTGGAAGGACAAACTCCAAGGCAGAGTACAAAGTAAATGGCAGGATACCTGGTAGTGTGGAGGAGCAGAGGGATCTGGGGGTACATGTTCACAGATCCCTGAAAGTTGCCTCCCAGGTAGATAGGGTAGTTAAGGAAGCTTATGGGGTGTTAGCTTTCATAAGTCGAGGGACAGAGTTTAAGAGACGCAATGTAATGATGCAGCTCTATAAAACTCTAGTTAGGCCACACTTGGAGTATTGTGTCCAGTTCTGGTTGCCTCAGTATAGGAAGGACGTGGAAGCATTGGAAAGGGTATAGAGGAGATTTACCAGGATGCTGCCTGGTTTAGAGAGTATGGATTATGATCAGAGATTAAGGGAGCTAGGGCTTTACTCTTTGGAGAGAAGGAGGATGAGAGGAGACATGATAGAGGTGTACAAGATATTAAGAGGAATAGACAGAGTGGACAGCCAGCGCCTCTTCCCCAGGGCACCACTGCTCAGTACAAGACGACATGGCTTTAAGGTAAGGGGAGGAAAGTTCAAGAGGGATATTGGAGGAAAGTTTTTTATTCAGAGAGTGGTTGGTGCATGGAATGCACTGCCTGAGTCAGTGGTGGAGGCAGATACACTAGTGAAGTTTAAGCGACTACTAGACAGGTATATGGAGGAATTTAAGGTGGGGGGGGGGGTTATATGGGAGGCAGAGTTTGAGGGTCGGCACAACATTGTGGGCCGAAGGGCCTGTAATGTGCTGTACTATTCTATATTCTATGTTCTATGTTCTAATATACAATTAAGGGTATTTTAAAATTGATCCTAGAGGTCACAGGCAGCCAGTGTAATGATGCCAAAACAAGTGAAATTCGCTCAGGTTTTCTTGTTCTTGCTGCTGCATTTTGAACAAGCTGCAGCCAATTTATATCTTTCTTTGCCACTGCTGAAAAGAGGGCATTACAATAATGTAATTGGCTAAAATCAAAAACCTGTATCAATTTTCCTGCATTTTGAGGTGTAGATAAAATAGACAGTTTGAGCAAGACTCTGCAATTGGATTTATTGGGCAAGAGGAGTTAAGGAATTAGTAGAAGAATCTGAACAAGGAATCCCATTTATCTATTTCAATATTACACTATTGAAAATATTCTTTTCTTACGGAGAATTTCAATGATAACACTCCTGCTACTCCCTGTTCCACACACTTTTGGAGGAATGCTGGGAATGAGGTCCACAGAAATACTCATAATTCTTCTGGGAATTTTACCCTACCACTGCCCAGTGATCTCCTGCATTAACCACGGCACTGATAATCCAATCTTCTGACCTACCTAATCACACGGTCACCTAAGGCTCCTGAATCGGATGGTTCTATCACTCAGAGCACAAATACTTCCCCAATCACTGATTGAAAACTCATCAGATTCCTTAAATGCCTCTTCTAGAAAGTTCTCAGTCTCCCTGATGGTCAACTCAACTCCCAGAGAACCCTTCTCCACCTTGCCCATCCGATGCCCATCTTCCCATACCCCAAGTCCCCCAAAGTGCTTTTGAACTCCAACTGTTGAACATCTACAGCACCTGCCAAACCTGCGGTCCCTAACACCATGAAAGACACTGGTATATCGGACGTCCACCACCTGCAGATTCCCCTCCAAATCACATGCCATCCTAGCTTGAACTACATTTAGTGCCCACTTTATTAGGGATCTCCTGCAATCCCAGGTGATCAGCAGCTCCTGAGATACTCAAACCACTCCGTCTGGCACCAATAATCATTCCAGAGTCAAAGTCACTTAGACCAAATTTCTTCCCATTCCTATGTTTGTTCTAAACCTCTATACTATGTCTACATGCTTTTGTACATTGACTTGCTGCCACATGATTAGCTGGATAGATATTTGCATTAAAGTGTAAGGATACGGTTGTACCTAACAAAGTGGCCAATCAATGTACATCACTGTTACTTCATTATTACTGGGTCTGAGCCCTTGAATTTCCTTCACAACTATATTCTGGGGGCATTTTGGCCAAAAGGACCACAATGCTTCAACAGCACCGGGAGCAATTGAGTCAAAGAGCACTACGGCATAGAAACAGGCTGTACGGCCCATCCAGTTTGTGTCAAATTACTATTCTGCCTAGTCCCATTCACCTTTAGCTGGACCGCAGCCCTTTGTACCTCCCCTGTCCAGGTCAATATCCAAAATTCTTTTAAATGTTGCAATTAAACACACATCCAACACTTCCATTGGCAGCTCATTCCACCCGCACCACCTTCTGGGTGAAGAAGTTTGCCTCAAGTTCCCCCTTAAATATTTCACCTTTTACCATTAGCCTATGACCTTTAGTTCTACTCTTATAAAATTTAACATAAAATCCAAATTCTTGTACTCAATACTCTTCTGATTTATGAAGGCCAGTGTGCTGAAAGCTCTCTTTATATCCCTGTCTACCTGCGATGTCAAGGAATTATGGAGCCATATTCCCAAATCCCTCTCTTTTACTGGTACTTTGCTTCCCGGACCCCTACCCTACCCTGGTCTGTCCTCCCAAAGTACACACTTGTCTGCATTAAGTTCCATCTGCCATTTTTCCAGCTGGTCCAGATCCCACTTCAAGCTTTGAAAGCCTTTCTCGCTATTCACTAGAACCCCTAATCCTATGTTATCTGCAAATCTGCTGATCCAGTTTACCACATTATCATCAAAATCATTAATATATTAATGACAAACAACAATGAACCCAGCACCGATCCCAGTGCTGCTCCTCTAGGCACACACCACCAGTCAATGGGGTAATCATCTACTACTGTACCATTCTCTGACTTCTCCCGCTTAACCAATGTTGAATCCAATTTATTACCTCATCCTAAATGCCAAGCAACTGAACCTTCTGGACCATCATCCGAGATGGGTCTTCATTAAATGCCTTGCTAAAGTCCATGTAGACAACAAATACTGTCTTTCCTTCATCATCTTTCCTTCTAACCTCCTTGAAAAGCTCTATAAGATTAGTTAGACAAGATCTACCACATACAAAGCCATGTTTACTAACCCTAATCAGGCCCTCTCTATTCAAATACTTAGATATCCTGCCCTTTAGTATGCTTTCAAATAATTTCCTCACTACTGATGTCAGGATCGCTGGTTGAGAATTTCCTGGCTTATTCTAAGAGAATTTCTAGAACAGTGGAACAATGTTAGCTATCTCCCAGCACCTCACCCATGGCTAAGGATATTTTTAAATACATTCTCTGCACTAGCCTCGCACGTGGTCCGAGGGGGCACCTTGTCAAGCGCTGGGGTCTTACCACTCTAATTTTCATCAAGTCAGCAAGGACCTCCTCCTCTGTAATCTATGTATCACTATATATCATCCATGACTCCACTGCCATTTTGCCTCACTTCTACAGACTCTGTGTCCATCTCCTAATTAAATACAATATCCATTTAAGATCTCCCCCATCTATATTGGGTCCACATAGATGACTGTGTTGAACTTGAAGTAGACCAATTTTGTCCCTTGCTACCCCTTTGCTCTTAATATATCTCTAGAAGCCCTTGGGATTCTCCTTCTCTTGTATGCCAAAGCAAACCCATGCCTGCTTTCTTCCCTCGTAAGTGTTCTCTTGCATTGTTTATATTCCTCAAGTGCCTCATTTGTTCCTTGTTGCTTATACTTGTTGTTCACTTCCTTCTTCTTTACAGGGAGAGGATGGGAAATAAATATTGGCATTGATGGTGATGTCTTGATTCTAAACATAACTTGCCAACTAGCACAAAGCAAAATCAGAAGGAAAGACTTAATAGGGACCTGAGGGGAAACAATTTCACACAGAGGGTTGTGGGTATGTGGAACAAGCTGTCAAAAGAAGCTATAGATACAATTAATGCATTTAAAAACATTTAGACAGGCTAGGAAATGTATATGGCTAGGAAATGTTTCGAGGGATGAGGGTCAAATGCAGGCAAATAATACTAGCTCAGGTAGGCATATGGTCAGACTAATGAGCTGGGAAAAGATGCAACCCCAGTGAACCAGGATATGGTTCACCCTGCAGCAATGGGCCCATGAATGTGGTGACGGCCACCACATAGTGCACCTTTTTAGGATTCTGCAATCCTGAGGGTTCTAGTTCCACTATTGGATCCCTGACAAATTTCATGGGCAGCTACGTTAAGCTGGGTGTTCTCACAACACTGCAGAAGCTGAAATATGGAGCAAAAAAAAAACAAACTGCTGGAGAAAGTCATTGGATCTGGCAGCATCTGTGGAAGGAAATGGACAGAAGCCTTAACGCAAACACTGACTGTCCAGTTTCATCCATAGATGATGCCTAACCCCTGAGTTCCACTAGCAGCTTGCTTTCTGTCCTAGATACCACGATGCCCAATCTGACTTTCTTCAGGACTGGCACTCTGGATTGTTACCCCTTATGGTTAAAGCAGCTCATGTACTGTCTTGCAGGTTATCAATTGTTAATTAAAGTAGGGAAATGTGGATCTATAGGTAGCCTAGGAATCAAAGCACTCTCCACCAAGTCACTATGCTGCTATCCGCCATCAGATTTGTCAAAGGACAATGAACCCATGAACTCATACCTTGGTATTTCATTTTCCCTCTCTTTTTCCACCATTTAATTTTCTTCTTGATATATATACTTCATATTATAATTTATAGTTTTATTGTTATGTATTGTAATGCCTTACAATACAAGGCCGTATGCCTGGGAAACGTGGAAGAGGAAGGCAAAGAAGAAAATATATGGACACTGTGAAAGAACTAATAGATCTACATGTGCGAGATATCATTGATTGTTCGATGTGGAAAGCCATGATCGCCCAAACGTGTAACACGCAAGGCACATGACAAAGAAGATTGTAATGTAGTACTGCCACGAAACAACATGGCATACAGTATGCTAGTGAATGAAACATGTTTCTGATTCTGTGTCCTATCCTGATCTCTTAAATCTGAAGGTTAAAGTTTCATGCTATCTGTCCATCATTCGGTACATTAGGTACAATAACATAAAAATTATTCTGTGCTGTAGACCTGTAATAGAATCAATGGCTGAAAGAGACTAATATTCCCACAATCTAGCATATTAAGTTTTGTAAAACATGGAATGAATATCTGTCAGGTCAAATGACAACTTAATTCTTTTTGAAACTTGTAGCATGTGAACCGCAATAAACACTGAGAATATCTGTGAAATGGTTTGATTGCTGTGTTTATTGTTTATATGTAACCTTTAAAGTACTTTGAAAGCCCAAGTATTGTGACTGGATGTCAAGGAATGAATGAAATGAAATAAAAATTAGTAACCATAAAAATGTGAATGTCTGTGTGGATTTGGGTTTATCACTTATTGGTGTAAACCTGTAATGTACCTGTAATGTAAACCCAGGAATGTTGTGTCTCACCATGAAGACACGAGAACAAAAGATCAAAGAGCATGTTTGTCTCTTGATGACTGTGCTAGTGAAACTTGACCTGCTTTTTGAGATTTTCTTTGGACTTCAGATGGGACCAGAAATCGCAATTGGTGTCTGGGATCAAGGGTTGGATTCACGAGCAAGTAGAAATTGGTATGCTTCCGACAGCAGCAATTGAGCTCAGAAATGTTTGTGACTGGCTGAGTGGTATTTTGCGTGGATTATTGTTGTTTGTTTTATGACAATAAAGTAGTTACTTTGCTGAGCTTGCACACTTACTACCACATCTTCTGGACATTCAAATTGTTGGCTCTGATCAATCCAGTCCATTGTGCACACACACTTTGTGCTCAGATGAATCACAGATTCTGACCTTTTTGTGTATAATCCTACAGGAACAGAAGGAGTTCATTAAATAGCAGTTCTGCTTTGGGACAGAAGTTTTCTTGATTAGTGGTAAGTGGTGCTGGCCTCCACTTATCTCCAATAATTGATGAGGCTTCAAGCCAACTATATGGGATCACCATGGTTAAGACCTCCCACCAACTAAGCCAAGCAGGTGAATTGCAAAGGCATAGAAGTCTAGTAAGTAACAACTGGTTCAGTACTATGTTGTGGGCCAAAGGGTCTGATCCTGTGCTAATCTGTTCTGTGTTCTATGGTGTCAACAAGTTAATGGGTGATTGGCAGAAACAAGGTGGATTGAAGAGCCTGTTTGTGTGCTGTACTGTTCTGTGTTTTATTGGGGTAGACAAGTAATGGATGTCCGGCCTGGACAAGGTGGTCTAGAGAGCCTGTTTCTGTGCTACATGTCTGATTGTAACGCAGCTTTACCTTGGAGAAGGATGACATCAGGATTACCATCAAAGGCCTCAGGTGCTGCCTGACTGATTCCACCCCCCCCCCCCTTTTCCATCACAGCCAACCCAGGGGGAGCAGCCCTCCGCTCTCTGGCTGTCTCCTTCTCCAGCATTAAGTGCAACATTGCTTGCAAAGCAGGTGCGCCCACTGTATGTTACTAACACAACATCAGGTGGAACCGACTGGGATTGGCATTGGTTTATTGTTGCCATCTGTACCGAGGTGCTGTGAAAACCTTGTCTTGCTTGATGCTCATTGCATAATGCATTGGGGTAAAACAATAAGAGAATGCAGAATAAACTGCAGTCATGGCGTTCCATTCTGCCCTCTGTTATTGTTTTTCCGTCTGCTACTTCAATTCACTGTGCAGTGATTTGACCTGCATGTAGAGTACACAGGACCAGAATTGCACATTGGCCCCCTGAGCAAGGGGGCTGTGTCCTCTTTGCACATGCATCATGCATGCTAAGGGCAGCATTGCAGTTAGTGACCAACATTTGATTCAAAAAACTACCACTTAATGTGTTAAGTATTACAATCCCCATTAGACTTCCTCGCTTAGCAAGTCGAGGACCTCTATGTTTGTGTGACTTTGGCAGTTTATCACGTGATTTACAGTCAGAGGTCAGTTATCTGGTTAATTAAGAGGCGGCTGAGTTACTCCATTGGTCGGATATTTCCTCAGCCCACCCCCTCCATTGAGTTCCCTCAGCTCTGTCCACCAGCTGCTAGAGCACACCAGACTGTAACATGTGAGATACCCAAGATTCTACTGTTTACCAATGCCTGTCCAGGCCAACAC
This sequence comes from Hypanus sabinus, assembly GCF_030144855.1. Classification (NCBI taxonomy): domain Eukaryota; kingdom Metazoa; phylum Chordata; class Chondrichthyes; order Myliobatiformes; family Dasyatidae; genus Hypanus; species Hypanus sabinus. The sequence continues at coordinate 47,861,350 of NC_082728.1, forward strand.
AGTGCAGTAGTGACAGATGTTCGATCCTGAACTCTGGTGCTGTCTTTGTGGAACTTGCACCTTCTCCCTTGAACCAGGTGGGTTTTCCACAGATGCTTCAGCAACTGTCCAAAGGTGTGCTGGTAGGTTAGATGACTACAGTAACTAACAATGTATCCAGGGCAGTTAAGAAAGCTGGATGTGAGTAGAGCAGGTATTGATAGGGCACATAAGAGAGATTAGGTTCCATGGAAGTCAGTGGGCAACTGGGTTTGTCGAGATCCAGCAAAGCCTGAATGGACTGACAAGCCTGCAATGGAGTAAGAAAATATAAATGATTTTGAAATACAGAAACAACTAAAAATAAGCCAGAGGTTGGAGTTATCTGATGAAAGGAGCTCAAAAATTACAATAAACCAAGAAAAAACTGGCTTCATGCCCTCTTCAGCAGGTCCTTAGTGTTAAATATTCCAGATCTTTCTAATGAAACACTCTTAGTGGACAGCTGCAGGCAGCATCCGATCCTTGAAAATATAAATGAGAAGAGGTTTTTCCACTGAAGAATGAAATTATTCTAAATCCCTGAAGTCTGTAGCAAAGGTCAGTTATGAATATTTTTAATAATAAAAATCGTTCCTGTTGAGCTGGAGGAAGAGGGTAGTGAGCTCTGATCTAAAGGCCTAGTGATCGATCATTCCTCCCCACCCCTCCTCCTTTAGTAAGCTGCTCTAATGCTTGCTCCCCTAAGGGCTCAACAAGACCATTGAATTGTTGGTGCAACAAACGTAGAGGAAGACTTACCATGATTACATTTATTATACATATTATGAATAAAGCATATTTTTAGAAATGAAAACAAGGACAGGAAGCTTTGCCCGGGAGAGTTACTGGGGATCAACAACCAGAGTTGAAAGTGTATGCACAGATAAAATCCATACACCAAATCTCCACACGGGCCTATTGGTTGGGCAGGCACTGACTGTACCGTGCCAAGTCTGCGCCCAGAAACCAGGTCCAGCATGCTTTCTATCCTCCCAGCTTCAATGCTCAGCTCTTCTTCCTACACACAACATATGGTTGGAATAAATTAAAGAAGATACAGCCAATATTTTTGCTAACCAGATGCTTGTTGCAGTACGCCTGAAGAATATTAACATCAACCTACAAGCAATGATAAGTTACCAATGTCAAATCAATCTTTTACTTAACTGGAAACAATTATGCAAATAGTCAAGGTTTGAATCATAGGTGGGAAGCTGGACAGAATGTTAACGCTGCAAGTGAATTTTGATCCCCTAGGTCTCTTGCTCTGAGCAAAATGCCTCCACTAAACATGTTAATTGATTCTCCCTTTGAATGGCAAAATCCCTTAATATATTTTTTCCCCAGAAGTCAGCTGTGGTTCTTCATCCTCATCGTTGTTCTGTATTTTGCTGTTTTGCTTTGAATCCTCTTCAGGACCTCAAGAACTTCTCATGAGTACAAAGTAGAGCCTTTCGTCACAGGAGAAGTGACAACTTGGCTCAGTAGCAGATACAAAACTGACAGCAGTTCAAAGGTCATTTTATGGTCAACCCCCAACACTTTGAACTTGCCTGTCTGAATTGACCAAGAGTACTCACTGTTGTTACTGTGGGTGGTGCACATTGAGTGCAAGGGAACTGGTACTATTTCTTCCCTTTGCAAAGATGTTTGCCATTAATCTTGGAGCTAAAGATTATTTGGGCAACTCTCAGTAAAGGAGGTGGAAAGTGAGGCTGAGCCAAATAGTTCAATTCCAGTTCTAAACTCTGCCTAACAACAGGTAATACAGTGCAATGAAAGTGGGCTGTAGAACTCCCCTGCACTGATTTAGCTGCCTACCTGTGGGTTTCGACCTAAAGCCAGACAGTTGCAAGCTACCAAGATATCCCCCCACCACCCCCCCCCCCAGGCCAACCTCTGTTGAAAAGTGTGTGCAGCCAAATGAGTGAAGACAAGTTTCTTTATCCCCATGGGCAACAGAGGCTCTCCCTCTCTTGTGACAATTCCCAGACCCTCCTTCCCCACCCCAGCAACCCTACACAACAACAGAAATGTCTAGCCAACCAATTACTTGCTCAAGCGGTTGGAACTATTCCCATCACCTAACATTCTGAAATGTACTGACAAGCTACAGATACATCTCAGGAGGATGAGACTGATGTTGAAAAATCTGCAAGGCTTGGATGGCTTACCATTCACCTGATAACCTGCTGACCTGACTCGCAGCTCTGCTTTATATCAGACCTTCAGAAACAGGCACCAATGATGTAAAGTTATGGGAACAGCCTTTTCAAAGTTGCTAAGTGTTAAATTGTTTTATTTTTGCCCTGTGTACAATGAAGAAACTTGTTTTGCATATTCATCCAGAGTGATTCACCACAACAGTGTATTGAGGTAGTGCAATGGTCTACCTTGATGGCTAAGTAGGAAATACAAAGACAATTAGATAAGATGACATGATGGACAACCAGACAGGTGTCCCAATCTTCAAGGGAGTGCACTGCATCCACAACATAGAGCAGACGTTTGTTAGAAAGTACACATAACACTTCCATTTTTTTGGTGGAGCTCATTGCTGAATAATCACATAGAGCCAGAGACTGAAAATACAGTGATCGTAGGTCAAAATCCTAAGTAAACTTATTATCAAAGTACATATATGTTAACTCATCCTACCTTGAAATTCATTTTATTGCAGGTACTTACAGGGAAAAATACAATTGAATTTTACAAAAAATTATACTGACTAACAAACAATCAATGTGCAAAAGAGGGCAAACTGAGCAAATAAAAAAATACTAAGGACATGAGTTGTAAAGAGCTTTTGAAAGTGAGTCTGTATGTTGTAGAATCATTCAGTGTAATGGTGAATGACGTTCCCACGCTGGCTCAGGAGTAATAAGTGTTTGCTGAAACTGGTGCTGTGGGACCTAGGTTTCCTGTCCGTCCTGCTCAATGCTACTAGCAAGAAGAGAGCATGGCCTGGATGGCAGGAGTCTTTAAAAAACTGGCACTAACAATAAACTGGCGGCATTTTGTGGGCAGCTCACAATTTTCTCAATCTACTAGTTGCAAGGAGAATTGATTGATGCAGAAAATATCAAAGAATGCTTCTCCAGGTTGGAGAAAAGAGGCAGTGTTTTGTCTATGATTAAAGCTGAATGGGGTTTTGGTAGGATTCGTTATTGTGACATGGGAAAGAGATGAATCTGACTACTGGAAAAATGTCATCATTTAAGTAGATGCAGCCACATGCTTATTGGTGAGTGACAACAACTTAGAGGAGTGAAAATTTAATGAAGTGAAAATCTAACATGGAAAGGGCAGAAAAATTCACCTGTGATTATCATCAAAATTATCAGAAAGGAACTGGAGATGAATGCTGGTGCTCTCAATTGAGTTTAATGCTGTGAGTAAAGACAACGTTCTCTTTAAATATATAACTTACCCACATATTAGTAAGTCAGAACCCTCCCTAAAAATACTGTGACCCACTGTCATAACAGTTGTTCAGGAAAAACCTCACTATCTACATCTCAAGGGCAATAAGAAGTGAGCATTAAATGGTGACTTCCAGTTCCTGCCAATGAATAAATTACAGCACCAACTGGTATGTGTTATAAAAGTTTGTTTTGGAACTCTGGAGTATTGTAAAAAAAAGTATATATAGGCAGGTCAGATTTGAAGAGCAAACACAATACTGAAACGACTGTTATTGGTAGTTTGAAGGTGTGTGTGTGTGTGTGTGTGTGTGTGTGTGTGAGAGAGAGAGAGCAGTCACGTGCGAGGTTATGAATTCCAAGTTGCTAAAATGCCAGAGGCATGACTTTGAGCTTCTGTTCCCAAATCTTCCCTAAGGAGACTAAATAGGATGCTCAGTCTTGATACAAAGATTTCTGTAGTGCAAGGTTAAATGACAAGGAAATGGTTCAAGCCACCCTCTATTCTGCAACTATTCTATTCAATTCTATTCAATGTCTGTTCTCAGCCTCTATTCTCTGGCTAAGCAGCCAGCATTAAACAAGTTGTCGGACACCCATAGTTAAGTGGATATTAAACAGCATGGATTTATACTACTCTGGAACTGCTGTGAAGCAGCTTTGCTTAGTGTCATTGATATAAACTTAAACTGAAGCTGAAGTGAGGTTCCGACTTCCCAGAGTGAAATAGGGTGAGACCTCACAGTTCATCTACATTCAGCTATTCAAGCCCTCTGATCTGATTTTTTAGAAAAGGATTGTTGCCTAAAAACAAGTACTCCATGTACTTTATGTTAACAATGTCTGGATTACTGACTTTGTGAGTCCTGGTTGTAAAGAGTTAATACCATTCCATCATACTGGTTCAGACCGTTTAGAAGAGCTCATGTAAAGAGTTAATGCCATTTAAATGCCCAGCTGTAAAGTCTTAATGTAATATTGCAATCCCAATATAAAGCATTAATGCCATTCAGATATCCCAATGTAAAGTTAAAAAAAATCAATTTCCTGTAACATTTACATCACAGAATATTTTGCAGATGAAAGGGAGGTCTGTGGTTAGGGAATGTTCATCCTAATGTTGCTCCTGATGCTCTCTTTGTAATGCAGCCTTTTAGCCTTCGTTGAACAGTCTCTTATCTTTACAGAGGACTGACAGGGATGCTCTTGCTGATTGACTCCATTGAAACTATCAATAGATTTCCAATTAGGCATGCACTCAGAACCCATAGAATAAAGTGTTTTTAAAAAATCTGACAGAGATTTAATGACTGCACAAGCATTTGCCTTGCCTGTGGGAGAGGGCATTCACATGAATTTTTGATCTCAGCATACTTTCAGGCACTTACAAGGGTGCACTTAGAATATTAAAACACTAGTTGGCAATAGTTGGCCTTTGAAAATGTGAAGCGGCTCACAGCTTCACTAATCTGTTTGCAGAGGATGCTGTATATTCATTATGTTTAACTGAAAATTACTTTGATGAAAGGCAGAAAAGACTTAATATTTCAGTAAATAATACTACAGTTGAGTATATAAAGAGTGTCCTTTTCTATGTTATGCTTTCAATTGTTTCTTTAAAAATTGTGTAAAGAGCAGACTAATGTAATTATGATCATGGCCCAGCAAAATAATTCTAGAAATTGTAAGATTTATAAAGGCTTTGTGTTGTGTAGAGAGAAAGCTTTAAGTCCCATAGTTTATAAATATGTAGTTTAGTTTTCAGAATAACAAGTGGCGCAACTCTTGTGTGAGCATTGTAAAGCAAAGAAGCACACGTTTACAGTGCCATAACACATTAGCAACTCACATTTATGCAAGATCCTTAAAGCAAATGTGAACAGAAGGGAAAAGGACAGAATGAAAATATAAATATGGCTTGTACTTGCTGGAGTTTAGAAGAATGAGGGAGGATCTCATTGAAACTTATCAAATATTGGAAGGCTGAGATGGAGTGGAGAGGATGTTTCCAGTGGTAGAGGAGTCCAGGACCAGGGATCCACTACTTAGACAGAAGGTGGTGAATATATGGAACTCAGATGGTCGTGGGGGTTTCTGGTTAAAGCAGTGCTTGATAGGTGCTTGATTAGTGAGGGTATCGAAGGTTATGGAGAGGAGGCAGGAGAATGGGGTTAAGAGAGAAAATAAATTAGCCATGATTGAATGGCAAAGTGAATTTGTTGGGCTGATTCTGCTCCTATGTCTTATGAAGGAGCATAAAGGTATAGGAATGAATTCCAAAAAAAAAAATTGAAATTCTGTCAGTCAGGAGTGTAACCTGCCAGGTTGCATAGTAGATTGGTGCAGCGATTCAAAAATGCACAAATGAAAGGTACAGCACAGGGCAGTAGACTCAACCCAATATGTCGCTGTCACATCCCCTCCCATCATCGGTAATATCTACAGGAGGCACTGACCCAAGAAGGCAACACCCATCAACAACAACCCCCACCATTCGAGTCATGCCAGTTTTTTCACTGCTACCATCCGGCAGGCTGCCTGGCCTGCAGAGTTCCTCCTACATTTTGTGTGTGTTGGTTTGCACCTGCAGAATTTCTTGTGTTTAAGAGGTACCGAAGGCTGGTCTCACACCTCCAGCTTCAATCAAAGCTATTTTCCTTCAACCATTCATTTCTTGAACCAGCCTGCACAACGTTAATCACTGGATCTAAGCTACACTGTGACCCTTATGATCACTTTGCATTAAAGTGGACTTCTCTTTTTGTTCTAATTGTGTTCTTTATTGTAAAAATTGTGCTTAATTTATGATTTTCTTGTGAAGGCTGCTTATATGATGCATTATGCCTATGTTGCTGCTGAAAGTTTTCCTGTACATATGCGTACTTGGGCATTTGACAATAAACTTGTCTTTTAGCATTCAAACGCTGATAGGCAACAATGGCCGTATGTAGAATGCATGCTAGAGTGCAGTGAGTGGTCTAATATGTGGGAAAGGGAATGTAAAAATTGAAAACCAACCACTATGAACGCAAGAACAATCAGGATGCACAACCACTCCTCCCCTCCCCCCAAACCTCCAGCCCCAGGGTTGTACACTCTGTGCACTGACAACTGCATGGCCCAAACACCTGAACAATCACAAATTTGCTAATGACACAGCAGTGTTGGGGCTTGAAGAGATGGCCTACAGAAAAAAGGCATAAGATCTCAGGGTCTCTCTTCCTCAATATCAACCAAGTAAATTGTTTTGATTTCAGAAACCTGCACCACTCACACTGGCAGCACAGCAGTGACATCGTAAGCAGTTTCAAACTCCTGGCAGTGCATGTCACACACAACCTCTCACGATCCTGGATCACATCCTCCACAGTCCAAAGCTCACCAATGCCTCTACTTTCTGATGAGGCTGAAGAGTGTTGGTATAGGCACACCGACACTCATAACCTTCTACAAATGTGCGGTGGAGACCATTCCAACGTGCTGCATCACTGTGTGGTACAGCAACAGCACTGTGGCAGACGGGAGGGCTCCATAACAGAACCAAATGTCTAATGCATCATCTGCACCAGTCCGCCCACCATCAAGTTCATATATCCAGAAAGGTGCAGGGAAAAGGCCAGCTAAATCATGGAGGATCCCACCTACCCTGCTTATGGACAGCTTGTCCCACACCCATCAGGGAAGAGGCTACACAGCATCCATGCCAGGACCACTAGACTAAAAAAAGTTAACTCCCACAAGCCATCAGGCTGATCAACATCTCCACTTGCACATACACATCACCTAGCGTCACTTTATATACATACCATCAGACTATGGATAAAACAGTTAATTGTACATTGTGTTTTATAGGATTGATATTTATTTTTATTGTATTTTTTGTTTCTTTTATTGTATTCTTTATGCTTATTGTGTTTTTTTATGCTCGATCAGATCTGGAGTAACATTCATTTCTTTCTCCTTTACACTCATGTACTTAAGTATGACAATAAACAATCTTGGAGAACGAAAGCAAGATTGCAGGTGCCAGAAATCTGATAAATAACAGAGAAGGCTGGAAAATCTCAACAAGTTGGGCAGCATCTATATCAAGGTATGGAGTTAATGTTTCAAGTCAATGACCTTTCATCAGAGAAGTTAGACATAAAGCATGTTTCAAGATGCAGAGATGGGAAGTTGGGAGGCGAGAAGATAAAATTAATCTGAGAAACTGAACTTGTTTCTCTCTTCAAGGGTAATATTTTATATATTTTAAAGAACTGTGGAGGAATGAAGACTGTTTACATATACAGGACACTAATGTCATCTGTTAATCAGGGTTTGATTCCTACACCAGAGACTTTGCTTCTCTTCCTTTAAATTCCATTGTGTAATCACTTGAGAATTGGGAGCTGAGAGTTGGATGTATTAAGTGATGATAATGGAAAAATCCAGACAAATGGAAGTGGTCCCCCACCCCACTTGGTTTGAAACCCTGTTACAGTGGCGAATTTTGTCAACTGTGGATTAAATATTTACTTGTTTCTTTAACTCTTCACTGTGCTCAATTTCCTCCCGGTTTTGCATGCCTAATTAGCAATGACAGAATGACAATAGATTAATGACTCATAGGTTTGATTTCAGTTATGAACTTCGGCCCAAGCCAGTTCTGTAAGGTTAGTGGTGAAGTGTAATCCCATGACTAGATAATATGTTGGAATAAAGGGTAAGAGGTGATAACTTTCTTGTGACTGAATTTTCCTGGTCATAACTATGTTGTTATTACTGCTCCAAGCTAAGCTTTACCCCTGGCACAGTAACTGCTGGAAAGGGATCTGCTGTCAATGGAACAATGTCTTTCAATGGTTCTCTGTTTCCTCAGGAAATGTTTGAATTCAGTTTATAAATTCTATGAAATTTAGTGACATATAACCAGCTTGTTGCCTCTAACTGTTTGCTAGTCATACTAATCAATAAGCTCTAAAACCAGGGCCTCAGTACTTCCCTCTGCAACTAGATCCTTGACTTCCTCATCAGGAAACCACAGTCAGTGCAAATCGGAAATAACATCTCCTTCTCATTAACAATCAATACGAGGGCACCTCAAAGATGGGTGCTTAGCCCACTCAGTCATCTCCATCATGGGCACTAGCCTCCCCAGCATCCAGGACACCTTCAAATGCCGGTGCCTCAAAATGGTGGCATTCATCATTAAGTACGCCCATCACCCAAGACAAGACATGCCATCTTCTCAATGCTACCATCAAGGGAGAGGTAAAGGAGTCTGAATGAACACATGAACACATTTCCCCTCTTTCTTGGCACTACTCATTTATTTTACTATTCATTTTAATATATACCTTTTATTGCAAGTTTACAGTTCTTATCATTATCTGTTGGAATGTACTGCTACTGCAAAATATCAACTCTGATGACATGTGCCAATGATGTTAAATCTGATTCTGATTTTAATGAAATGACACTGTTTAATATACTCCCTGCTGGTCTCCTACTTTCATTTGTTGCAGGACCAATATTTCTTTCCCCCTGGCTAGTGAGAGAGAGCCTGTCTGAAATGTTAAAGTGTTGTGATGGACAGTAGTTTTTCGATGTACTCTATTCAGGGGCTTTGTTATTGCTTGCAAGGCGGGGATTGGGGTCAGTGGTTTTGCTGGAGCCAAGTGGGGTGAGTTTTGATGCTTTTGTTATTGCTTGTGTATGGGAGAGGGAGGGGGGATGTGAGCTTCTAACATTTTCTGTCATTCATTCTTTAGGTTTTTTTCCTGTTTCATGGATGTCTGCAAAGAGTAAGATTTTTAGACTGTATACTGTATATGTTCTCTGATATTAGATTGAGCCATTTGCTTTCAGTGAGGTTGCCATAAGTTGCATTTACACTGGTTTTAATTCCCACAGTGCTTCACACAGGGTGGGAGATGGGGGGGGGGGGGCGGTGGCGAATGTGTGCTGCGATCATGGAAAAACTTAATATATGGAGTTCAGAGTTGAATCAGTGGGGTAATATTGATTTGTAGAATCATGTAAAATGTGTGATAAGTACAAACCCCATTTCCAGAAAAGTTGGGATATTTTCCAAAATGCAATAAAAACAAAATTCTATGATATGTTAATTCACGTGAACCTTTATTTAACTGACAAAAGTACAAAGAAAAGATTTTCAATAGTTTTCCTGACCAACTAAATTGTATTTTGTAAATATACACAAATTTAGAATTTGATGGCTACAACACGTTCAACAAAAGTTGGGACAGAGTTAAAATAAGATTGAAAAGTGCACGGAATATTCAAGTAACACCGGTTTGGATGACTTCACATTAAACAGGCTAATTGGTAGTAGGTGAGGTATCATGACTGGGTATAAAAGTAGCGTCCATCAAAGCTCAGTCTTAGCAAGCAAGGATAGGTCGTGGCTCACCCCTTTGTGCCAAAATAGTCAGTTCAAAAGGAACATTTTCCAAAGCAAGATTGCAGAGAATTTAGGTCTTTCAACATCTACAGTACATAATATTGTGAAAAGATTCAGAGAATTCAGAGACATCTCAGTGTGTAAAGGGCAAGGTTGGAAACCACTGTTGAATGCGTATGATCTTCGAGCCCTCAGGCGGCACTGCCTAAGAAACCGTCATGCTACTGTGACAATTATAGCCACCTGGGCTCGGGAGTACTTCAGAAAACCATTGTCACTTAACACAGTCCGTCACTGCATCCAGAAATGCAACTTGAAACTGTATTACGCAGGGAGAAAGCCATACATCAACTCTATGCAGAAACGCCGGCGAGTTCTCTGGGCCCGAGCTCATCTCAGATGGACCGAAAGACTATGGAACAGTGTGCTGTGGTCAGATGAGTCTACATTTCAGCTAGTTTTTGGAAGAAACGGGCATCGAGTTCTCCGTGCCAAAGTTGAAAATGACCATCCTGATTGTTATCAGCAAAAGGTGCAAAAGCCAGCATCTGTGATGGTATGGGGGTACATCAGTGCCCACGGCATGAGAGAGTTGCATGTATGTGAAGGTACCATTGACTCTGAGATGTATATTAGGATTTTAGAGAGACATATGTTGCCATCAAGGCGACGTCTCTTCCCGGGACGTCCATGCTTATTTCAGCAGGACAATGCCAGACCACATTCTGCACGGGCTACAGCAGTGTGGCTTTGTAGACACAGAGTGCGTGAGCTTGACTGGCCTGCTGCCAGTCCAGATCTATCTCCTATTGAGAATGTATGGCGCATCACGAAGAGGAGAATCAGATAACGGAGACCACGGACTGTTAAGCAGCTGAAGTCTTATATCAAGCAAGAATGGACAAAATTTCCAATTGCAAATCTACTACAATCAGTATCCTCAATTCCAAAATGATTAAAAAATGTTATTAAAAGGAAAGGTGATATAACACAATGGTAAACATGCCTCTGTCCCAACTTTTGTTGAGTGTGTTGCAACCATCAAATTCTAAATTTGTGTATATTTACAAAATACAATTAAGTTGGTCAGGAAAACTATTGAAAATCTTTTCTTTGTACTTTTGTCAGTTAAATAAAGGTTCACGTGAATTAACATATCATAGAATTTTGTTTTTATTGCATTTTGGAAAATATCCCAACTTTTCTGGAAATGGGGTTTGTAAGTTGACTCCTGCTTTATATCCTTTCTTATGGATATTGATATAAATAAAATTTGGGAAGAATATTGCTGGCTTATTGTCCTCTACTTTATACAATCGTACAAAGTCAGACTCTATCCCAAAGAGTTGAACAAAGGTGTATTTTAAAAGCCAGAGTAATGCAGGAGCCTGAATACAGATACAAGTTGACCACTTCCAGAAAGGCACAAATTGGGCATCCTCAGTATTATGGGGCCATTGTGTCAAGTGACCATAACAGACAGAGCAATGGTTTCCCTGCGCACACCGGCTTGTCCCTGCCTCCAATGTACCCTCCATCTCCCCTAACATGAATGCAAGAGAAAATAATTTCTCTTGAAAGTAGACTGGCTACTAAAGGATTGAAAAATAATGCAAAAAAATCCTGGAAACAAGTGTCAGATACCTGGTTTAATTAGCTAGGGTGGGAGATACATTTATAAAAACGTTGATTTAAAAAAACCCTTTGCTTCACAAGATCTTCAATGTATAGTTTTAAAATTTGTTTAAGTCTCAGTCTCCTAGGCATGGAAGAGAAATTTGAGGGCACAATTCCCACCTGTACTTTCCACTGCATTACTTGCACATGTCCAATAAGGAATAAATGGTCACTGTCAACTCTGGTGCACAGTCGAAGTTCAAAGTAAGTTATCAAAGTATATACATGTTAGTAGATAAAGAAAAACACAGGAATCAATGATAAACTGCACACAATAAAATGGACAAACAACCTCAATGTGCAAAAGACAGAAAATTGTGTAAGTACAAAAAAGGGAAAAAAGCAAAATAATAATAAATATTGAAAACATATGTTGTAGAGTCCTTGTAAGTCAGTCCGTAGGTTGTGGAATCAGTTCAGTGTTGGGGTGAGTGAAGTTATGCACTGTGGTTCAAATACCTGGTAGCTGAGGGTAATAACTGTTCCTGAACCTGGTGGTGTGGAACCTAAGGCTCCTACATTTCCTTCCTGGTGGCAGCAGTGAGAAGAGAGCATGACTTGGGTGATAGGGGTCCTTGCTGATGGATGCTGCTTTCCTGCGACAGGGCTCCATGAGGATGTGAACAGTGGTGGGGAGGGCTTTTCCTGCGTTGGACTGAGTTGTATCCACTACTTTTGTCAGCTTGTCCATGCAAGGGCATTGGCGTTTTCATACCAGACCATGATACAACCAGTCAGTATGCTCTCCACCATGCAGTTGTGCCTTCCCTGTAATGGCACTTAAATGCTGGACCCAGGACAGATCCTCGGAAATTATAAAGATTTAATCACTGAGCCTCTCCACCTCTGATCCCCTGATGAGGGCTGGCACGTGGACCTCCAGTAGTCAATAATCAGGGACACGAGGAAACCTGCAGGTGCTGGAAATCCGAGCAACACACACAAAATGTTGGAGGAACTCAGCAGGCCAGGCAGCATCTATGGAAATGAATAAACAGTCGACGTTTCAGGTTGAGACCCTTTGTAAGGACTTATCATCCACTCAAAACGTCAACTGTTTACTGTTTCCTATAGATGCTGCCTGGCCTGCTGAGTTTCCCAAGCTTTTTGAGTGGGTCAACAATCAGGTCTTTGGTTTTGCTGATGTTGAGTGAGAGGTTGTTGCTGAGACACCATTCAGCCAGATTTTCAAGCTGTATTGTCACCACTTGTACATTGGGTACAAGTCCCAGACTTATACTCCTAGAGTCCGAGTCTCAGTAAGAAACAACAACTGGGAACATTGTTCCTGAATCTGAACTGTTCCTCCTGGTATTAAAGTCTTCTAAAGGGTTTGGGCTTGCGTGCAGATGGAAAAAGTTTGTTTCAAGCTTGTTCAATCCTGAAATGATTCATCTATCTCCCTTACCATTAGAGTAGCTGTTTAAATATCCATGTTACATTATTAACTGAGCTAACCCTAGCTTGACATAAATTGTCCATTGTTCTGTTGAATGTTCTTCTAATTCTCCCCTTAATTTTCCTGCTGTCTTACACACATTCTGAATACTATGCAGCAAAAAATGAATTGAAGTAAAGACCCATCACTTCCTTTTTAACTTAAGACCACTTCTGACTTTCTCTTCTTGTCTTACAGGATTTAAAAGCAAGTTAGGCTTTCTTCCTGATTTACCTTGCCATTTCTCCTATTCTATGCAGTGTAACATTTTTTAAAAAACATAACTCTTTTTCATTTTAGATGTATATCAAGAGATTCAAATGTGCCCCTCTCCAAGAAGATATCAATTCTCAAAGAAAGACTTCTTTAAAAATTGCCCACTGCACTAATGGACTATGGTAAAGTCATTAGTGATTAAAAATTGTTTCTGATACTGTAGAGGGTCTTAATTTCCTTTCCCAATTACTATGGTTTTGGCATACATCAATGCGAGTAAAAATACTCGGGATGTTACCATGATATTTCTGTACAAGTTAAATATTCCCAATAATAGTATTTATTAATCCTTCAGCATTGCACACAACAGAAGGTTTGAATTCATTAATTACTTCCCCACAGGCTTACAAGTTTTAATTGGTTATTAAGTACTCTTGAGAAAACCATTTAATAATCTGTTCTAGTGATCTAATATCACTGAAAACAGTAATTAGTGTTTAATTAGGGAGGCGTGAGTTGGGCATTATACTGTGAAATGAATGAGAGTTTAGCACACTTAAACTAACTGATTGAAGCCATACAGAGATTTGGTTTAACATCCTCCCAGCTCTACATACCGGTCTATCAGCTTCAAGTTACCCATTAGTAAACACCAATGTGTCCCGGGCTTGTAACTTCAGTTATGGCCCAAATGCCACATTCTTTGGTTAGTATATGAGTAATTACTTTGTAGTATACCTGAAATTCAGTATTACCTATTGATTTTATAGTTCATAAACTGTAAATCCAAGTGTATGTGAACACCCTCCCGTACCAATGAAAGAAAACAAAGAGGTCTAATTTGCAGCATTGAAGCACATGCTTGGCACAAGTGAATTTACTTCCCCTGATTGCCTTAAGTCTGGGAGAAGAGCTAAGTGTGCAACAACTTCTTATTAAACGGACAAAGATTGGTATACAAGTTTAACCATCAATTCTGTAAGTAAATTATTCCTGACTAATCATTAAATTGCATTTTGTTTTCCAATTGTTTGATGTTTTCTTCCCCACCCCACATTTACTTTTCTGATTGCGTAAGAAAATTCCAAATATGAGTCATGGAAATATGGTGAACTCTTTACTGTATCAAGTGGTTATAGAACTTAGCTCATCGCTACCTTCCCTTGGGAACTCAAGACTCCCAACAAGGAAGGATTAAATATTAGGTAGAGGCAAGCAAATGAACCACAGCCGGTTGAGTCCAACTTTCTCTGTATATCCAGAGAGATCTAAAAGTTCCATTTTAAAGAGCTTCATATTTCTCCTGTTGCATAAACATAGTCAAAAATCTGTGCAACCACATTAGAGAAATAGCACACAGCTATCGATAAGGATTCCTTAATAACCTGGACTATTTTATCAATTGATAGAGGGATGAATTGATCTTCTTATAAGAACAACATCAATATCTGTACCAACACTTAAAGCAGCCTCTCGGGGTGCAGGCTTGACAATGATGAACTGATCAGTTGGCATTGAGGCCACTTCACACATTTCAGACCTAGAGGTGACCTAGGTGATAGAGCTTTGGTCACTGGAACCTGGTCCATCCTCCGTTAATTCCTCTGTTCTGCTCTCTGGACTGTTGGAGTTCAAGTATGACAGCACATCTTGTTCATCAACAATTATAATCAATATCATTTCCCTCTTCCTTCTGAATGATATTACTCCAGGGAAGGAAAATAGTGGGGTTTCATTATTGCCCAGTCCTTTAAGAGCTGGCTGTAGACGGCACAGCTGCTGGGCTAAGTGCTGGCAGTTGCAAGAACCTTGATAAAACACACCTTTCTGAAATAAACAATGGCAGCATTACACAAGGAGGCTCAGCACCCAACAATCCTGTTCAACTCTCAACTGTTAAAACTCTCAACTTTTATGTGACTTCCGCAGTGCTAATCAACTAAGTTGACCTGAATGTTATTACAAAGTAATAAAGGATAAAGATGGGAAAAAAAGTAAACAGGGATATTGCTTATAAATTTCCAAGTATTCAAGTGGGACAGGAGAATTGGCTCTCCCAAGGGGGTGTGAGGCACCCACCTAGCAGTATGGTATACTCCCAATCTTCAAATATTTTGCTGACTAACCCTACTTCTGACAGTCAATGAAATGTGAAGTTTCCAGCATACTACACAACTAAGTGTACCTTATTGACAATGAAGGGATTTTGGACATCCTGGGGCTATAAAAGGTACCAGGTGAATGGAAACTTGTTCTGGCATTTAGGACCCCAAACGTTCCTTCCAGGTGAGGTGATGTTTCACCTGTGAGTCTGTTGCGGTCACCTACTGTGTCTGGTGCACCCATCCTGTATATTGGTGAGACCCGATGTAGCTTTGCCAAGTCCACTGGAAAAAGTGGGATCTCCTTGTGGCCATCCATTTCAATCCTATTCCCCATTCCCAGTTTGACATGTCAGCTCATAGCATCCTGTACTGCTGTGATGAGGCCATACTTGGGTTCGAATAGCAAAACCTTATAATCCATCTGGGTAGCCTCCAACCTGATGGCATAAAACATCGATTTCTCGAACTTCCAGTAATTGCACCTCATCCTTCCTTCACCATTCCCCATTGCCACTTCCCTCTCTCACCTTAATTCTTTACCTACCCATCACTTCTCTCAGGTGCTCCTCCCTCATTCCTTTCTTCCAGGGTCTTCTACTCTCTTCTATCGGATTCCCCCTTCTCCAGCCCTTTATCTCTTTCACCGATCAACCTCACATCTTTTTAATTCACCCCCGTCCTCTCCCAGTTTCATCTATCTCCTGTCACCTTGTACTTCCTCATCCCTTCCCCCAGCATCTTACTCTAATTTCTCATCTTCTTTTCCCTAGAGATGATGAAGTGTCTCGGCCAAAAACGTCAACTGTTTACTCTTTTCCATAGCTGCTGCCTGCTGAATTCCTCCACCATTTTGTTTGTGTTGCTTAGTTACGGCAAAGCTGAAGTTGTTCAGGGACGTGGTTTCTTTCAGTGTTAGCTTCTATATGTTAATGCATAAGTAGAAACTTGAGAGACAGTTTATCAAGTGACATGATATGCTGTGACAAAGGAGAATTTTATACATAGACTAGTGTTCAGAAAACTACTCGGTATGTATATATCATTTCTGAGATATTAGAATAGCACTAGACCCTCAATTACAAGCAGAGACCTTGACCTGCCCTCATCTCCCAGCTCATTCCAACACTCTACATCCAATCTAAAATGAGCAGGACAAGAAAATCCTGTTCTGTGAGCCACAGGAACAGATGTGACCCAAGTTGCCAACTTCCATCCACAGTGGACATTCGACGTGGTTCAGAGAACATCAATGCCATCCTTCATAATGCATGACAAGGCTCTAAACACTATTGTCCCTAACATCCACATTAATACTAGTGTTTAGGAGGCAGATGTCGGGCTCTGCGTAACATTAATCATGATAA
Source organism: Hypanus sabinus (assembly GCF_030144855.1). Lineage (NCBI taxonomy): Eukaryota > Metazoa > Chordata > Chondrichthyes > Myliobatiformes > Dasyatidae > Hypanus > Hypanus sabinus. The sequence goes on from NC_082728.1 coordinate 47,877,999, forward strand.
GCTGTTGACATACAAGAAAAAGACAAATGGTCTGAGGGGGGCTTTCTTTTCATCTCTAAGTGGGCAAGGGCAGCACAATTATCTAATCTGCATTCCAGGGTCTCACAGAGAAGGCTGGACTTGATGACTGCACAAAATCGGCATGTAAAACTGCTTTAGGACCCGCCTGTGCTTTCTTCTATCTGATGTGCTGTTCATTAAGATCACATAGAAAATCTCTATCACTGCACCTGCTCGTCTTCATGACCCATATGTAGTCACTTTATCTGCAGATTTTGCCAGAGGCCCTGATTTTCCCGAACAGACCTGTCATCCAAATGGTGTCTCATGTTTTCCCAGATGTAACCTCTTTAGACCCAAAGACCTGCCCATTTGATCTTGGTGCTCAGAACCAAGCAGTGTCAGGGCCTTAAACAACATAATAGGGAGACGTACATAGGCCAGAACCAGACTGCTGTCAAATTCCACTGGAAGTCTTTGACTGCCAGAAATGTATCCACCAAAGACCAAAGAATGCATTTCTACCTGTTTTTGACACCAAGAAGCATTTGTAAACTCTTAACAAAGAAATTAACATCCATAAATAATGAAAGTATTTTAAAGTGTCAACAAATAAACTTTTGAATCCTTCTTAAATGATTAATAGCCAAGCTCAGATCAACTGTAACTTTACAATCAAGTACTAAAGTACTTGTCACTAAAGTAATGTGGAAGTTATAGTCCTCTGTTTCTACTCAATACAGACCCATAAACAGCAGAGTATTGAGACTCAGCTGATCTGTTTTAGTTAGAGTCAGAGGATATTAGATCCAAAAATTTAAAGCTCATATTTCAGCATAGGCATTATTAGGCAAGTCAGTTAAAGGGAAGAACAAAGGTAGCTTCCACAGTTTCAGAGCAGCTTCAGATACACCTTCACAGTTCAAAGACACTACAGATGAGCCCTGTGTGACAGGAATCATTGGAACATATCCTGCAAAGTTCTGCAAACAACTTTATTGAGTGCATCAGTGCTGTTTCTCAGTTTTTTATTTCTTCCCGTGCTGCAGCCTAGTACTTTTGAGCAATAGCGAAGTCTCAGTAGCAAAGAAAGGAAGTAATAACCTCCTTCCTTCGCAGTGACAGTTCTTAAATAAATTATGCTAAAAAGTGGGTTGCATTTCAATAAGGTTAAAGGTTATAATTATTTAACTTGTACTTTGTCAAGAACTAGAATGAGAGGAAAATAAATGGAAGATTAAATGTTGAATATTTAGGGTAGAGAGAAAAAGAATCAGAAAGGCATAGAATTGCAGAACATCTAAGCCAAGCTAATGATCAATGTAGAGAACATATCAACATCGAGGAAAGTCAATGTTGGGTGGTGATACAAAAAGAAGAAAGTGACTAATGAACAAAACTTGTCCTTAGGAATTTGATAAGAGTTTATATTGAGCACAGGCAAAACAAACTCATGAAAATATCCCAATTTCTGTAATTCTCTACAATGGTTCAGCTTTGCTGAGATCATTGATAAGTTGATGTTGTATGTATTGGGTGTTGCTGACAATACCAATATCCTTAAATAGTTGGCATTTGTCTTGTTTGAAGGGGTGCACTCTCCCTTTGTAGAAGACAAAACCCAGTTACCAAGGTATAGGTACAGTATAAACTAGCCAAGGTTCATGAGTCCTCTATCCTTTGAAATACTCTTATAATTTAACCAGCTGAAATTGCAGAGATTATTTAAAAACTTGCCAAACTGAATTATACAACCATCTTAAATATGTCACAATTAAAATAATATTTCCTAATATATGCTCTTTCACTTCAATCCAGGTGGAGCTTTGGTCATGTTTTTAACTTTTTAATAAGAGGTATGGATTTTCTAAAGTTCAATGCATCAAAAATTCTTAGTTTTGAAGTATAATTTTGTTGAGAAGAGCATAAAGGTTGCTCTCTGCTGCAGACCTCTGTTTATATATCTATCCCTATGTGGACAAGTGCAGTTGATTAGATACTTGTACAATCCATCTTTCCATTGAATAATGTTAATGGTTAAGGGGCAGCAGCTGGATGCGCTAAAGGGTCTTTTTTTTTACTGACAGCTTGACAACAGTGGGATAAATCATCGATGTTGAACCTTCTGATCATCCACACTTTCAACCGATCAATTAATGGGTCAGACACAGGTGTAACTGATTGAGTGATTAGCGCTCAAGCTCCGTGAACATCCCTGTTGTAGCTTATTTTTCACTTCATTAGACAGGCTGCACATAATGACATCTTTATCCTTCGTGCTTCATGTTTTCTTTATTAGCATTCAACACCCCTCAAGGATTTAATTTTCTAGCCTTCAAAATGAAATGTGTTTCAAAATATAATAACAAAAAGACCCATCCCTCTATACCACCTGATGACCTGGCTGGCAGTAGGAATAAGCTAAGCATTCACTTCAGATTCACTCAGTACAGGTTGAAGTTATGGTTGTACCCTTCCCTATTTCTGAAATCACATTATTACTGTGATCTGCTGTGTTGTGATGGATAGCCACTGTCCTAGGGTTCTTTCTCATGTTTGCTAAGTTTGCTTTCTGATTAACAGCTGCCTCTTGTAAGATCAAAAACAGTTCTAAGTAAACTTCCAGCTGTGTTTTGTTTAACTTTTGGTCAGAGATGGAAGTCAGTCTTCAGTTCTAAAACGGGAAGTGGAAATGGAAAGCAGTATTCAGCTTGAAGTTAAAAACACAACTTTGTAGACAGAAGACACTCCGTCTGAGGAAAGTCACTACATCTGCTTTATTATTTCTCAGGGTATAGTGTATGACAGTGGATTGTTTCAAAACAGACAAGATGATTCTTAAATTGCTTAGCTCAAGGAAGCTTGCAGAACAGATGGTTAGTATCATTAAGCATATCAGTAACTGATAACATAACTGATAACTAATATAAAACAGAAGTTTTATATTAGCTTTATAGCATTAATTGAGATCTATATCTCCAAAATGCTCTTAGACTGTTTGTGTTTAAAGGATATCTGAGGAAATATCATATGCTTGAGAATTCACTCAAGTGGGAGAAAACTGTGTGAAGAGAGCAGTTGAGGATTATCAGGAATGGAGTAATGAACGTCAAGGAGAAATATGAAAAACCTTGGGGTGAATGAGAATTCATTCCTCCAGCTTTGGCTTCTGTGACATTGTCTACATTGTGTATATGTCTTTTTAATTTATATAAATTGTACCTGTATTTTGCAAATCCTTTGTCCTTTGTGTCTTAGAAATGTTTTGTGCATTGTGCTTTTTGTTTAGAAAATTGTTTTCTAATTTGGAAATGTATGATTGAAATCCTCTGAGAATTTGGAAATGTTTAGGATTTAAATTCTCTGAGTTTTAAATGTGTTTTAGGAATGTTGCTTTGATTTAAATGCGTATCACTGAAAATAAATTAATTGTGTTTTAAACTACTTCGTTAGCTGTAAGTATCTTCTCCTTGGTAGGGAGAGAGGACCCACCACTCTAATAGTGAATACTGGCAGCTAAACTCGCAGTGGAGAATAAACATCATTGAAGATTGGGTAGATACAGTATAATTTCCCTTTAGTACCCCTAGCTATCTCTGTCAGATAGGGCTTAAGGTCTTCATTTGAGTTTAGAACTTCACTGTCAGCAAACTCAATACTCTCACAGCATCCCCGTTCTGAAACTTGGAGAGTGGGTACATAAAGAAATATCGCACTCATCAAAAAATAAGCCCTGTACTTTGCTTTGTGATCAAAATGCAAAGGACTTGGTGGTAATGGGAAAGTTATAGTCAAGTGTACCTGCAAACCAAGTTGGCAGGCTGAGAGCAATTTGGTAAGTAGACAGAAAAATTTCAGTTCTATATCCTCCACCAACCATCTTCCAATTGTACCATCACCCAAAACAAAGAACCCACATCTCTACCTAAGTTTCTCAGCTTCTGTTTGTCCTGTTCTTGGTACCTGATGCCCTCCGACTCTTTGTGCTCTTATGTGCAGACCCTCCCACAACTTCCCCGGGAGGTAAAGCATGAAGGCTGGGGTAATTGGCAGAGGGTCTGCATCACCATTGGAGGGGAATTACACATCTGAATTTGGAATCTAGCAATAACCAAATCACATTGATTGGTGGGGGGAGGGGTGTCAAACTTGAATCTGAATTAGTCACTAACAGATTGGGAAATATCTTTAATAACAAAGTTGAAAATAACAGTAATCTGAGTATAAATTATTCAAATGAAATGTTCCTTGTTTTTCACTGTGACCAATTTATGGCGTTACATAATGTGTGTCTTGGCCTTTAAAGATGATTGGGATCTGATAATAGTCTTGGATCATGACCGACAGGTTCTGCTAATACAATAAAGCTAAAAGTTACTTTGTTAAGTAAATGCTTATAAATGTAAGTCTTCAAGCTCCACAGTACCTAGACTGTCCCAACCTAACATTTTTGGTAGATTTTGGATATGAGACCATGTTGGAAAGGGTTGTGGGTCGGAGCTTTAGGTTTGGGAAGGTAGGAATCTAACAGATTCTAACAGCGTCTAACAGCGTCCTGACATTCCATCTAAAATGTTTCATGGTACTGCACTTTGCAATGTGGTATGACAGAACCTTGTATGTGCTTTCCGGCAGTTTTAAGAAGTTGCTTCATCTACGATGGGATGGAGTCATTCCAGCCAGGGAGATGCCAGTTGGATCCCCAATTCGGTTGTGTGATTATGCTCTAATGGTGATGTCCCACATCTCCTGGCCTTGATGTTTCACCTGCTAAGTGGCAGAGGGAGGCTGCAGACATAGTGTGAGATGTAGAACACTAGAAGCAGAAACTGCAAACACATTCCAGTTAGCTGCACAGGATTTTGTTTCACCATCGGGCGGATGCCATTGCTCAGTTCTTTGGCAGCCTTGTGTGCCAGCTTGCACTCCACAGCTGTGGCTTGTAATTAACTCAGTGCATCATCCTGGCACCAACCTCAGACAGACACTTATCCTCCAGTATGGAGCCAAAAAAAAAAGCTGCACTGCACAGCTGCATAGTGCAAACAGATCCCAGTAATGCCATCTACCCATAATGGCATCTCCCTGGTGGTGTGAATGCAACATTATGGATAGATTTATCCACAATAAAACAGCATATGGGATCAGAAGAATTGGCTGCGAATTCCGTCCGTAAAATAACCTATTATTATTATTTTTTTCATAAATTGAATAGAAAGTGCAGAATCAAATCCACAGTGCTAAAACATATCAAGGTCAAAAAGACTTCAAGATATTTAGCTGACTCCAAGATTGTTCTTGTTGAAGACAGCAAGGTGATTGAGATGTCTAGCTAGAATCTGATACATTTTGTCTTAGTTTTCTGAAGCACAAGGCAAATACAGGGAGAAAGTAATTGCATGAGAACGATCTCAGGGAATGAGAGAACATGCATAGCAAGGATTGTCCAACGCATTTTAAAACCACTAGAATACATTTCTATAACTAATTGAGTAATTTATTTTATAATCAATTGAATGTTTTAACATTCAATGGCATATTCCTTTACAACTAATATATACATTTTTTTCAATCAGTGATGTAAATTTCACATCTATTGATGTACACATATACACCTGATGGAATTTTGTTTTTCAGCCAATGCAGTGATTAATCAAACCAATGGATTATTTTTTGACTTATAGTATTTGTCATTAGTATACACAAATCCACGTATGGTGTGGCCCCATGAAATGATTAACCAAATATTTTGCTTTATGTATAAGTTGAGAGATATACATTGGTCAGCCAATCAGGGAAAAAAAATCCCCTGCTCCTCTTTGAAATGGTGCCATGGGTTCTTTTGTATTAATTTACCAAGATGTAGAAATCTCTCATTTCAACTTAAAAGGTTTTAAAACTTGTGTGAAGTTAATGCAGGCAGATCTTCAATGGAATGAGAATGGAAGGGACACAAGCAAGAATATGCCTCAGGTCACTCCACCACGGACTACAGCTGAACCTGTACAACACACTGCCACTGCAGAATAATGTTAGCTGCCTCCAGATCTCTGCTATTTCAGCAACCCGTGCCAGCATGCTTCTCAGAAATGCTGTCAGATGCCAAGACTTCTAACATCTCTGAAACAAATCACAGTGAAATAATTATGGAACTCTCTTTTTCCATTATGTGCACTCTTATATTTTTCAAAGGATTACACTGAATGAAAGATGGAGGTTTATGAACCTGGATAATCTCAGCACCTAATTTTCTCCACTGGTGATGGCTTGGTCGACCCAGCAGAGTGTTGTACAGGAAAGGCTCAGCCAGGACTCTTGATCATTGACTTGGGCCCCACAGCTCCTGCACCCTGGGTTTAGTACCACCCTCTGCTTCTCCCCATGGAGTTTGCACATTCTTCCTGTGACTGTCTGCTCTGATTTTATCTCATCTCCCATAGACCTGTGGATTGGTAGAATAACAGGCCACTGCAAATTCTTGAAAAGTGAGTGACAGAATCTGAGGGGACTTGATGGCAATGTAGTGAGTATTAAGTGAAAATAGTTGGGAGTCAACACAGCTATTCCATCCAGATCAAGACCCTAAATATTCCCTTTTGGAAGGAATATCCTAAAATTGTTCATTCTCCAGACCCACAAGGGAAGAACAAATTCGAAGGTGGGTTTCTAGAGGCTAGTCTACATCAATGGAAACACAGTGACATGGGACTATTGGAACTAGTATGCTGGTTTCAAACTGTTCCACCTACCCCATAACCAGATAACCATATAATTATATAACAATTACAACACTGAAACAGGCCATCTCAGCCCTTCTAATCCGTGCTGAACGCTTACACTCACCTAGTCCCACTGACCTGCACTCAGCCCATAACCTTCCATTCCTTTCCTGTCCATATACCTATCCAAGTATTTCTTTTTTTTTGCCCATCACAGCAACTACATCCAACTACATCCAACTACATCCAACCTAAAGGGTGAACTTGATTTTGTTGACTACGTCATCTAAGTACATCCATTGATAATCCTTATAAGGCAAAATAGAAAAATGTTCAATACTGCTGCACTTCTTTTGTCTTGAAAATAAATGATTATTCTGAGGTATCATGTTGGGACCCACAAAAGAGTTTGATTGTGCTGGAGAGAGTGCAGAGGAGATTCATCAGGAGGGTTTGCCTGTACTGTCACACTTTACTGATGAGAAAAGATGGGATAAACTGGGCTTACTTTCTCTGGAGTGAAGGAGGCCGAGGTGACCAGATAAAGGTATGAAGATTATGTGAGATACAGAAAGGGTGGATAGTCAAAATCATCTTTCCCCTTCGGCAAACATATCAAAAACAAAAGTGAGAGAATGGTCTTTTAAAAGTGACCTTAGGGGTGAGTATTTTTACATACAGACAGTGGTTGATAACAGGAATGTGCTTCTAGAGATAATGGAATCAAATAAAATTACAGCACTTAAGAGGCATATAGGCAGGTAATTAACTATAGAGAATGCTACAGTCCTAATGCAGGCAAATGGAATTTATGTAAATAGACAAAAGGGCTAGCATAAACAAGATGGGAGAGAGTTTCTGTGCCCTATGGCTCTTTGATTCTATGGCAATATGACGCATTGAATAGAAATACTACAAAAGCAGTGAGGTGAATAACCAATTCGCCTACTTTTGTTGTCATTGTCTATTGCGATGGCTTGGTAGAGAAAAGATACCACTCAGGTCTTTGATCAGATTCACAAATGTGCGTTATTACTGAATTTATCAACAGATTCATGAGGTGAGTAGGGTGAGAAATCATTTTAATTTTCTGTAAGAATGCCAAACATGTAATATTAGCTGTCACCTACAAAATAACACTTTTGTATTTTGTTTTCCACAAGTGACTTCAAAAGTATTTAATCAACTTTAAGGCTGTGGTGGCATCCGGAGGTCATGAGAGATGCTATACATAAATGCAAGTCTTTCTTCCTTTTATGACCTCCCGGCTCCATGCCCTTTGATCCTAATCTTCCACGGATTCTCTTTATTTCTCCATACCAAGAGAATGAGAAGAATTGAGGTCAGGCTCACACCATGTGTTCTCTAAGGGAAAAGCCCACAGCCTCAGGCAAACAGCTGACTTGCAGCTGGAAGCTTGGAGGCCATTTCCGGTGTAATATGGCAAAATTAATTAACTTTACAAAAATTTCCCAAAGACATGGTATCTCAGGACATGGGTGAAAATTGCCATGCTAATACATTCTGGTTTGCTGACATGATTGCCGGTATTGCATGCTTCAGAAATGTGATGGTTGAAATACTCAGATTTCTATGCAAATGACTGTCCTCATCATTTTGACATAGAGAATCATGGCAATATATGGCAAAGTAACAGGCCCTTTGGCCCAGCTGGACTATATCAACCAAGATGCCCATCCAGACCAGTCCTATTTGCTCATGCTTGGTCAAGGTCCTTCTAAGCCTTTCCTGTCTATACACCTGTCCAAATGTCTTTTAAAAGTCATTATTGTACCTGCCTTGACCATTTCATCTGACTGCTCATTCCATATATGTAAAAAAGGCTGCCCCTCACATTCCTATTAGATCTTTCCTCTTTCACCTTAAACCTATGACTTCCAGTTAGAGATTCTCAACCTGGAAAACAAAAGGACAGAGTACATTCACCCTAACTATGTCTGTCATGATATTATAAACTTCTTTATGATCACCACCTCAGTGTCTTTTGCTAATGCGATCAGCCTATAACTCCGTTCCTCATTTGCTGAGAAAGGGTGTGGAGTTGGGGCTGCTGGTTGGAGAGGTTACCACTCAGTTGCTAGGGTTTAAGCTAGAAGTAGCGGTGGCCAAATTTTCCACCAAGCCACTATCTAGTGACCACACGCTTGCTCTACACTATTGGCAAAATTCGCAAGGTGCATCTGTGTAGACTATAATGTTGCTCAGCCAAGCTCATCATTCTGGCTCACACAGGAAGATCTGTGACTTGGAGAAAAGACAACAGAAAGTTCACCCTGACTCAAACAATCTTCAGTGGGACAAGCAGCAGGAGAAAGGAACCAAGCCAAAGAAAAGGAATTTTATTATTCAGTCAAATGTTGCAACAAATTGTCTTTGTGAAGACGGTGCAATTTTAAGTGGTAGATGAATGTATATTGTAGGTGGATTAAAATTGGTTAAAGAAGAAAGGCAATGTATAGAATCTTTGAGTGTAACTCTGTGAGTTAGCACTGGGCCCTCTTTTGTGTCCAATGACAGTAAACAAGGGAGTACTTAATAATCAGCATTCATACAATAAAAGGGAGATGTATTTTCTTTTGTACAGCGAGTTGCTATGATCTTGAGAGTGTTATAGGAAAGGATGATGGAAAAAGATTCAATTGGGACTTTCAAAAGAGAATTAGATAAGTTCTTAGCAAAGGGAAAACATTTAGTTCTTTGCAGAAACAGTAGGGATCTGGGACCAATTAGATTGTTCTTTCAAGTGGCTGGCATGGAACCGATGGCCCGATTGGCTTCACTTCACAGAGAGAGAGAGAGCTGAGATGAGAGGCCAGGAGCCTCTGTGGTTGTTGGGACTGAGGAAGTGAAGAAGTTTGGAAATAAGCTATCATATTGTATTGCATTTATTGGAGCTCCTGCTTGTGCTTCAACCTACTTGCAAACATGCAGATAGTATACTATTTTTGTGGTAATGTACTCCCTCAGTAATGGGGTGAGTTGGCATCCTGGATGCTGTGCCCAGTTCTTGGAAAAGGTTTGATGAAGCAATCTAAGTCAGTGCCACCCACTGAGCTCAAGCTGGCAACACCAGGGTTTCAAATATAGACTTACACACCAGAGTAAATTGTTAATATCTGTGACTGAAAGCTCAGTTTGTGCCAATCCCTTAATTATTTCCTGTTAATTCATTTCTTTCAAGCTCCGTGGGAGCTTTTTCACTGCAAAGGCTTGATTAAGGTGCCATTGCTAGGTTGGGGTGTCGATAATGCAGTATTTGCATTTATGATACTGACTTAATATTAGTAAGCAATTCAGTGGAAAACGGCTTTGCAACGAGGGCTGGCAATTATTTAGTTTCTTTCACCACTTCAAAACATGCCAAGCGTTCTCCAAACAATTAACAATTGCCATGTAAGACACATGGGCGTCAACTACAGATACCAAGCTCCCAAAAATAATCATGGAATATTGGTTAATAAATAACTATTAGAACATACAAAATAGAAGAGTATGGCTCCTTTCAGTGTACAATGTCATTTCAAACTAATTAAGCTATTGGAGTGAATTTCCAACTATTCGTCATCAGAGCTATGCCTTGTGACTTTTTTCATAGATACTCTCAAACATGAAGCTGAAACTCAACTGAAAGACAACATCTCTGAAAAAACATGCACTCCCTCAGCATTATAAAAGGTAACTCAATTTAGAATTTACACTGAGTGCATCCCAATCTTCTCACTCCAATGTGACTAATGATACTTCAAGATGTTGCTATTGACAACCACAGTTGAAACCTTGGCTTCTTCCAAAGGCATTTGCTATTCTTCCAAAGACATTTAAAGCTGGCTTCATAGACCACAGGCTAATGTTAACTGGCTAGCTGAGGTGGAAACTGAGGCAGATGGTAGATTTCCTATCAGTTCTTCGGTTTAGTTAATGAGCTGACCTCAAGCAGGCCAGTGTTCATTGAGGCCTCAGAAGGACTGGAGTTTGGGGAGAGCCCTAAACCTGTGGCTTTGGCTGTGATGTAAGCATGGGTGGTCAGGATTTAACTACTCTCTGGTAGTCAGGCACATTCAAACCTGCTTTTCAGATGTCTGGAACTATCCTTTGCATTTCCACCAGTTCTGGTTTTCACTTTTCACTCCATGAGCCTCCACATCCATCATTTTGCCCTTTGTCACTTCTACCAGGGGCAACAAAATCTTCTCCTCCTTAGTTTTGCAAAGTCCACGCTCTCTGTTCTCTGTGACTCCCTAGTCTACACATGCCAGCTCAGCTCTCCCTGACCCTTGGCACTTCTTTTGCACTAACAGGAGATATAACACTTGCTCTTCTCTTACAACTTTGCCCTCACCACCTTCCAGGGAACTAACTAGGCCCTCCAGGAGAGGTAAAGATTGATGTACTTTATCTCCTAATCTTCTGAAACTTTGTTTTGCAATTCCCTGCATTATTTCCCTTAGCAGGCAGGGTACAAAAAAACAAACCCAGAGCAGGTTTGCCTTTTCTGCACTTCTGCATGGCTCACATGTACTGAACTCCTGGACCACATGCAGACCAGAAGAGAATCTTTCCAACATTAAAATATTTATTTTAACATTGCTTTGGCATTTTCTATAATCAGTGTTTAAAAAAAGGTAAGAAATCTGTTGGTCTGAATCATTTAACTTAGTATGAAGAATGTATTTTTCTACTGAAGCTGAAGGCACAGACTCAGTGATTCAGGAACAGCTTCTTTCCATCTACCATCCAATTTCTGAATGAACATTGAACCCATGAACACTAACTTACTACTTCTATTATTTTTATTTTGCACTACTTACTTAATGTAACTATTTAAAATATATATGCTTAATGAAAGAGAAAAAACTGAGTTACATGATGTATTGCATTATACTGCTGCTGCAAAGACAACAAGCTTCACAACACATGCAGGTGATATGAAACCTGATTCTAACTCAGATGTGAAGAGGCGAGATTACAAGGGAGCAACACACACAAAATGCTGGAGGAACTCAACTGGCCAGACAACATCTGTGGAAAAGTCGACGTTTTGGGCTGAGACTCTTTGGCAGGATGTCTTCTTGTTTTCTCTTGTTTGTGATGGGATTACATGGATTCACACATCAAATGATAAAGTGCTGAAGCCTCCTGGATGATGACTGACCAGGGCTGGCACCCCCAGTGCAAATTGGAGAGCTCAGTAAAGTAGAGGATATTAGAGGGGAAATTATTGAAAGAAGGGGGCATTTGAAGCAGCTTTTCTGCACACCAGCACATACCCCCCACCATCATTCTCTCGTTCATATTGAATAAACTCTTTTAAACACAAAACCTAGTGAATGCCTGGATCATGCAGGGTGAGTGGAAATCAAATATAATTTTTTAAAAATGAAGGTAGCTTTAGGAAGATTATTTACAAATTTCTCTCCAGTTAACAGATTCTTTTATTGTCCAGATTTCGCTTCTATTTGGTACTGATATTGATTTGTAGGAAGAGCCTACAGCTGACACTAAGACTGCTTAGTACATGAAATTCAGTGGGAGCTCATTGAATCTCCCACCAGCTTACATTTATCTGTTCCTTCAGTCCTGCCAGTGTTTCTTTCAAACATTTCAGTGTTTACCCTGTCCCATTAGGGAGCCATGAAGTCTATTAGAGAAGCCCATCAATTATTCAGACACTGCTCTTTGCAAGCTCAATATCTCTGCGAGGGCCAATGTCTTTTTCACTCTATTGTTCTGACCCCTCTACTTTATCTTTATCTTTGATTTTACTTTGCTTTATCTTTGATTGCATGTTCCCAGGCCTGGTATAAAGGCACTGTATTGATATAGCAATGGGTTCTGTCTGGTCAAAACTTCTATTCTAACTAAATGCAAGAGGAATAGATGGTAAAATAAATCTTAATAAGGCCTAAAGTCTGCCCCTCAAAGGACTGAGTTACTGTAGTTTCAGAATATGTAAGGTATGTCTATTCCTGGGGCAAAATATAAAGTACCTTGACAAACACTGAAAGTGATTTCATGAACTTTTCAATATTGAACTTGATAAACCGAAAGACTTTGGTGAACACAAATGAAGAGCATTGCTAACTTGCTTCAGTTTTTGTTGATACTGCACCTCAAGAGAAGCAGTAGAAAGCAAGGCCGTAATTTCTGATTCTGTTGGTATTTTCAGAGTTCATATATTTTAGTTGCCTGTTACTTATTTACTAATATAGTGGTTTATGGTGTAATACGGAGAAAGGAAGTGAAGAAAAGGTGAATTTAGAAATCATTGGGAAAAATGACATAGAGTTGGGATAACTATATCCCTGGAGTTGTTGTAAAAGGGTTTCACTGCTATCAGTCTCCCTATTCTCATTTTATTTGATTGGTTGGGAAATTGTCTAGCTTCTTCATAGACTCAGCTCATTGGGCGGATTGGTTTCCTCATTCTACATAATTTTCTGATACAATGAATATAAAAATGATGATTTGATTGTGCTCAACTTCACCAGAGTCTCACCAATAGCAAATCTGACCCTTCAGCAATGATCCCAGTCCCATTTGCATCATGGCAATAATGCAGATCACAGTGACATCCAGTGCTTTGGGCTAATTATCTAGAGCTGTAGCTTTGAATCCAACCATGGGTGCTGGGGAACATAAACTCAACTGATAAATTCAACCTGGAATTAAAAAGTTAATATCAGCAAGGATGAGGGTGACGCACTTAAATTTTTATAAAAGATCAATCAATGTGCTTCGGGGAAGGAAAAGAACTGCTGCCCTCCTTACCCAACTGGTTGATAAGTGGCTGGTACTTACAGTAACTACCCTCTAAAATGGCCTGACAAGGCACTGTGTTCAGCCACAATTTGGAATGGACAGTAAGTGCTGATCCAGCCAGAAAAATCACATCCAACATGTAAATTAAAAACATAAGGCAAAAATATTGTGGGCATGAATCTAGCTTTAGAGAGTGATTTATAAAGCTTCTGATCATATTTATGCATTTTCATTTTAGGATGTTTACATAATTTAACTGAAGTGGAACTGCTTCTTTTCATTTTATGTTACCTTAATCTGATTACATTGTTAACTCCCTGAGCCACAGAAAGCCATCTTAAAAGTAGATTAAGACAATTAGGCAGAATACCAAATGAAACAGCTATCAAAACTATGTATCCTTGCAAATCACATTAACGTCAAGACAGTGGGTGGGAAGTTGTTGAGTACATCACGTAGCAGTTTGCAGCTTTACTGCACATTGGGTTTTAGTCAATATATCCAGCAGGAGTGCAGCTAATCAAGCTCTCAGGTATCTTAGCGTCATATCAAAGAATAAAGAGGAGTGGGAGGAAAGGGAGTAGTAAGAAAGGCAGTGATACTTCGCAGTTAAAAGTACATTTATTATCAAAGTATGTATACCATATACAACTTTGATATTCATCTCCTTACAGGCAGCAACAAAACAAAGAAACCCAATAGAACTCATTTAAAATGAAGTCCTCAAACATCTAACATGCAGAAAAAGAATCAAATTGTGCAAGCAATAAAAGTAAGGAAATAACATTTACAACTGAAGTTCACAGCAACAAATCCAGTCACAGCCAATCCAGGAGCCTGTTGGTTATGGGCTGTAGCCTCAGTTCATTTCAGAGACCAGTAAACCTTGTGTAGTGATGAGCTGAACACCAACCTCTCTCATCGCTGGCCATGACACCCTGACCTTTTCAATCTGGCCCAGCACTTAATTTGGCCAAACAGCAGGTCATTCCTCGCTTTCAGTCCTAGGACCTACCATTTCGATACACTCCAAGGCCCAGGACCAGTACCTTAATTTGGCCCATTGCTGACCTTTCCAATCTGCCCTAGCACTTAAATTGGTCAAACATCAGCTTGTTCTCACTCTCAGGCCTGGGCCCCGCCATCTTGACTCTGCCTCACCTTGGTACTACCATACATCAAGGGCCATACACTGGCAGGTTCCTCACTCTTGTGCCCAGGTTCTGCCACCTTGATGTGGCCCATACACGCCGTGACACAGCCATCCTGCACTTTCAAGGCTTCAGTTCACACTGCAAAAAATGCCAAGTCAAAAGCTCAGTTCAAAAAGGGTAGTAACAGGCTATTGATAGCAGAGATCATTTTTGAGAAAAAGTGTGATCTATAAAGTAATTAGTAGTTTTGTTTGCTGCCAGCAAGTTGTCACTGTGCTTCACCAGCTCTATCTTCATTAAAGGTGTTAAACTTGTTTGGCAATTATCCACAGTATAAAACTGAAGGATATAAAGCTTGTGTTTATCTCATGGACACCCTTTGAAGCAGTCAGTCCAAGGAAGGTCCACCTGGATAGTTAGCGGGACAAAGGAAACACATTTTCCAATTAGCCACAAAGAGATTGAAATATTTCAGGTCGCAAGACAAATATGTAGTGCCTGGAATAGTAAAGGTTAACACGATTGGTAAACACAAGAGGTTCTGGAGCTGCTGGAAACCCAGAGTAACACACAAAATGCTGGAGGAACTCAGCAGCCCAGGTAGCATCAATGGAAAGGAGTAAAAAGTCAATGACTTGAGATGAGACCCTCTATATAGCTGGTAGTGGACTTTTAACTCTTACATGAGTTTAGTTCACAACAAGAAGAGGTAAGGATGTATGTGGTTCGGCAAGAATACTGTACATATTGTATTCTGCTCTTTCATGAAAGTTTATTCATTAACAGTAACTTCAGAAAAGCTTGAAGAACAAATAAGTTCAGTAGAGTAAGTAGTACCAAAATAAAAATTAAAAGGGGTAGTGAGGTAGTGTTCATGGGTTCAATGCCCATTCAGAAATTGAATGGCAAAAAGAAAGAAGTTGATCCTGAATTGCTGAGTGTGAGCCTTCAGGACACCGTACCTCCTTCCTGATGTTAGAAATAAGAAGAGGGCACGTCCTGGATGATGGGGATCATTAACAATGGATGCTGCATTTTTGAGGCATCACTCCGTCTTGTGGGGGTGGGGTGCAGGGCTTATTTGCTGTCAAAAGCCTCTACCATTGTGTTGATAGTGATTGGTCAGTTTAAAAACTGCAGCTGCTCTTTCCATTGGCTAGCTTGCATGCCACGGCATGCAGTGTCCAGTGTCAAACACCTCAGGGTATAAAGAGTAGCACGTGTGAGGGATGCTCTCCTTTTCCCCTTGTCCCCAGAACTGTCAGGAAGGTACAGTACGCTCCACGCTTACTTTCAACCAAGTATCTGTTCGTGGAATATTTAGTTCTGTAGTCTGTGTATCTTGAATGTTTGGTTGAATTTTTAACCGTTTGGAAGTATATAATTAATACACTTACTCACAGTCAGTGGTTTCTGTCTCACTCACCAAACCCGTGAACCTGCTTCAACATTACATCACATGCTCCTTGAAGATGCCCTGGATACTTCAGAGGGATATTGGCCAGGATAAATCCCTGCTCCCGTTTGGAATGGTGATATAGTGTTTCTTGCATCCACACCCTCCACATTATGTCCCTGAAACACTGCTTGTCTGACTACGCAGCACACACTCAGAATGAGCTAGGAGTGCCAGCCTGTACAAGTCTCTGCAGCAAGGCTTGTATCTATGTGATATTTAATTATATGATATTGAGTTGCTGGTGATATCCTTGCACTGACATCCCTTTCATTAAACTTGCTGAATTCTTACTAGCACAGCTTTGCTAATGTGCAAGGCAAGCTACACTGTGTTGCAGCACCAATCACCTTAACCCTCGGTAACTCTCCTGTCATTGCCATGTTAAGAGACAAAAAATAAAGGCCATCTAAACAATGGGCACTGCGGTAGCATTGCCCTATTGTTAAAGAAGATGGCACAGTTTAGCAATGGCCTCCCAACTGCCTGAACTGCCTTTAGTGGTTGTAGAGCCTGGTGGTCCTCTCTCATCTCAGATCTTCCTGATTGTTTTCCATAGGTGTCATTGTCTTGCCTCCTCTCATAGTGTGTTCAGTAGGGGGAGGATTACTACTACAAACACTTGCATTGCTTTCTGACATTAGTCTTTTTAATGAGACAAAGCTGTGTATTCTGGCTCAATGCCACTTATACAATGATTGCATTTATGGATGGTAAACTGAAAAACTAGCCATTCATTCATTCATGGAATTATCAGTAGAGGATATTTCCTTTGATGTTGTCCTCAGAGGCTTAGTGTTACATTCATCACAGTGGAGCTCTCTTGTTGATAAAAAGTCCTTTTTAGTGGTAACAAAAGAATTGATGTGCAGTTTAAGTCCACTGTGCTTCTCCCATTTTGTCATCCTGCACAGTCCCAAAGGTGAGCTCTTTGTAAAAGTAACATTTCCCTGCAGATTGTCTAAAAACGGTATTTCCTAGTACATTTCTTTTATTATTGAGATTCAGCACAGAATAGGCTCTTCTGGCCAGCAAACTCCCAGTTTAATCCATGGGACAATTTTCAATGACCAACTAACCTACCAACCGGTACGTCCTTGGACTCTAGGTGGAATCTGGAGCACCCGAAGGGAACTCGTGATGCGGTTACAAACTTCCTACAGGCAATTTGTCCACTACCATGAAAGATGTTGCTGAAGTGTAAGTTAATCTCAAGTGACATTTAATATGCAAATGAAGCTACAAATTCAAATGTTCATGCCCACTTCTAATGTTTGATTAAGAAGCCCATTTCTGGATTAAATAAAACACTGTGTCTATATATTAGGTTCTAGGAAGACAATTGCATCAAATTATTGCACATAATGTAAAATTTGCTGTTCTCTGAGTTTTTAATGCACTAACAAACTTTTTCTCCTCTGTGTTACAAAAGGTTCACTGACGTGGAGAAAATGTACATTTCTGGAAAAAATATAACAGACCAAATATTAACATTTTACCACTGCGTAAGAATTTTTTGTAGATATTGTCCTGGAATACCAAATAATACTCTCGTGTATTTTCCTGGAATAATGATAATTAGGTTTACTACTCAATCATGGAAAAAATCTTTGTACAATCCAATCAGTGTTATAAACAAAATCAACCGGAGTTTATATACTATGCAGCAGCAGAATATTTTACAGTGGTCGAATACCCACTGGTCATTACCAATGGTATAATAAAGTGCAAAACTCTTTTATCATTACATTTACTAAGCTAGAGAATTAGCTGCTTCATTCTGCCCATTAGGATGTTGCTTGGGATTGACAAACTCCTCAGTAATGTTTTTCAGGGAGTGGACAAATGAAGTCAGCTGGGAAATATCATTTTAGACAATTTGAAGATGAGAGATCTGCATACAAATGCTATTTCTATGAAGAGCTCGCCCATGGGTCTGTACAGGATGACAAAATGGGAGAATCACTCTGGACTCAAACTGTGCATCAGTTCCTTTGTTACTACTAAATAGGACACTTTATCACCAGGAGGGTTTCCATGTGCGGAACATAACACTAAAGCCCGTAAGGACATCATCAAAGGAAATGAATCCTCTGATGATACTATGAATGAATGAAGGCTAGTTGCATCAGAGCAATATTTACCTCCTTCAGTAACTCCTTCCTCCTATAATCCCCCTACCTTATTTCAATGTCAATCTCTAAGTTATTTTGTGTTTTTTTTTCTCCAGTTGTCACTTTTATTAGCTTCCAGTGTTACAATCATGATGTTTTGTCCTTCAGATGAAAAATATTTTTAATATCTAAGATTTGCGTTATTTTCCACACGTATGTTAAAAGACGTAGTGAAATGTGCCTGTTTTAGTGTCAAATCAAATCAGCTTCAAATCAGCCTGTAAATGTTGGCAAACTTCCAGCACTAACATAGTATGTTTACAATTCATTAACCTTAACCATACATCTTTGGAATATGGGAGGAAACTAAACACCTAGAGGAAACCCACGTGGTGACCAGGAAAATCTACTAACTCCTTACAGACAGCAGCAGGAGTCGAACCCTGGTTTTACAGGTGGTACTGTAATAATATTGTGCTCACTGCTACTCTACTCTGCTGCCCTCCAAATAATAGGTTTCTATGTGACTAGACTCTTATGGTCAACTATGATCCCAGCATACACTTTCAACTAGTGCCACCGACTGACCTTCATCAATGCTCCACAATTGAGAAGGTTTAAAGAGGATGGGGAGATAACCAAGATAATCAAGATCCATGGTCTCAAGTGAGCTCTAAATGGAAGGTTTCTGTCTACAGATGAGACAGGAACAGCACCTTGTAATTATTGTGAGCATTAACCATAATACCATATACCAAGAAGAGCATTTAATTTGCTTCATGGTCAACTAAACATAATGTTCATTGTCTAGAACAGGGGTTCCCAACCATTTTTTTGCCATGGAGCCCAACTATTAACTGAGGGGTCTGTTGAGAACCCCCGTTCCAGAGATACAAAATTTTATTTGCTGGCATCTGAAGCAAAAAGGATAGACTGCTGAAAGTACTCAGTAGATCAAGCAGCATCAGTGGGGCAAAGTGATGGTCAACCTTTCAGGTCGAGACTCTCCATCAGGACCGAGAGAGATGCGAGAAAAGGGTAAGGTAGTTGGTAAGTGATGAGTAGACCAGGCAAGGGATGAGTGTGTGAGCAGATAAAACCAAATGGAGGTGAGAAGGGCAAGGTGGCAGATGATGGGTGGTTGAGGGAGGTTTGGTGAGGAGATGGAACCAATGGGGGAGGAGGATAGGAAAGGTGAACCAAAGGAGAAGCCCAGGTACATAGGTATCTGAGATTTGGGCAGGTGGAAAGAGGAGCAGAATATTTAGATAGTGAGGTGTGTGAAGGAAGAGATGGGTAAACTGACAGAATGGACAAGGAAAATGGAAAATTTGGTTTTCACATTATTCAGCTGTAGTTTACAGAAGGAGAATGAGAAGTAATATTCTCCAGTTTCTCTGCTGGGCAGTAGAGAAGGCAGAGGATAGACAGGTCGGTTTAGGAAAGGGGAGGGAGATGAAATGACACACAACTGGAAGCTTAAGATGGCCGTTGCAGTCAAAGTACCTTGGCTCTCCAAAGCTGTCGGTAATTACTGTCTACACTCATGAATGGTTGTTGGATTCTTCACCAAGAGGTGAGATGATTCAAGATCCATGACCGAAGCAGGCAGAAACAAAGCAACAAAATAGGTAAGTAGAAGCAGGAAGGGTGAAACAGAGGCTGAAGGGTTAAAAGTGACAGGCACACAGAGAGCGACCATCCCCCCCCCTTTCCCTATTGAGGTTGTGCACCTGCTTTGTGACCATTGTGTTAGACACGATGGTCATCCATCTTCATTCCCCATGACGGACGCAGATGTGAGACACATGGTCCAGATGCCGACTATGTCTTTTGACAAATTAGCTGGATAAGCTTTGTATTTTTGCTGTCATTTGATTGACAATGGGGGCAGGCATTTCATGATATCAAGAGTACTGACCAGCTGATCGGAATCAGACAGTTTGATTCTCGCTAACATTTGGCCCTTCCTCATTGATGCAGTAACTTTTACAGGTTTTAAGACTTGGGGTATTGCAGCCCAGTGATTACAGCTGCACCACGTTCTCCATGCTGCAGTCTGGATCAGTGATTGCACAATGTTTGACCTCAGCCTGTGTAACATACTTGTAGGCCGCTTCCCACCTACCCCACTGCTACCTTCAGGTTTTCAAAATGTCCAGTATCACTTCAACTAACTCCATACCATTCTCTTGCTCCTATTTGATACAATATTTCTAGGCACTTTGGAGCTGGCTTCTCAACTCCTACCCTTCTCCCCCTCAAACTATATCCTCTCCCTATCTCTTCTTGAACATCACCCCAATATCTTCAATACTGCTTACACTCCTCCCTCTTTTCCTTAATTCCCATCTTCTTCTCTCCCCAACAGTCAGCTCCCTCTCCTCTCAGCCTCCATCTCTTTTGTGCTCACGCTCTCTTTCTCCTCAACATGTATCGCACACTTCATTCCTCTTCTCAACCCCAACCTCCCCCTTTGCTCCAGTCACTCTTCAACTTTGCTTTCCTCTTCTAATTCTGCTCCTCCTCCTCCATCCTCACTTTCTTCACTGCCTCAATGCCTAACTCCTTTCCTCAGCCCCCAACTGCCAAAGTCATTGAGTGATAGTCAAACAGCACAGAAATAGGCCAATGGCCCATCGGTTCCATACTGTCCAAGTTGCCTTTTCAAGCTGGTCCCTTTTGCCAGAATTTGGCCCATAGCCTTAACCCCTTTCCTTCCAAGTAGCTATTCAATTGTCTTTTAGAAGTTGTCACAATACTTCACTTCCTCTGGCAGTTCATTCCTCTCGTGGTCTGGATGCTGGGTGGTAAACTGGATTAGTAAGTGTTTAGATGATACTAAGGTAGGAGGCTTTGTGGATAATGAAGTAGGTTTTCAAAGCTTGCAGTGAGATTTAGGCCAGTTAGAAGAGTGGGCTGAACGATGGCAGACGGAGTTTCATGTGGATAAGTGTGAGGTGCTACATTTTGGCAGGGATAATCCAAATAGGACATACATGGTAAATGGTAGGGCATTGAGGAATGCAGTAGAACAGAGTGATCTAGGAATAATGGTGCATAGTTCCCTGAAGGTGGAGTCTCATGTAGATAGGGTGATGAAGAAAGCTTTTGGTATGCCGGCCTTTATAAATCAGAGCATTGAGTACAGGAGTTGGGATGTAATGTTAAAATTGTACAAGGCATTGGTAAGGCTGAATTTGGAGTATTGTGTACAGTTCTGGTCACCGAATTATAGGAAAGTTATCAACAAAATAGAGAGAGTACAGAGAAGATTTACTAGGATGTTACCTGGGTTTCAGCACCTAACTTACAGGGAAAGGTTGAACAAGTTAGGTCTTTATTCTTTGGAGTGTAAAAGGTTGAGGGGGGACTTGATAGAGGTATTTAAAATAATGAGGGGGATAGATCGAATTGACGTGGATAGGCTTTTTCCATTGAGAGTAGGGGAGATTCAAACAAGAGGACATGATTTGAGAGTTAGAGGGCAAAAGTTTAAGGGTAACACGAGGGAGAATTACTTTACTCAGTGAGTGGTAGCTGTGTGGAATGAGCTTCCAGTAGAAGTGGTAGAGGCAGGTTCGATATTGTCATGTAAAGTAAAATTGGATAGGTATATGGATAGGAAAGGAATGGAGGGTTATGGGCTGAGTGCGAGTCAGTGGGACTAGGTGAGAGTAAGCGTTTGGCACAGACAATAAGGGCAGAGATGGCCTGTTTCCGTGCTGTAATTGTTATATGGTTATATGGTGGAGACAAAAGGTGGATGTGTGTTTTTCATGATAAAATCTTGTTAGTGCTCCAATGTGGCAGTTTTGTCAAACTCCTGTTTCCCTGAGCTTGGATACCTAATGATCAAATGACACCCACTCTATTTACCAAGGGAGTTCTCCTCCATAATCAGAACAGCAGTTTATATACCTCTACCCTGTTTACATACCACCAGCAGCCAACTATGATCAAGTGCTTGAGATTCTGCATGATGCCATTTCCAAGAAACAGTCCATCCCAATGCATTTCAAATCATAGTACCAGGCTTGTTTGAATAAAACCCTACCCAATTACCATCAGCATATAGCCTGCAGCACCAGAGGACCCACTCACTGGACCGCTGTTTTAACGAAGATAAGGAATGCCTACCATTCCATGCTCAGAGTGCATTTTGGTGAATCGTATCAATTGGCTGTACTCCTCCTACATGCATACAGGCAGAGCAAAGGCTAAAGGACAAAGCTTCAGAGATTAGGACAACAGGGGGAGGTCATGGGAGGCAGAGCAGCAGCCCGGGATTGCTTCAAGTAAGTACACCAGGCTGTGTTCAAGGACTCATCTGCGGATCTGAATGAATATACCATGGTTGTCATGGACTGTATTGAAACAGTTGTAGACAAGTGTGTCCCCACAAAATCATTCAGAGTCTTCCCCAAACATAAACCCTGGATGAATTGTGAGATCACAATCTGCTGAGGGCCAGATCAAAGGCATTCCAGTATGGTGACCATGAAAGTTACAAGAGGTCCAGGTATGATCTCTGGCAAGCCGTCGCATGGGCTAAGTAGCAATACCAGACCTAAACTTGAATTATTGAAGGATTGTCCACAGTTGTGGAAGAACTGGAGTACTATCACTTCTTATAAAGTTAAATCAAGCAATATAGGTGTCAGCAGGGCTTCACTTCCAGATGAGTTCAATGCCTTCTATGCTTGCTTTGACCATCAAAACATGGAGGAACCATCATGAACTCTTAAAGCCCCCAGTAGTTCTTTGATTTCAAAGCAACACGCACAAAATGCTGGAGGAACTCAGCAGGTTAGGCAGTTTCTATGGAAATGAATGGATAGTTGACATTTCAGGCTGAGACCCTTCTTCAAGATACAGTAGTGACATCACCCAGTACCCTTCTTAATTCGCTTCCTGATGGTTTCATTGGGATGTGGTGTGCAAATCATGGATGGATCTCCAATTAAGTTGTTGTTGTCTCAGCCAATCATGCCCCCATAATGCTGGTCCTTTTGTTTTTACAACAGACAAGCTCAATATGGCTTGTTGATTGTTGTATTTCACTGTCACGAATGTCAGTCCCAGATGAGTTATCTTTTCTCCAGCATAAGTTCTTTGTTGGATTTCCACAGGCTTCTGTTTAGCATCTTTGAAATGCCGTTCAAACTCATTTTGTGGAATGACTGAAACAGCTGAACCAGTGTCCACTTCTGGTGTAAGCCATATTGTCTGCCCATTGTTAATTTTTACACTGTAAGTCTTAAAGCTACACATCCTGTGTCGCTATCATCATTATCAGATTTTTCATCAACTGCATGCAGATTAGAGCTTTTTTTGAAACTGCAACTTGACTTTTTTATCTTTTTCCCTTTTCTGTGCAGCCCATTTATTTTTGTCTGCCTAACATGGTTTTTGAAAGTGACCTACTTTGTTGTATTTTCTGCAAGTTTCAACTTTAAATCTGCATTTGTTTGGAGTATATGAGCACCAGCTACAATGGTAACACAATTTGTTTGATCAGGCTGGTTTCTGTTTAAATGCTGCAATTTTGTTCAGGCTCACATTTATTCCTGACTGCAACTCAATCACATCCCTGTCTGTAGTTTCCATTGAAACAGCAATTTCAATAGCTTTTTGAACTGAAAGTTATACTTCAGTTAGGAGCTGCATTTGAATGCTTTCTTTTTAGACTTCACAAACTGAACAATCTCTCAGTGTATCAAGTCCATTATCAAACTGACAATGCTCAGTCTCTTCAATTCAACAACATTTGCCGAAATGGACTTCCCTTTGTTTGATTCTGCTTTTGAAACCTAAAGCATTCTGCAATCAACAATGGCTTCAGTTCTAACTATTCCTCCTTCACTCTGCCAATATCAGGAAAGCTCATTTCTGCAGGTTCGGTTGGAGTAGTCAATCTTTGAAGCCATCTATATGCCTTCAAGAAAACTGGCATGCACTTTTCATTGGCTATTTCATTGGCTTCAGAATACTGTTCCAATAGCTCAATATACGTGAACCAATTACCCATTGTGTAATCGAACTTGCCAATTATTTCTGATGTAGGCAGCTATTTCTGATTTTTTTAATGATTATTATCACCCTATCTCATTCTATATGAATCCTAAATTCTTCTATCTATGGTATTTTTAAAAACTCGATGTTGTCTTCCCTTCCAAAGAATACGCTCTATATCGACCTTACTCTTGCTGCATTTTATTTTATTTCAAGTCTCACTGCAACAGGTCAAGAGACCTGTTGGGTTTGTTTTAAAAATACCTCATCGCCAGTATTATGTTTTGTAACTTCAAAACAGTGAACTAATTCAAGGAAACACGGGAATCTGAAATCTGGGTGTAACTTCATCTTTAACTTCATGTGAGGTGCGTACATGTCTTGTAGTAGCATGGGGACATATGCATTCACATATTAATATATATATAACCCATAGTGAAATACTTAAATGAACAGGAATGCTTAAGCAACCAATATGTTACTTAAATACTAAATGCACAGATTTGGTGATTTAACATACCAATTCCCGCCTGAGAGGCAACTTGGACCACTCCAGTTTGCTTACCAGTTCAACAGATCCATAGCAGATGCCACCTCATGGGCTCTTCACTCAATCCTGGAACATCAGGGCTGCAAAGATGCGTACAACAGGATGCTCTTTATTGACTACAGCTTGGCAGTCAATACCATCAACCACTCAAAACTAATCAATAAGCTCCAAGATCTTGGCCTCTATGCCCCCTTGTGCAATTGTGCTATACTTAATTTCCTCACTTGCAGACCTCAGTCAGTTTGGACTGGCAACAACATCTCCTCCATGATCTCCATCAGCACAGGTGCACTACAAGGCTCTGTGCTCAGCCCCCTGCTCTATTCATTTTACACTTATGACTGTGTGGCTAAGCACAGCTCCAATGCCATATTCAAGTTTGCTGATGACACCTTTTTCATAGGCCAAATCAAAGGTGGTGATGAATCAGTATATAGATGGGATATTGATAATCTGGCTGAGTGGTGCCAACACAGTAGTTCAACGACAATCTCCTACTCAATATCAGCAAGGACCAAGGAGCTGATTATTGACTTCAGGAGAGGAAACCAGAGGTCCATGAGCCAGTCCTCTTTGGAGATGAAGAGGATCAGCAATTATAAATTCCTCAGTGTTATTATCTCGGAGGAACTGTCCTGGGCCCAGAACAGCGGTGCAATTATAAAGACACTACAGCAGCACCTCTACTTCCCTAGGAGTTTACAAAGATTTGGCATGATATCTAAAACTTTGACAAACTTCTGTAGATGTTTAGTGGAGAGTATATTGACTGGCTACATTGCAGCCTGGTATGAAAACATCAATGGAAAATCCTACTAAAAGTAGTTGACATGGCCCAGTTCATCATGGGTAAAGCCCATCCCACCACTGAGCACATCTACATGAAACAGTGTTGTAGGAAAGCAGCATCCATCATCAGGGATCCTCCACCACCCAGGACATGCTCCCTTCTCACTGCTGCTATCAGAAAGAAGGTGCAGGAGCCTCAGTACCCACACCACCAGCTTCAGAAATAGTTATTAACCATCAGGCTCTTGAACCAAAGAGGATAGCTTCAGTCAACACGAGTGAATCTGCAGATGTTGGAAATAAATAAAAACACAAAATGCTGGCAGAACTCAGCAGGCCAGACAACATCTATGGAGGAGGTAGTGACGACGTTTTGGGCTGAAACCCTTCAACCCTCCTGATGAAACGTCGTCACTACCTCCTCCCATAGATGCTGTCTGGCCTGTTGAGTGCTGCCAGCATTTTGTGTTTT
This sequence comes from Hypanus sabinus, assembly GCF_030144855.1. Lineage (NCBI taxonomy): Eukaryota > Metazoa > Chordata > Chondrichthyes > Myliobatiformes > Dasyatidae > Hypanus > Hypanus sabinus. The sequence goes on from NC_082728.1 coordinate 47,904,048, forward strand.
TATTGCTTCAATCAACTTCACTTGCCACATTAATGGAAATGGTCCCACAATCTATGGACTCATTTTCAAGGACTCTTCATCTCATTTTATCCATATTTTTTGCTTATATATTATTATTATTATTTCTTTTTGTATTTCTACAGTTTGTGTCTTTTGCACTCTGGTTGAACTCCTAAGCTGGTGTGGTCTTTCATTGATTCTGTATGGTTATTATTCTATGGATTTATTGAGTATTCCCAGAGAAAATGAATTTCAGTGTTGAATATGGTAGCATATATGAACTTTGATAATGCTGCTACTTTGAACTTTGAACTTTATATGTATTACCTTCTGTGTAAAACAAAAGTTGTCCTATCCCTCCCCTATTCTATCTCTTCACATTCCAGGCTCCAAAGCTCCATCTACCTTTTAGAAAACCACTCCACTTTTTTTAAAATAAAGTTTGGCTTTTGTCATCGGTGCCCAGAAATGTGCCTGTAGAATTCAGATAACGTCCCCAACCATTATCCATAAACCATTAAGCATCTTCAAAATGCACCATTACCTGGTCCAATCCCATTGAAGAATGCCATTAAAATTTTATGTTCTGATCATTAGCAGTCAGAGAGAAAAAATTCTCAATGGCTTTGTTCACTAAACTGGCCAATAGATGTTCTTTGTTGTCTGTTTGAGGAGATTAATTGGCTGCTTTCTGAGTGCTCACTGAGCTAACAAATCTTTGGCTTTAATATTCTTTAAATCCATAACCCTAGCCATTACCATTCTAAAATTTAGTCCTACAACCTGGCCTGTTCAACATCCCTGACTTTGAGTAGTGCTTTTTTCTTCAACCACCTGTTAGCAAAACTGTGAAATTTCCTCCTGAATCTTCCAATTCTTAAGATCCTTATTAAAGTCTTAATATCTCCTGAAGTTAAAAAGAAAACAAAGTACTGGAACAGGAGATATTCAGAGGGTCATGCAGCAGTTAATGTTTCAGAGGGACTGATCTTCTATAAGAACTGGAAAGGTATTAAAAGAAGTGGATGTTATGTTGTGGAGATAAGGGGGTTGTGGTGGGGGGGTGGGGAAAGAAAGGCAATGTCTAAAGGAGGACCGACATGGTAGTGCAATATTTTCAATCCTAATTCAAGGTGTTGACCTGAAACGTGAGCAATCTCTCAGCCTCTTCCGATGCTACTGGACCTGCTGAGTTCTTCCAGTAATTTTCTCTTTGCTCAGCCAATCTAGATACGTCCTCTATTCTCTCTATGCACTCCCCCAATCCCACTGTGACTTAAAACACTCTTGTTTTCTCTCTCTTAGTTCAGCTGAGGGATCTTCAGCTTAAAACAACTTTGTTTCTCTGAGATGCTGCCTGACCTGATTAGTACTTCTGGCACTTTGAAACCTTCCATTTTAAAAATGGAAGCTTTCTACACCTTTATTTTATTTTATTTTTTTAATATCCCCTGAGGTGGTTTCGTCTTAATTTTAAAGTCCTTACTTCTTTTTCACAACAAGTACACTTCTTAAATCCAAATTACTTCTCAACTTTCACCTTATTGAGGCCATTGCTGTGGGTGAAGTTCAGTAGAGTCCAGGGATACCATGCCAACCAATAACCTCTGGGAGAAAATATGAATGTGCAACAGGTAAGACAAACCTAATACAGGATCTTTCTAGGGGTTAATGAATAAAGAATGCAGTGCGAGTTGGGAAATGAAAGGAACCCCATGGCACAGAATACGCTGCCAAAGTAAGAAGTTCATTAATGCTCACCATATTATTGTGTAAATAGATCAGCATCATGTAGTGAAGAGGAATTATTCATGGAATCTGAACCCCATAAACTATGGATGATAGCACCTCCAGGCATAAAACTGCAGTTAACTCACAATCACACTGGAGACCCACGAAGTTGCTGCTTTTGCACTTTAATTGCCCATTAAACTCATTTCAGAGGTGGCCAGTGCTTAATAGCGTGCATGCATTTTAATGAGGAGATTTATGATTCCGCATTGCCACTCAGCCTCCCTGAGACGGGAAAGGAGTAATGGAAGCTCTCGAGCCTGGTTCTGCAGTTGTAAATTACTATAGGTCTTTAAATTCCTTTCCATCTATTTTTACTTGCATATTTAATTCAGTCATTCTGATTTGCTCCAGTCCAGTCATTCCTCCATTTTTCTCTTTATCATTAAATCCTGATAATTAAGGTAAAAGTGAAAATGAAGATACTTCAGAACCTAGTCAAATCCTTCTTGGACGGAGTTAAGATAGCGCCAAATGACGACCTCTTCAAGCTCATCTGTGGAAACAGCTTAAATTTCTCTTCTCAATGTCTCTTTTATCCTTTTCAAGGTGGTTGGGGTTTTATCGAGGTCCCTGATCTGCAACAGCATTCAAAACTGCATTTTTTTCCCCCACGATGATTAGTTTCACTGACTGACCAGCTGCTTTCCAGCGTTCTCCAGGGGTGTCATTGAAGATGCTGGGATGCGGCCCTACTTGAACAACTGATTCCAGGCCGTACAAACAAGCTGGATGAACTCAGCAGGTCGGGCAGCATCCGTTGAATCCGTTGATTCCAGGCCGGTGCTGCTAACTGAGGCATCAAGGGAAAAGGAACACTCGGATGCTGTGGACAAAGATTTCTGTAGTCGAGCGACCACACTCTTTCTTTATCTTAATCGTGGGGAGAGTTTGCTGTCGATTCTCCACTGAAAGAATCTTAGAATAAAAAGCATCGTAGCAGACTACAACATTATAACAGCAACTGTTAGACTCCGCTTTCACTGTGACACCTCTCTATCCTTTGTTAGTGAGAGAGAATCTGCGGCATGTTGAACTGTCAGGTAAACAATAGCTTTCATTGACTGCAGATCATGATGTCTCTTTGGGGCTTTTGCTATTGCTTTGTGGGTGGAGGGGAAGGGGGGATAGAAACATAGAAACATAGAAAACCTACAGCACAATACAGGTCTTTGGCCCACTAATTTCTGCCGAACACGCCCCTACCTTAGAAATTACTAGGCTTACCTATAGCCCTCTATTTTACTAAGCTCCAAGTACCTATCTAAAAGCCTCTTTACAGACCCTATCGTATCCGCCTCCCCCACAGTTGCCAGCAGCCCATTCCATGCACTCACCACTCTCTGCGTAAAAAAAACTTACCCCTGACATCTCCTCTGTACCTAGTCCCCAGCACCTTAAAACTGTGTCCTCTTGTGACAACCATTTCAGCCCTGGGAAAAAGCCTCTGACTATCCACACGATCAATGCCTCTCATCATCTTATACACCTCTATCAGGTCACCTCTCATTGTCCGTCACTCCAAGGAGAAAAGGCCAAGTTCACTTGACCTATTCTCATAAGGCATGCTCCCCAATTCAGGCAACATCCTTGTAAATCTCCTCTGCACCCTTTCTATGTCTTCCACATCCTTCCTGTAGTGAGGTGACCAGAGCTGAGCACAGTACTCCAAGTGGAGTCTGACCAGGGTCCTATACAGCTGCAACATTATGTTGATGCTTGCTGCTACTTGTATGGGGGGGGGGAGAGGGGTCTTTGGGGCTCTAACATTTTCCTGTCATTTATTCCTTTGGGGTTCTTCTGTTTCTCGTGGATGTCTGCAGACTAAGTATTTCGGGTTGTATCGTGTATACTTTCTCTGATAATAAACTGAACTATTGAACCATGGAAATTCAATCAGAAATATTAACACTGTTTCATTATTCACAGATGTTGCCTGATCTGCTGTGTGTTTCTTGCACTGTCTATTTTTTCATGTCAGTTTTTCTTATCAACGATTGAAGTGATATATGTTATAGACACCCAGTTCACTAATGTGCCAGCTAGTCTTTTGTTGATCTGCTACCAACTTTGACGTCAGTCAACTAAGAGGGAGTGAAGAGTGGGAGAGCCTGGGGCACTCCGCAAGGAAGCTGCTGCAGTAAAGTCAGGACTTTTGCATTGTGTCCATTAAATCACTGGGAAGTTGAAGTTTCCACACAGTGTAATCTTCCTCTGCCTAGATTAAAGTTCAAAGTAAATTTCTAATCATAGTACATATATGAGATTTGTTTTATTGTGGGTATTCACAGTAAATACAAGAAACTCAATAGAATCAATGGAAGATCACACCCAACAGGACAAACAATTAACATGCAAAAGAAAACAAACTGTAAGAAGGAATGAATAATTAATAAATAAACAAATAAATAAATAAGACCATAAGACACAGGAGCAGAATTAAGCCATTCAGCCCATCAAGTCTGCTCCACCATTTCGTCGTGGCTGATCCATTTCCCTGTCAATCCCATTCTCCTGCCTTCTCCCCATAAGCATCCTGACTAATCAAGAGCCTATCAACCTCCACCTTAAATACACACAATAACCTGGCCTTCACAGCCACCTGTGGAGGTAAATTGCACAGATTCATCACCTTCCAGCTAAAGAAATTCCTCCTCATCTCCATTCTAAATGGATGTCACTCTGTTTTGAGGTTGTACCCTCTGGTCCTAGATACCCTCAGCAGAGGAAGCATACTCCATGCATCCAATCTATCTAGGCCGTTCAACAATCAATATGATTCATTCTTCTAAATTCCAGCAAGTATAGGCCCAGAACCATCCATCACCCCTCATACAATAAGCCTTTAATTCCCAAAATTATACTTGCAAACCTCTCTGAACCCTCTCTAATGTCTGCACATCCTTTCTAAAATAAGGGCCCCTAAATTGCTCATAATACTCCAAGTGAGGCCTCACCATTGCTTTAGAAAGCCTCAACGTTACAGCTTTACTTTTATATTCAAGTCCTGCCAAAATAGAATCATAGAACCATAGAACACTACGGCACAGTACAGGCCCTTCAGCCCTCCATGTTGTGCTAACCCATAAAATCCTTAAAAAAATACTAAACCCACACTACCCCGTAACCCTCCATTTTTCTTTCATCCATGTGCCTGTCTAAGAGGCTCATAAATACCCCTAATGTTTTAGCCTCCACCACCATCCCTGGCAAGTCATTCCAGGCACTCACAACCCTCTGTGTAAAAAAACTTACCCTGATGTCTCCCCTAAACTTTCCTCCCTTAATTTTGTACACATGCCCTCTGTTGTTTGCTATTGGTGCCCTGGGAAACAGGTACTGACTATCCAACCTATCTATGCCTGTCATAATCTTGTAGACCTCTATCAGAATGAATGCCAACATTACATTTACCTTCCTCGGCATTGACTCATACTGCAAATTAACTTTTAGGGAATCCAGCACATGGACTCCTAAGTCCCCTTAAAACTCAGATTTTTAAACTTTCTCCCCATTTAGAAATAGTCTTTGCTTTTACTCTTTCTACTAAAATGCATGACCATACATTTTCCAACACTGCATTCCATTTATCACTTTCCCCATTCTTTGATCCCCTGATGAGGACTGGCTCATGGACCTCTATAACTGAGGAAATCTAAAATCCAGTTGCACAGGGGTCTCATTTAGCCTTTTATTATGATTATTATTATTATATTAAGTATCAGTTACCCCTTAACTTGAGTGATCTCAACAATTGTAAGAGCAGTGGACAATTGTGAAATGGCAATAAGGTTATAGTCCAGGGGGTGATAGGTCAGAATCCAAAAGCAAAGACAAAATGAAAAGGAGGCAATGTTACAATTCCTATTTCCTTGTGCATCATCTGTAGTGATGAGTTTCCTCGAAGGCTATTGCCCTCCACCAATAGCAAAAATGGGAATTCAGTCCAACAATTGGGAAGTACATTCTTTACTCTGAACCTGACGTTAGTAATGATTTTCACATTTGAAAATAATTTTAAAACACACCTTAAGTATTTGATTTCATTTATGGTATCTCTGTGATGCTTATATGGGCAGGACTTTTAGTAACTTTTTCCAGCAGTTTTGTGCAGCCAATATGAGGCTCCACGATGAATGAGGGAGCATGTTGCAGTGGGTGACTCTGCTAGTACTGACTTGCTCTACCTCAGTACTAGATTCCACACGCAGTGGGACTTGCCCTTTGCTCCTATTCTAGGTTAGAGCTGGCTCGTGATATGCAAGGGCTTTCCTCTCAGCTAAGCCAGCAGATGGTATGCTTGCCTTCATTGAGGGAGGTTCAGACTACAGGAAAAAGGGTGTCTTACTATCATCATACATCACCTTCCTGAAACCAAACTGTTTAGTTAACTGTTTAGTATATTTCCTAGTGGTCATAGTATGTTTCCTAGTGGTCACAGTATGTATGTGTTGTTGTTCAGTGTGTTCCCCAGTGGTTACAATTTTTTGAATCATTCTGGAAAGCTCTGGAATCTTTTCTAGTGTTGCATTATTTGAATAGGGGCCATATGTGCAGTTTTGGTCTCCTCACCTAAGGGGGGATATAGGCTTGCCATAGAGGCCATGTAATGAAAATTCTTCAGTCAAATTCCTGGTGGGGCTACCATCTAGGAGAGATTATGTTAACTAAGCCTATAATCACTAGAGCTTAGAGGAATGAGTATGGATCACATCAAAATGACCATATTTCTGACAGAGTAGGACAGACTTGATGATGAGAGATCCAGGACAAGGCAACACAGTCTTAGAATACTATGAATACTATTTAGGACTATGAAAAAGTAAAAATTTCATCGCTCAGAGGATGGCATACCTGTAGAATTCTCTACCACCAAAGCCTGTGCTAGAGAAAGAAGTAAATACTGGAATTATCAAGACATAGAAAACATGAAAAGGGATGAGGAGAATATGAATATTGAGATAGAGGATCAGTTATTTTCATATTGAACAACAGAGCTTGCTCAAAGGGATGAATTATCTGATCCCTCTAGTGTAAATGTTTTTCGTTGTGCTTTCATTGGAGATATTACAACAGTAAGGAAGATAAGGGATATGATTCTACTTTCTTTTTAAATTCAGTATTTGTTTTAATAAATTTCAAGTATGACAGACATTCAGATGACTTTTGCACAGTACTGTATAGTATGTCTTTCCAGTTACCAAATAACAGTTAATACTACTGAGCTAATAGAATGCTGAATACTCTTGTTTCGGTTTCCCAACTACCTTCCAGTTTTAACCAGTACACAGTACTGTACAAAAGTCTTAGGCACCCTAGTTAGATATATGTTTTCAGACTTCTTCACAGTACTATAACTGTTTAGTATGTTTCCTAGTGGTCACAGTATGTATGTGCTGTTGTTCAGTGTGTTCCCCAGTGGTTACAATTTTTTGAATCATTCTGGAAAGCTCTGGAATCTTCTCTAGTGTTGCATTATTTGACTAAGGGCCATCTGATTGGTTGACTCTTACCTGCAAATTTGAATGGAATGTTTCTTATCTATGTGGTATATAACAGCTCTGCCACCATTTGTTACTCTCCCTTTCTAGTTCCTGTTACTGTCACTGTCCATTTCCAATTTTCTTTTTTTCCTAATAGTACTTAATAAAATGATCATGAGGCAACAAGTTTTATGCATCGATTCTGACCATTGAAAGAACCTTGGATTAAAAACATCAGAATCCAACAAAAGCATCAAAAGCTGTGAAGATCTCTAACAGACAGCTAGCTCTGGATGACCCGTGTTACATTTCATTGATCTCCAGCACTGCCTATGATTCAGCATGTGGTCTCAAACAGTAAGGCCACCTTTTGCAAAGCCAGTATGGTACATGTGACTGTCAGAGTATAAATCTGGCACCCCTTACTCAGCAAGACATAGAGCCATGAATAATGGCCTTTTAATGAGGAAATTAAACTTTTCCCTTGAACTCAGTTGAGAAAAATGTGTTAGATATAAGCAAAAGAAGTGTTTTAAAGGGCAACAGAAGATCACAGCAAAATTGATTCAGACAAGTTGTTCATTAAGGCAAAGTAATTTAATCCATGCCAAATGCAGGTTACAAGAAAGTGAAATTAGGCTGACCCTTTCCCAACAAAGACTAATAGGGTAAAGGAACATATTATCATAAGGTAAGCCCTTAGAAGCATTGGATAAATGTGATGTATGGTAATTTGGATGTAATTCTGAGTGGGATGTATTGAGAGGCATATCAAGAAGGAAGCTTGAGACATATAAGAATGGATAGTTTTGTGGGTGTTAATAGACTTTTTCTTTTCTTAAGTGGCAAGTATGTGATGTCTCACTGTAAAGGAAATTGGATCATGCTGACTGAGTGAGCTACTGAAAAAGGAACCCACCTCATTACAGCTTCCTGTGGATGAAAGTGCATCACTGGCTTATTCACCTTTCAGAATGTCAGCTTGCTTTCTCTTGCAGAGCCGCCTCTGACACCACCTCCGCCACTTTCTCTCAGTGGACTTCTTTCAGCAGTGTTTGCCAATTTGTTCACTGGAGCACTGGCCCACGGCAGAAAATGTAAGAGAGCTGAACACACACTAGCAGTTCCGGCTGCTTATGCTGATGTTAATGACATGTCTCCCTTGGCATCTTCGCTTAACCTACTCCCAATGATATAACTTTTGATATTTCCTTAAAGGAACACATTGAGCAAAGCAACAAAAATGAGCAGAAAGTAGTGATTGTATTTGTGGTAATTCTATGAACAAAAATCTAATTTGCAATATAGTTTGAAAATTTCATGAAGTCATGAATGTCACCTAATATAAATGCTAAATATATATATATATATAAATATATTATTATAAATATAATTAAATATGAATGTAAAATTTCCCCCTTCCCTCATTCCTCTATTTCCCACTCTGACCTCTTACCTCTTTTCACCTGTCTGCCACTTCCCCCTGGGTCCCCTCCTCCTTCTTTTTCTCCTATGGTCCACTCTCCTCTTCTAAACAATTCTTTTTATTCCAGACCTTGACCTTTCCAGCCCACCTGGCTTCTGCTTTTACCTTCCAGCTAACCTCCTTCCGCTTCCCCTCATCTTATTATTCTGGTATCTTCCCCCTTCCTCAGTCCTGTAGAAGAGTCTCAGCCCGTAACATCATCTGTTTCTTCATTGTCATTGACGCTGCCTGATCTGCTGAGTTCCTCCAGCATTTTGTGTGTGTAAAATCCTGGAGAATTGAAAATACTCAAAAGGCCAGGCAGAGTCTGTGAAGTGGATGGGGAGGGGAGGACTTAAAGAAAGAAGGAAAGAGAGAGAGAACTGCAAAGAGGGAGTGACGAGGTTGAGGGTGGATAAGGAAGAGAGAAAGGGAGGTTAAGGGAGACAGAGGGTTTGGAAAAAGCATAGAATAGAGGGGTGAAGAAAAAAGGAAATGAGAACAAAGGGTAAAGAGTAAGAGACAGGCAGAAGAGTGATAAGAGGAAAGAGAGCAGAGCAGGAAAGGCAAAGAGGACTAAGAGAAGAGAAAAGGTAGGGATATACAGGGAGTGGGTGGGAGAGAAAGCGACAGAGAGGGACAGGGAAAGTAGATAGAGGTCGGGAGAAGGAGAAAGATTGAGAAAGAGAGAGCGAGAATCAGAAATAAAGGCCAAAGACACACAAAGACTGAGAAAAATAATTAAAATATTGTGTGGTTTCCAGTTCTGTTGAACAGTCTATAACCTGAAACATTAACTCTGTTCTCTGCCTGGTGTGCTGTGTATTTCCAGAATGTTTTGCCTGTGAGTGAGGTGGAAAATTCTCCTGTTCTGATCAGCAAAAGCTGACCAACAATGAGAAAACATTGATGTAGACCCCCTATTGCTAAAGCCTGAAAAAAAACAGCTCAAAATTAATATCTACAAGATAATAAAGAAAATAATTTCACTGGATATGCTTTAGGCTATGAGCTACTGAATTCAACTAATGGCGATTCTCTTATTTCCTTCAATGAATGTCAAACACCAACTGAAGTTGAGGAAAGATGTATTTTTTCCTAGGAGCATGCTATTTCCCAGCACTGCTCTGAGCTTCCCACAGTCTCTCTACCAGTCCCTATACAATACCTTACACTGTTCCTGCACTTCCTTCAAGAAAACAGTTTGGCAACTTGCTGCTCTGCCCTGGGCTACTTTTCTATGGCTTCTCTTGCCTCTCCCCTCTCCAATTCCTGCCCCAGGTTGTTTTCCTCTGCAGTACCATCTCTGCTAAGCTGTGGCATTGTTTTCTGTTCCAAGTTCTCTCTTCTTCCTCATTCCCAAAATCACAGCAAGGTCAGCAGCATTCCTTCAGTGGAATGCCGCAGTCCTTTCCCTGAAGAAGTTTTTGCAGTGATGTCAATTCACACAAAGAGATGAATCCCTTGGATTTTGTTCGCCAAGAGAAATATATGAATACAGTTAAAACCCAGCTCAGTTATAATATATCCAAGGTACTGGAGCCAAATAGCTGGTTACTTGTTCCTGTGACAACGTTTCACTCCATAACCCCTGACCTTTCCCAAACACTCACCTGCCACCATTCCTCAGGACAGAAATAATTTTCACCCACACTGCCTAAGAATAGAGCGTTCCTTAAGCTTATCTTCACCAACCTCAGCATGGGATCCCTGCGTGTCAGTGTCAGTACAAGTGCATGTGCAAATCTCAGAAGGAATTACAAAGAAAGACTAAACTGAACGGGAGCTTAGGAGCAGATCACAGGCAGAAATGGAGTAAAAGGAACTTTCTCAACTTAGTTAGCTCCATCATGGGTACTAGCCTTCATAGTATCCAAGACATTTTGCACTACTTATTTAATTTAACAATTAAATATATGTATTTTTTTTCCTTCACAGTTTTTATTTTTCTCTATTATTATATATTGCATTGTGCTGCTGCCACAAAGACAACAAATTTCACGTTCAGCAGGGACTAGAAGGGCTGAGATGGCCTGTTTCCATGCTGTAATTGGTATATGGTTAGATGACTTATGCCGGTGATATAAAAGCTGATTCTGGTTCTGAAGGAGGGAATTGGGTAGGCTGAGTGCAGATTGGTGTGTACTTCAATTTGTGGCAAAGGCTCGATTTTTTTATTTATTGAGATATGTCATGGAGTAAGTCCTTCCAGCCCTTCAAGCCCAGCCCAATCATGGAACAATTTACAACCACCAATTAACCTATCATCTGGTGTGTCTTTGGACTCTGGAGGAATCCAGAGCTCCAGGAGGAACCCTCATGTTCCTGGAGAGCATGTACAAAACTCCTTACAGGCGGCGGTGGGACTTGAACCCACGTAGTCTCTACTGTAAAGCATTGTGCTAATCAGTACACAATTCTGGGCTGCTCCACTAACTAGTGAGAATAGAGGCATCTGTCCACTATCATGCTACACATGGAGTGGCGAGTTTGCAGACCGAGTGTCCTTGTTACACTTCTCTTTGTAGCATGATATCACCCACCCCTCACTTGCTGCCACCCACCCAGTTCAGAACACAGAACAGCACTGTTGCTAAAAGCCTTTTCATCCTCAGCCAGAGCAGGAGCCACACTGAAGAATGTTTTGAACTGTGAGCAGACAGTGTATCTCGTGGACAGTCTCCAATGGAAGTGGCATTTTTCATGCAAAACTGACAATTAATGAAAGCAGAGAAAAGTTTAAAAAAAACGGAGCTATTTGAAAGCAGAGGAAATAAAAGGTAAGACTAGGAAAATGGACAGTCTGGAAATGCTGGTTGTGAAGACAAGTGAAGTTGTTACTTTTTGTTTTATCAGGGTGGTACCAGCTTCTAAACCGTCAGTGGCCTTTTGTACCATCAACATTGGGGAAGCAGCCAAACCCAATTTAAAGGTCCAGGTGTTCAAAGATCCCAGCTATTCAGATATCAGAGGCTTCTAATATGTTAATCAATCCTATGGCAAGGCTAATATGTAGATTTCCAGTTTAGTTTTGGACAGACCATCACCTGTACAGATCAGTGCTCCGTCAGTTCCTTGGGCTGTCTCGCAAAAGTAAAACTCAAATTATTCTTGTAGACTCCCAGAGGATGTAGAAATCATTCCTTTATTCATGACAGATTTGGTTATAAAATGAGATAGAGAGCCAACATTTATTATTAAGGTACAGGCTATCACAGCAAGCATCAACCCCACAAGATAGAAGTGCACATGAAAATCAAAGCAAGATCCAGCCTCTACATAAGTGAGCCTCTGAAGGCGAACAGTGAGTTTTATAATACTGTATCTCTCCCTCTCTTTGGCAAACAGCTAATAAAATAAATAAATGGTAGTGTTACTTAGCTCCTCCTCCTGATCAGTTTGTCTTATTATATATTGTCTTATTTCCTTGTGTTCATATAGTGAGGCTGTGATGAATGATGCAGTTGCTAACACTAATGCAGACATTATTCAGAAGTCACTGTGGATTCTAATCTCTAAATCTAAAACTAATTTCAAATGAAGTTAATTCATAACTCAAAGATTAAGCATAGTTTCAGCAAGCTTATTTACATAAAGCCATTGCACAGATAGATTTGACGTCAACTCCTTTGGCATGTTAATAACTACTTCCCTGGACCGTGTGATACAGTGGAGACTGGATTCTTTAGCAGGGTGCATTATTAGAGGGAGGAAATAGGCAGCAATCTAGGTAAGAATGTGCTTCAACACACACAAAATACTGGAGGAACTCAGCGGGTCAGGCAGCATTTATGGAGATAAATAGATAGTTGACGCTTCGGGCCGAGGCACTTCTTCAGGACTGAGAAGGAAAGGGGAAGATGCCAGGAAAAAAAAGTGGGACTTTGACTATCCATTCACTTCCATTGATGCTGCCTGAATTGCTGAGTTCTTCCAGCATTTTCTGGGGATTGCTTTGGATTTCCAGCACCTGCAGACTTTCTTGTGTTTAAGAATGTGCCAATTCAGAAACCATCCGTGAAGGACTGTGGCTGAGCAACTGAAAGGGGAGAATGGGAATTGGTGTGGAAAGGGAGCTGATTAGGACAATCAGTGGTGTTATGAAGCAGAGACTGGAAGGGTGTGGGGGAATAAATGGGGGTGGGAGGAATGATTTGAGTTATAGGGTAATACATAGTGCCTCCTTTGCAGAAGATGATCTGAATGAAATGGTTATTCAACACCTAATAATATAGGCAAGTTGACAATGAAAGAATTGATAAATTACTTCTTTGAATCGTGGAGCAGGTGGGTCATTAGCAAGGTACAGTAGTCAGGTACAGCAGGCTGAATGCGATAACTTGTTGTAAGTCGAGGTGGGAGCAAACAGTAGCAACTGAGAATCTACACAGTGCATTGACAACCACTATCAGAGCTCCACCTGACTGACTGCACAAGAAAATGTTTCAAGTCTATTAAGATCTTGCTGCCTGCCAGTGCTTTATGAACAGAGAACAATAACAGACCATTAATGAGTTCAGAGATGTTTCTGTCTGCACAGGTAATCTGATAGATGAATTTAATGCTGAAGCACAAAAGAATGACTGCCCAACAAGGTGAAAAGCCAGTCACACAGCAAGGAACCTGCAACTGCTAAGATCATCATAGCCATGTTGCTATGGTGATGCTCAAATCACAAAGACTTGAATAAAGTCATCAAGATGAAACATTCTGATGACTAGCCAAGAAAAGTTAATCACATGTTTGGCTGGGTTTAATTATTTCTACACCTGCAATGCTAGCTCAGAGGAACTAATGGGTCAGCTAATGTATCGTCTGTGTTTGTTGGGTTAATGTGGTGCTTAACCAGGATCAAAACTGTTTGCATCCCATTTAGAATCAGACTGATTCATGGACTACTCCAGAAGAGCCTATTCCTTGCGCTGCCAATCATTGAGGGGAAATTGTGTGTGAGAAGTCAGGTACAATGACACATCATCTGCACAATACATGCAAAAGGGATGTATGCAGAGGACTATACATCTCAGTTGATGGCACACCATGTGGTGGTGAGACCAAAGGCTAATGCTCAGATACTGCCCCACCCCTCTCAGCCCAAAAAAGCCTCCACCCAGAATCTTGACAATCCCTTTGCCTTCACAAATGCTATTCCACCAGCAGTTTGCACGTTTTATTTGGCTAAAAGCGTAGAAACTGAGCTTCACCATTTCTTGAAGCACTGAATGTACAACTTAGCAGCAAAATCCATTCAGATTCCTCACAATAAAAATAGGAAATGATCAAAAATGATTTTTAAAACAGTGTTAGTGTCGCTTACACTCAAAAACATACCAAGCTATCTAAGGCATTGGAATTAGATTCCAGTCAGTTTGTTGATGCAAGTTCAAACCCCACTGCTGACAAGATCCTTCATTCCTTTTGGGCTAAAGTTCATGTTTCCATGCTGTCCTTTTCTAAGAGTGCTTGTAATGATAGCAGGATAGTTGTGGGTTGAATCCTATAGCTCCAATTTATTTCTGCGAGGACAGCAATGGAAGCTTAGTGATGGAATTAGTCACATATCTGTCAAAATGTTTTGGAGGAAAAGTGACATTTGCATGTCCTAATTTTGCCATGATTTCACCAAGAAATTATTGCTAGTATGATCTACTCAAGGTTAAACTGATTATTGTGTGATTTGCATATAAAAATTGGACACTAATGTGCCCAATGTGCTGCACTGGAAGTAAGGCTGAATACTGATCAGGTGCTGTTGTATGCCAGCATATCATGCTCTGACAGCATTCTAATCAACAGAGCCAGAAACAGGTCCAGACTGCGAAGACATCACCACTCATGAATAAGAAACAGCTGAAACATTTTACAGCTACGTTTGCTTACCTAACCAAGAGAACACCACTTCTCTGTGAAAGAAAATGAACAGGTCAGCGCCTGCTTCAGGGGTGTGTTGGTGCCTTCAGTACTTGATCCCAAAACAGCTAGTGCAGGTTGCTCAGGGGAAGTGAGAATAGGTAGAGTTCTCCAATCCAAAGCACCAGTTTATTGGCCTGGCCACACCCATATTCAAAACTCAACGTGGCCCAAATGAACAGTGTCAATTATAACACCTCATTGGATCCATTAGGTAACGTTGGTTTCTCGAGACTTTGAGTATTCCCAAGAGAGTGCTGGATTGTCAGAGGGATGCCCAAGGAGACTCAGAGAGAGGCACACTAAACTCATCACCAATAATTATCAATAAAGTTAAAACTTGATCTTTCAGGCCTCCAAAAATGTGTCCGTTCCATCTCATTAAGCAAGAGCACATTTGCCTCTCCAAAGACCAACAAATTCACTTGCGTGGAGCATGTATTGTTGATTAAGAATAATAATGGTTAAGGCAGGGGGTTCCCAAACTATCTTATGCCATGGGTCCTTCCAATAAACAGAGGGTTCCATGGGCCTCAGGTTGGAAACCCCTGTTTACAGGTCTCATCCGTTTAAGGATCATGTGCTCTGACCAGCTGCTCTCTGAGTTGTTTTGTAGAATACTCTAAAAACTTGAATAGGTAAACTAGCGAAGTAGTAGTCAGGGTACCACGA
This sequence comes from Hypanus sabinus, assembly GCF_030144855.1. Taxonomy (NCBI): domain Eukaryota; kingdom Metazoa; phylum Chordata; class Chondrichthyes; order Myliobatiformes; family Dasyatidae; genus Hypanus; species Hypanus sabinus. The sequence goes on from NC_082728.1 coordinate 47,919,369, forward strand.
TGATGTAGCAGGTAACTCAGACCTATTACAGCTTGAGGCGTCAGAGTTCAGAGTTCAGCTCCAGCATCCTGTGAAAGCAAGTTTGTATGTTCCTGTCCACGTGCGCGTGGTTTTCCTCCTGGTGCTCCGCTTTCCTCCCACAGTCCAAAGACCTATCAGTTAATTGGTCACTATAAATTGTCCCCTGATGGGGCTAGGGTTAAATCTGTCGGCTGCTGGGCAGCACAGCTCGAAGTGCCGGAAGGGTCTGTTCTGATTCTCTAACTAAATAAAAATAAAGAAAGTATATGACACATTTGTGTTCACACTATGGACATGGAGAATGCATCAAGAAGCGATGCATTCACGTATGCATTCATTGCTACGGAAACAGGCTATGAATCAAGATGCTCTGTTGCAGTTGTATAAAACTTTGGTTAGGCCACACTTGAAGTATTCGGTACAGTTTTTGGTCAGCCCGTTGCTGAAGGGTGTGGAGATGCTGGAGAGGATTCAAAAGAGGCTTGCCAGGACACTACCTGGATTAGAGGGTAATAGCCATAACAAGCAGTTAGACTAATTTGGGATTATTTTCTCTGGAGCCTGAGAAGCTGAAGGGAGACCTGACAGGACTTCATAAAATTATGAGAGGTATAGGTAGGGGAGACCGCCAAAATCATAGTATCAAGGTGAGAATGGATCATTTTAAGGGAGATGTATGGGGCAAGTCTTTTTTTACACAGAGAGCAGTATGTACCCAGAACGCACTGCTGGGAGTGGAATGGAGTACAATAATGGCATTTAACAGGTCCTTGAATACGCAGGGAATGGAGAGATATGAATCACATGCAGGCAGAAGGGATTAGTTTAACTTGGCATCATGCTGAACACAGACATTGTGGGTCAAAACACTTGTTTATGTTTCACACATCCCATGTGTATGTCAATCCATTCTGCCACAGATATTTGTTGAAGTTAAAAACACATTGAGTACCTCTACTGTAGCATTTGGACACCTCTGTGTCACCAAAAGCATCAATTATAAGGCAGAGCTAGAGATCTAAACAGAATACCTCTTCAGGAAGGCCATAATTCGCAAACAATATTAGCATCAACATCACAGAAAGTTCATTGTACATTTATGTCACCATATACAACCCTGAGATTCATTTTTATGGGCGTACAATATGGCACCATCACCTGTAGACATAATCATACTGCACAATGGACTGAGGATAAATAGACCCACCACCAAGAAAAGTGATAGTAATGCGTAGAATCAGAAGATATCTGCCGAATCTGGAACTGGGCTTCTGCTTGGCTAAACCACACGCGTGGTCGCAGCGTCCAGAAAGTCGGCAGTTTTAGCAAAACTGGGTGAACAGATGAAGAGTCAGTCATCTTTGGTCCAAATCCCGTTTGGACCGTCGGGGTCACCAATGTAGCGATGTGCTACACACAGCGCTGAAATAACGACACGTTTCAGCACTGAAATAAATCGTTTCGAGACTAGTTTATTCAAACTTTGCGGCGCTGGCATTTAATCCCTAGCGCTCAACCTCTTCGGGTGGAAAAGACATCAGAGGTGCATTACCAAAGTCTCTCCCCGCACGCTGGCTATTTGTGAGTCGGTTCGCCTGCGCAGAAAGTGGGTCGCCACAAGACAATCAAAATGGCTGGTACTTCTATCGGATGACTTGGTGGTTACTATTAAGTATAGGAGACCTCAATTAGTACATCAGAAAGACATAAATGTTTTATCTGAGTAAATAATGCAGAGGACGAGGGTGCTCAGGGCAAGTCCATTCCCAAATACAAGGTGATTATGTTACTGATAGGCTCAGACACTTAGGTAATGAAAGTGAGTTGGTTTCTGTGACAAAAAAGGTGGAGGAGGGCAGTGGGTGGAATAAAAGGAAGAAATGTAATAAAGTGAAATGATGTGGCCGCTTAGACAAACTTGCTGTCCCCCTTTCTGTGTTGTGATGAAGCACCTTTGACCTGAATTACTAACTGTTTCTCTTTCGTGCTCAAGCTTTCCAGAATATTTTATTTTTATTTCAGATTTCCATCTGGAATTTTTTTAAAGCTTCAAGCACTTTGTAAAGTCCTGAAAGGTTCAATAACCATGCAAATCGCTTTCAGCCGCACACCACTTCAATACTGCAGCAGCTGCAGTAAACTGGCTTTTAAGCCTTCCAGCATACTGTCTAAACTTTGGTTGTTAACTGTTGTTAATATCAGCAGTGCAGCCAACTGCTTGCTCAACTTGATGCGGTTATTTAGTTACCAGTGAGGGTACCGTTCCGCAGTCAGACTTTCCCAAATGAGTGTCTTCCTCAGTATAAATGGGGTCAGACAGAATCCTATAATTATTGCTTTCAGATCCGCACCCTAAAGAAAATTAAGATCTGCCATATAACGTAGCTACTGAAGTCTTTATTTACCCCTTTCAAGCAATGAAGAACCTTTGCCATTTTGAAGTGTATTTGATCGGAAACATTTTAAGCTGTGAATTTCTGATGCCAGAATTTTTAATTAAATATCTACAGCCCCTTAGATACCCATTCAAATGAAAAAAAGAGCATCTTATTTGCTAATCATAGTGCATAAAGGCTGAGAACCCGTTGCAAGGTTCAAAGGTCACCAACTCAATATTGCTGGCTGCAGTCGTGTTACAACATCATTTAGTCAACGCACCCTAATAAGCGTGTCGCGAATTAGGTCAAAATCACTAACTTTGTCACATACTCCTGATTAATGCAGGCTGCTTATGCTAATGCAAGTCTCAGCTGGTTAAAAGCTGGCAGCTGGAGTGTGTACACAGACCAGGGCTGATCCCCCATCAGCTGCTTGTTGTGCTGTAGCAGATGTGCCTCAATTACAGGGCCATTTTCCCTTCAGCTGTTATCTACCAGCCTTGCTTAAATTGTAGGGCACTTGCAGAACCCTCCCCCTCAACCCCGCAGCATAGATAGGTCTGTTCTGATACAATATGTATGCAAACACAAGCAGTTGCATTGACCACAGGCATCTCCCAAAATACATATTCAAAATCACAGTATGATTACTTATTAAACAATACATGTTCACTTTGGCTTAAAAGACTTTCTTGCCTCTCACCATTGACCCCCACCCTGTTCTACACACATGTATTGCTAATCCGAGATACACCCGGAATTAATGCTTGAAAAAATAAGTGGCATCTATCCCCTACTGATACATGACTGAGTTGTCACCCACGGTAAGCTGGCAAGCTTTTCCCTTGGTGTCTGAGAGCTGGATTTTCATTTAGGAATTGACCCAATTCCTGTTAATGGGAAGAAAATGTCCACAAGAGTCCTACAGCAGAAACAAAACTGTATCAATTCTACTCCCCATATTATGCCATATCACCTCTGCATCTATACCATATGAACCATGATTTGGGTGTGGGATTTATACTTGTGGTTGTGTTCTTCCTTTTCCATGCCCCATGGGGCATCAGGCAGCATTTGTTTTGCCATTTCCACAGCACTTGTCAGTTTTTTTACGAGGCAGGATGCTCAACCCAGCATGGAGGGAAAGCATGCAAGGGGCCAGCCAAATTTGAACCCAGGACCAATTCACCTCAAAGTCCAGTGCTGATGTTACTACACCTCCAGTCAGCTGTCTGTGGTTGGTAGGTTTTAGGTGTCCAGGAGAGGTGTTCAGAAATCCATTGTGACAACTGGCACAGCTTAGGACCCAGGATAATGTGTGCACTAAAATATGCTACTTAACTGTGGCCACATAACAACTCAGGCATATCCTTTTTCAAAGTCTACAAGGTTACACAACAGATATTGAAGTATAGGAATCCTGCTTGATTTTCTGTTACAATTTTGATGCAATAAAGCTTTTTGCACATGGCTCACTTGAACTGCTCAAACCAGAACAGAAATTGAAAAGAAGACCTATGTCTTGAGCTTTTTAGATGATTCCGGATGCTCTCAGTTGCTGGTGTATGATATTCATTTTCAATTGAAATTATTATTTCAAATACCTTTACATAGTTCATCTTCTTAAGATGTTCTCCAAAGGTATTCTTAACAGCTACATTTCATAACAGAACCAAATAATAGAGAAAAGATGACTCACAAAATATTTAGCATATTATAACTAATTTACACTACTTACACTTATGCAACTTAAAAAAAGGAAATGAGACTCTTCTGCTCAGTGTTGAACTTGTTCCAACAATGTAACATCCCTGTTTCAGTCAGATTATCCCCTTCAGAGTTCGAAGAGCCTTCAGTATAACTCACAAAACAATGAGAAGACCATTGCCTCAACCAATCCCCCAGCAGCATTGAGGCATGAAAAATAATGTTTAAGTTCAAAACTGGACCTGAAATACCAACAACAACACACACAAAATGCTGGTGGAACACAGCAGGCCAGGCAACATCTATAGGGAGAAGCGATATCGACGTTTCGGGCAGAGACCCTTCGTCAGGACATACCAACCCTGATTCTTTCTCCACAGATGCTGCCGGATCTGCTGAATATTTTCAGTTTCCCTTCAGACCTTGAACTGTTTCGACATTACAATGGATCATGTCCTAATGATACACACACTAAATTTGCCTTGGAGCTGATTTCAACCCAAGGATAGTGGCATGTTTCCATCCAAAAGAGCACACCAGAGATAACATTTATTTCTTTATAAACTTCTTTATAAGGAGAAGGCTGGTAGGTGCCAGGTGAAAAAGCAGTAAGGGGAAAGATCAAGAGGTGGGTGTATGGCAGTAGAGGAGGCCATGCATGGATATAACCGAATGGGAATGTGAAGCAGAGTTGAAGTGGGTCTCTGCTTTCCACAGGGATCGTTCCCTCCCAGCCTTCTCCCTCCCACCGTCCCCCCACCTTCCTTATAGGGCCCCTGCCCCCTAACTCTTTGGTCCTGACAAAGGGTTTCGGCCCGAAACATTGACTGTTCATTTTCACGGATGCTGACTGACCTGCTGTTCCTCCAGCGTGTTGTGTGTGTTGCTTTGACGCCAGCATCTGCAGAGTATTTTCTGTTTACTACTGACGGGGATTCCTGCTCACCATTTTGAACTGAGGATGAGTCTCCCATTGTTTCAATATTATGAGGAAATCAAAGGGTTTTTCCAATTTACTTCATTCTGGAGATAATAAATGGTCTGTGATACTGCTGCAAGTAAGTTCTTCATTACGTATGTGCACACATGTACTTGTACATGTGACTTCGACTTTGAAAGTACAATTAATATGTTTCTTTTGAAGCTCCATTCCAACAGGTCACTTCTCCTC